>NC_140033.1:50080806-50502543 GCF_963513975.1 Fringilla coelebs | reverse complement strand
TCCCCATCTCTACAATTATATATGTCTACTCATGGCGTTGCATTTCCTACAGCAGCTGTGCAGCGAACAGATGATTCGTGCCAATAGCCCAGCAAAATACTTTTTCCTCCTGGTACCTTGACATCCTCCATTTTAATTATGTAGGCCAAAGCTAATTCAGGCTATGATGCAATCAAAAATGGGGGACAGCTCAATTTAAAAAACCACCCCACCCTTTCCTTTGTTCTTGCTCAGTCCAGTTTTCTATCTTATTTCCCCACCTATTCTCTGCTCTGCCTCTTTTGACGCTGTCGGTAGCAGAGTACATGGAGGCTGCAATTGTTATTGGGCCTCTGGTTTCACAGGTACTGAAAATATTTTCAGTGAGAAACAAACTTTGCTTCAGACTGTTTCTGGGCTGTAAGGACCAAAGAAACAAAGGAGCATTATTCGGCTAATACAGGCATGTAAACGTCTTACCTACTCACCCACCTAATAGGTACTTCATGGCCAGGGAATGATGCTTATTCCCCTAAATCTCTCTCCAGGTAGCCCTAGAAAGCAATTAATCTGGCAGCCCCTCCTTGTTCCTCACTGTGGCCCTATTCCTTCCCCCACAGTTCTTTGCTTCTCTTTGAGTCCTTAGTCACCCTTGCATATTCCATTTTATTTATTCCTTACTACTCCTCTTAATCTGCATAGGCCAAACCCGAAGCTCCGGAGTCACCCTGACTCATTTCCTACCCAGGAAAAGCAACGTTTTATATCAGTGGGAAAGCCTGTGATGTCAATCTGGACAGAGACTGATTCTGCATGGGGACTCCCGCATGATTATTTCTTGTTCTCACTCATTCAGGTCTCCATTTAGCAACACGCTTAAGCATGCACCCAACTGTAAACCCATGCAAGTCCCATTCAGCTTCTCAATTGCTTTCTTCTGCAACATCTGTGTTGATGGTTCCCACATCTTCCAAACACAACAGATTCTCCCTCTGTGCTTCCTCTTCCTAACCTTTCCGTTACCCACTCACCAACATCCTTCCTCTTGCTTTGAAAAATTCAGGTTTTTTCCGTTTTTTTTCCCTTTGCTTTTCTTATTGGATTTTCTTATTTTCACTGCTGCCAGGGGAGTCCAGCTTGTAATTTCACCTCCCTGTTCCTGAGATTGCTATGTTGAATAAAACACTGACTTCCCCCTCTTCTCTCCAGCATTCTGAAATACAGAATTGGGCCACTAAGGAGAAAAGCTATTAGCCAGGACTGCTGTCTCTGATACTGAAACAGAGCTGGCAGCAATATTTACAGGCGACTTTGAAAGCTCCAAGGATGGCTTGTGGCCAAAGCTGATGATATCCACCCCCTCTCTTTTTTTAATGATGTCTTCCTATGACTCAGTCTGGTCCATAAGTCAAAATAAGATTTTTTTTTTTACCCATCTTCCCTTTAAGCAATGAGAACAAGAGCCTAAGAACAGAACGCTGTAGCATCACGGACAGGACATGTTACGTCACGAGCAATGCAACTTGGGGTGTCCTTGGTAGCTTAAAAAGAAGCAGAACAAAAGGCGTATGTCCTCTTTCCGGAGAATGAGTTTTGGCAGAGCTAAACTGGCAATTGCCTGAGTTTTCTAAACTTAGTTTTATCTGTAAGCAAAGCAAGAAACACGCGGGAAGCAGAGACACGGTGACCTCAGGGGCTCATGACTTCCCAGGCTCAGCAAGGAGCTGCCGTGCCCTTTATTATCCAGCACTGTGCGGAGGCAGAGCCTGGAATAAAGGGAAGGTGTCGGGGGAGCTGTGGCAGCTGTTTCAGAGGGGGCTGTGCTGTACCAAGCCAGCCTGCCCACACAGCCGTACCTCTGCCTCCAGCCACGCAGTCTGCAGCGACAAACAGCCACTCAAACGCCTGATGGGCGAGCACTTCAGCCCGAGACCACTTCATTTGCTCCTTGCCTTCTCTGTCTGCCAGTGGCAGGGAAAAAAATGCATGTTTGGAAATTGGCAGTGTTGTGTATAGCATTACTGGGCTGGAGTTATACTGACTGCTGGACTGCTACAGGAAACAACAAAAAAAACCCAAAAAACACCAAACGAGCAACAACCAAAAAAACCCCACAAAATCCAAAAAAACAAAAGAAGCACCACCACCCAAAAAAAGACCCCCCCCCCAAAAAAAACCAAACCAAACAAATTAAAAAACCCAACAAACAAAAAAACAAACAAACCCAACAAAAACCCAGGAAAATTTAAAAAAAAAATCCAGAAGAGGGTAGCAGGCTGAGAGCTGCGAAGAAGGGTGGGGTGTGAGCGGGGGAGAGCCAGGCAAGGAAATAGGGAGAGAAATGAGACAGTACTGTATCCAAGAGTAGATACTATGATGATGGGGACATTAAGAATATGATAGATAGGCAGGGAAGGAAGGCAAGCAGACAGAGGAAGGTACAGAGAAAGAGACAGAGACGAGGGAGGGAGAAGGAAGAGAGAGAGGCAGAATTAATTTAGGAGGAATATACTGAAAACATAATCTTCTCAACAGAGTTAAAAAAGAGAGCGAGAGAGAGAATTAAACAAACAGTGACAGGAAACTGAGAAAGAATAACTTTTTTTTTATGAGCTTGTTAACATTTGTGAAGTTAAGTAACCCTAAATTTATGCCATTAATTTGCATGTATTACATTTTTTTTCTGTGCTGCCAGTTTATAGTCTCTGTGAAACCTTTAAAAAGTGGCTTTTTTTCTCCTTTTCCCTTTGCCTGTGTTAATTAAGGCTTGTGATATATGTATATTTTTACACTGCTGCTGTGCTCTAGCATTTAATCATGAAATGGCCCTTTTTGCCTTTTCTTTGCGATGCTCCTGCCTCATCGTTTCACCTGCACAGAAACCTGAAGAGGCCTGCAGGTCCACCCACCTGCACTGATCTGCAAGCATGCCTAGAGCCAGGCTGAGATCCCATGATCCCAGGCTGGGATTCTCCCTGTCAAGCAAGGCAGCTTTCACAACAGGGAGAGGATCTTCATCTGCTGAAGGGTTAACAGTTCCAATGCACTGGGGCATTCACATTGCCATACTGAAGCACACGGTATTTACACATTAGCAATCACTGGGGAGCCATAAATCGGATTCTCAGGGGAAATCCAGCCAAAGAACAGAGTGAGATTCCTAATGAAGGAAGTCACAGCCAAAGCTGGGGGAGGCACAAGTGACAGATATCCTCTAATCGGCTGCTGGAATAAAAGGGGATGCAGGTCATCCTCCAGGGCTGGAATTATCCAACCTAGGATGCACATAGAAAGAGCTGCTGTAGAAAATGCAAGTCCAGTTTCTCCCCTGCTTCCAGGGGACTGCACCACGCCAGTTCTCAGGGGCAGTGTCCCTCCTCTCCTCCCAAGGACTCTTCTTTCTGGGCAGACAGATCTCTCTCCTAAGCACATTGCTGACTTTGGAAGTGCCCAAGGCCAACACAAAGCGTAGCTGGTGGAGGAGCCCTTTTGGCAGCTGTCCCAGCGAGCATATTTCTGAGCTCAGCTGGACAGGAGTCCTGGTCCTAAATGTGCTTTGATTGCTCTGCTCCTCTCCAAAGGCTCTGCTTCTCCCAGCTGTAAGCAGAGTTTGCTGAAGCAAGAAGCAGGTTGCTAAGCCTGGTTTGGATGCTGTTTGGTCCTTAGTGGAGCTGATGGGACTCATCTTGTTAAAAGCCAGCTGGGCTGAGACCATGAACATTGAACATTGATTCAGACCTAATCACCCTCCGCGGGAGACACAGCAACTGGAGGAGGGAATAAGGGGGATTGCTGGTCACAGCAGAGGTGGTGTTCCCTCATCCCCTATGAAGGAAGCTTGGGATCTCCTTGGGGTCTGACAGGCACTTGAGAGGTCTCTGGAGGGTCTCTGCTGAACTGAGTTGGGAAGGAGAGGTAGGGGAGACAGACCAGGCTTTCCACACTGCCATTTATTTTGCCATATGGGGGTGTTGAGCACCAGAGAGGATATTCTGATTTACTCCCTGGCTTACCGTTGCTATGGCAACGGGAGAAATACAGGCCAAACCAGGCTGCATCTGCAATGTGGCGGTAATAGGGAGTTTGGATTCCCATGTGTGTGTGTGTTTGTTTGTTTGTTTGTTTGGCTGTTACAGGAGCCACATGGTAAAAAAGCACCATTGTGATGAAAAGGGAATGAGGTCTGAATTGTACCCAGACAAATACACTCTCCTCTCATGCAACAGCCAAACAGTCATGCATGCAGTCCTACTGACAGCACACAGCCCAGGGAGCACCCGCACACACATGTGGCCTTTCTTCCCACCACAAGTACGCCCCTCGAGCTGGGGTCCTCAGCTGCTCTCCCACCCTTAAAAGAAGCCGGACTTCTTATTTCATAGGTACAAAGCCCCAGTGCGCCAGACACTTTGTAGCTGGGCTCTGAAATGGAGCTAAGAGTCTAGGGCCCCCCTAGAGTCAGCAAGAGAATCTCCTCTGCTGTCAGACCCACACATGCCAGTCAGCTGTGATTCTAAGGGATCACAATCCCCCCACTGGTTACTGAGCAAATACTCCTCCCTGCAAATACTCCTCCAGCACATCGTAGTGACAAGTTCTTACCTCCCCCCCACACACACTCCCCAAGCTGATCAACAAAACAAACTCAGCCCTTTCTCAACACTCAAAGCCCCGACTGGGGGAGATGGCCTTCCTTGCCACCATCAGTGAGCCCTCAGGTCACAGAAGGGGCCTGCTGCAGATACCAGCCTCCAACTGTGTGAACTCATGAGCCTGCCAGCACAATTCCCACCCCACAAAGCAAGCTGTAGAGCACAGTTAAGTACAGCCTCTTCCCTTCCCTCTCCTCCAGCCTGCTGGAACCTGAGTATCCTCAAACTAAACACTGGCCTCTGGAGAAAGGCTCCGTGTCCACTGCATCCAAAATATTGGCCCCAGAGACCACCTTTAGGTTAAGTGGAAGGAAGGCAGTTTTCCAACTGCCCCTCATGGCCCCAAGCTCGTCCCTGCAGAGCTGGAGGCACAGAACAGCCTCGTAGCAGGACAAAGTTGCTATTCAGCTCACCATGATCTGCTCTTCCTTATCCCACAGTCCCTAACAGGCTGAACATAGCATTGGTGCAGGGAAGAATGGCCACGTAAGAGGACAAGGACATGGTTTGCTCAGGCACAGAGACTTTGGAGCTCCTGGAAATCAGACTCCTAATCAGCTTTGGGGGTCCTCTGTTGCAACTTTTGCAAAGGAGGGGCAAAGTCCATGGCAGAGATAGACTGAATTTCCTCAGTCCGGCAGAGCAAGACCCTGTGAGGCAGGATTTCTCTATGAGGACAGCACAGTTGGGGTGAGACACCAGCAAAGACAAGGGGTGCCACTGAAAGGCTGGTGATGCCAGTAACCTGTTGTCTGCTGCTAATAGTGGCACTGAGATTAAAAAGTGTGGGGGAGGGGGGAAACAAAGGCACTGAGGTTGAGCTGGAAAAGGTGATGGAGATGAGAGGCTCTCCAGGTATGAAGAGCTTCTACAGAACATTGTGCAGAGTGGAGATTTCCAGCTCCATCCCAACAAGGACAGCCACAGGGAATGTGTGGTGGCTACTGGTGTGCTGCAGGAACGCTGTGAGTTTGCAGAATACCTGTCCACCCAGAGTGTGCAGGAGAGGTGAAACAGGATATAGATTCACCCCCCCTTGACTCCTGGCTGCCTTTTCTCTCATTATTCCTGAGACTCCATCTGGCCTCACTATTTTTACACACATACATATTTAAAAAAAAAAAAAAAAAAAGAAAGAAAAAAAAAGAAAAAAAAAAAGCTAGAATAAACACTTAATTTCTAACCTAATCAGCCCTTCTCTTACTAATTAGCACCCTCTGAGCACATCCACAGGCTGTGAGAGACACTCTGGGGCTGATAATGACCCCCAACCTGCAGTTGCATATGCTGAAGGGTCAGCAGAGCCAAGAGCAAGCTGTGGGGAGGCAGGGAACAGGGCAACCTCTGTCATTGTTTTTTTTCCTCTGAAATGTGGGATGATGGAAAGGGGATGTGTGTTTTTTGGCCAGGTCCCTTGTGGGTGCACATGTGTGTGTTTGTCTGTGAGAGAGAGTGAATGTGTGTGTGCACGCATGTGTGTCGAGGAGGGGGGAAGCTAGAGAGGTTTGGAGGGAGGGGACTGGAACAAAATTCTGGCACTGAGCCCAAACCTGAAACACATGCCAATTTATGCCTCTTGCTGGTGGTAATGAAGGGCTCCGTTCAGGACACACGGGACACTAATTAAGGGGCTTCAAAGGCGGCTTTCTGCAGAGTGCTCTCTAAAGGGGGGCTGAGGGGAGGAAGGAGCACAAGAGGGGGGTGTTCTCCACTCAATGGAAGACTTCTGGCTCCTAGTGCTGCTGGGGAAGGCACTTTTTCTTTCTCGCTGTCTCCCATAGCAACTCCTACCCGTGAGAGCTGAGAAGGTGCAAGCATCTGGCAGCTCCAGGCCAGCCCTCAGCAGCCAGCAGGCAAGGCAGGCTCTGGTATGCAAAGGTGGAAAAGCAGCATGGCAGAGAGGAAGAAAAGAAGAAAAGGTGAAACTGGGGAGGCAAATCGATGTAATTACAAAGGTAGCACCTATAGCAACAGGAGTTGCCGTTAGTCTCCAGGGATTTGCAGGGACAAAGCTCTGGATTACTGCAGATCAAAACTCCATAGCTGAGCCTTGTCAGCTTCATCCCATGGGGTTATTTCAGAGGAAAGTGTGGGTGGGGCAGATCCTGAGAATAGGACAACGGGCAAGGCTGGGAACGTGCCTCCATGTCAGTCTGGGCACAAGGGCTTAGGTGGGCACCAGAGACAAACAAAAACTGCACAGGCACCCAAAGAGCTTTAGCCCACTTCCAGGAGCTTCACAGACCTTGGCCCTACAACCTCTAAGCATTGCAGATTCACTCGTGGCTGAGTGTTCCCGTGTCACAGAAAAGGAGCCAGGCCATGGAATGACTCAGCCATGGTCACCAAAGGAGGTCTCAGTTCAACTCTCCTGCTTCCTACCTGTTACCTTTCCCTCACACCTGCCTGCCCTCCCTCCACCGGAGTAAACATGAAACAGCAGCTCTGGTGAGAAACAGGACTGTGCTGAGATTGATGAAACGGGGACAGAGTGTGGGAGGAAAGAGAAGAATAAATTGGCAGGGAGAGCAACAGAGTGTTAGTGAGAGACACGAAGAAAGGATGAGTGAGAAAGGTGGTGAGGAAGAGAAAAGAGAGAATAGAGGGTTATCATAGATTATAGTCACTGGGCCATGCACCACACAGAGAAAGTGAGGGAAAGAAAAGAGAGGTGATATGAGCACATGAAAAGGAGAAGTGAGAAGTGGCTCACAAAGAGCAAGAGAAGCAGACGGCTTGAGAGATGAGCAGTGTTTCGCTGATCCTGCACGACAGCATGTTGCCTGCCATCACCAACCACCCCTCAAGCTGCCAGAATGCCCCACAGCTTCCCTTGGTTTCAGACAGAGCTGTCTTCTCTATGCCAGGCAGTCTCAGCACCACACATGGGTCACCTGGACACAGCTCTTTGGGAGTCAGGACCAGTCCAGCCACGGTGAACCACAAGTACACATTATTTAGCCAAGGCAAAGCAGAAGGCTTTTAATACCACTCTTTTAATACCACAATTGTTTAGTTTTAACTGAACTAAAGCTAGTTTTTCTAACCTTTCTGCCCTCTCCTGTTCACTGTCCTCCTATGCACCAGCCCACATTTAACTGCTCATTCCGGATGACCTGCTCCATGTCTCCCATGTTCAGTGTCACCCGGCCACAAGCACGGCCACCTGCAGCCCAGAGCAGTTCAGCAGGGCTGTGCCTGCCACTGGAGACAAGGAGGGAGGAGGCTCACCCTGGAAGAAGCACCTGGGGTGAAACTGCATGAGGTGTGGCTGAGGCCAATGACTGCCCAGAGCAAGGAGGACAGTGTAAGGCAGTTCTTAACAGCAGCTCTTGGGCAACTGGCTCCACATGCATATCCAGAAATTCCCAGCAGTAGTAAGAAAATGGTGAATCTTGCTGCCCAGCCTGAGCAGTTTCTGAGAAGAGGTGGTCAGTTTCCTAGGCAGGCAGAACCAAAAGGGGGTTGGATGCAGAAACACATTATGGTGCTAGAATCAGCCCTACAGCAGGTTTTGCAACTGCCTGGGCTGAGGAACATCTGGGGTCTGCTAAGATCTGCAGAGAAAATAGATCAGCCTCAAGGAGGTACAGGCACAATCTCAGACGCAGTTGCAAGACAGCCTTGGAAGCGCTTAACTCCATCACGGACCCTTGCCTCATCCGAGCATAACAACCAGGTCAGACCAGTTTAGGGCATTCATGGGCCTGCCTACACCCATCTCACAGTCCACCAGACATCTCCCATCAGCTGCTAACAGCTGCTGAACCTTTACAAGGAAACCCACAAAAGATCAAAATCAAATGGGAGAACAGAGCTCATCATCTGCCTCTTCTGACCATAGGGGAAAAAACAGCCAAGAGATTCAGGTTCACAGAAAGACATCAGCCTTAGTTTCCATGGAGAGAGGAAACAGGAACACTCTCCAGCTTCCCCCTTTGTATCCCAGTTCTTCCTTCTCCCCTCCCCCCACCTCACCTTTCTGCCCTGTGCAATCCAAATTGGCCACCACGCCAAAGACAGATAAACAAGCAACTAGTGAATCACTCTTATTTAGTTTGAACTTATTATTAAAAAAAAAAAAAGAATAAAAATGAAAAACATGAAAAGAGGGAGAGAAAATCAAAGCTGGGATTACAGGCTTAGCAAGCATGAGTGCATATTCAGCCTACACTGTTCCCTTTGTGACTCTGTCACACCGGTAGACTGCTAAGAGAGTTATACCATTACTAACATGACAGCATTGTCCTATAGAGCCTGGATTAGAAATCCCAGTGGCTGTGTGGAGGGAAAAGTCCCTTGGCAGTGGCAGGCACTTGGCCTCATGATGCCTTCCACTCGCAGCATGCTGGCCAGGCAGGGAGAAGTATTCAATTATAAGACAGGCTCTGCCTTTTCCTAGACCAGCTTTCTTTCATTGTCTGACTGCTTTCTCCCTGGCCAGTGATGCCTGAGAAGTCTGTCACGCAAGAGAAACTCAAGATGGTCCAGGCAATTCCTGAATCAGGCAGACTTCTCACAGCTGAACCCCTGCTCCTCCTCACAAATACACAGTCTTCTCCAAGTATGGACAGGATTCAGTCTTGAAGGTGGTGAATATCTCATTCACCAACAGAGGATCCTCCAACAACTGCCTGGAAAACTGGATCTCCTTGTTCTTTGCTGGGCAGGAGCATCAGTCAGTTGTGATTCCTTCACATTTCTCTGGCCTAAAAACCATCCTACTGAGCTGAGACTGATTGCCCTCATTACTTCCACTTCTTAAGCAGGACCACACCAGTTTTTAAACACATCAAAGACATGTATGTTGCTCTGATGCATTTTTCAAAAGCTTTCTTTTCCAAGTAATCCCCATATAAACATCTCCCAGAACAACACAGCAATCAGATGATCACCCATACCCTCATCCACTGTTTGTACCCTTTGTGATGTCCTTGGGGACTGTGTTTCCTCACTGAGACAGTGGTGTTATAGGGTGTCTGTGAACTGGCACAAATTGACAAGAAAAAGGCAGCTGGCAACAATAAATGCATCCCCCCAGCCAGGATGCAGAACGAGGAAAGATCATTGTGTAAAGTGGTCTCTCATTGCTCTGGCAGCAGCCAGCTTATGTGGCCACCAGTGCAGGGGCTGAGCTTTGGTACCACTGAGGGAAGATGAGCTGGATGCTGCATGAATTGGCTGTGTCAGTCCCTGGGTCTCCAGAGAGGGAAAGAGAAGCTGGAGTAAGAAAGGCAGTGAGCTGAGAGGAGGAAAGAATTGGGTATGCAGTGCCTGGAGGGTGAGGGTCAGGACCAAGAGTAGCAGAAGGAGCTGCCTAGGACAGCTGCTCACCCAGATGGTCCCCAGTCTGTAGCCTTCAGATCTTGCCTTAGCTCTAGCCCCGTGGCTGGTGCTTGTGGCCTCATCTCCCCACATCTCTGTTCTGCAGCCAGTAAAGCCAGTGGTGGGGCAGGCTCTGTACCACTGCAGGAATTGGGGTAGGGACCATTCCTCACTCACAGAACCCTAGTGCTATTTTCTCTGTCCCAACCCAAAGAGATAAGGGAAAAAACCACAATTTTTCTTTCCAGAGCTGCCCCGGGGCTAGGATACAATATTTTATGGCCCAGTTCTTAGCCTATTTGCATTTTGTATTTTTACTTCAACTGCTGTTTGTTTCAAGGCATTTGGGATGCCTAATGATTTTCAAAGCACTGTTTATTTTAATCCCTCTAATTTATTAATAAATTAGTTGGCCTCAAAGTGCTTGGGAAAGAAGGGCAAGGAAGTTGTAACCAGTGCTTTGAATAAAGCATCAAACTGTCATATGATCACATCAAAGCAACAGCAAGCAGATCACTTTGTCGGCTATATCATGATACAGCCTCATAGGTCCTCCAGCTTGGTGTCAGGTTTCTTCATACATGTCACCTTGCAACACTACCAGGCTCACCAACTCCAAGGATGAAGTAAAAAATAGCAATGCCCAGAGGCAGCTCCCTCTGAAAAGTCTGCCCCTTCTCACCCTCTGCGTTGTGAGAATGTAACATGCCACTGTGGTGCAGATAATATAAACCATGCTGACATCCACGTGGCTGTGCAGGCAAGGTTGTAATCTTCCCATAAATCACAGGTGCACTCAGCCTCCACTACACTCTCTTCAGCCCAGTGCTCTGTGGCAAGGCTACAGTTTCACACACAGGACGGTCCCTGAAAAAACAGCAAGCATAAACCCATAATCATGCAAATGAAGGTCTTAGAATCTCTCCTAGTCAGTCCCAACAGAACGTGCCAGGTTTTCTCATCACCAGAAAGCAACTGACAGATTCTGAAAATCCTAGGGGTTGCCCTCAAAAAGCTTTTCCCATCTCCAGGGAAGCTGTGAGTGTGTCCCATCATGTTTTTACAAGCCTGCCCCCATCTAGGGCCTTAAGACCACGTAAAGTCTTTTGCAGCTGACAGCTTCATCACTTCCTCACTGCTGCAAAGCCCATTTGCTCTCAGTGATCCCACTGAGATAAAGATCCCCTTTCTCCCTTCTCACGCTGACCTGTCAGCGTTGAACACGTTGGTCATGGGCTAGCATTTGCCAGGGACACAGGACTCACAGGAAACAGAAGCCTCTCTTCTGTAGTGCCAGGGCTTGTGCTAAAGGGCTGAGGTGATCCCACAAACAGCTCTCTGAAAGCAGCCTGAAGTTGCTGCTGGTTGTCATGATGAGTTAGTTGTGCTAGATGTCCTCCAGAAGCACCATTCTGCCTGGGAATAGACAATGACTACTGTTTAGAGAGGGTGAACACATCCTGCCTGAACGAGCTGATTACAACAGCCAGCACGGCTGTCTGGCACAGGGGGACCACCTGCACTCGTGTTCTCTTTGTACTTCTGGATAAACTGACAGAAACAGAGATGCCTTAAGAAAGGCAATGGTGGGATAGAATCTCTTTCACACAGGATGCAGAAAGAACAAAAACATTTTCTCACTGCCAGTTGCAAAGCGGATTCCAGAGTGGATCTCCTTGCTGATATCCACATGTGCTGTCAGTGCCAATGCAGCCTGAGCAGAAGTGAGCCCAGCCTGGCTCTGCACCCATCTAAAGGCAGGTGCCTGCATGCCCAGCATACCAACACATTTGCAGGAGAAGTGCATCATCAGGAGTGCAAGGTCAGGCACCTTCCTGGGATCAGTGGTCACAGCAACAGATTTCTCCCCTCCCCACCACAGATTAGGCCCACAGCTTCAGGGACAGCTCCAGTTCCTGCAGAAATATCACTGCTGAGCACTCATTGTGCATTGCCATAGCTGCAGTCACCATATTAATATTTTTGCTTCTATTCTTTAAGTAAAACCCTCCTTCTCTCCAAGCTGCATGTCCCACCTGATGAAGGCAAGCCCAGGACCAAGGGCTGACTACCACAATGCTGGCTCCCCATCACTTTGAGGGGTGCCAGCCTGCCAACAGAGCATCCCCCCTCTCTTTCTTCCTTCCCTGAATCCCTGCACTCCCACCTCCTCTTGCCAGCACAAGAAGGGCCATGTGGGGAGGCACTGAGACTGCTCACTCTCATTCCTAGCTGTTTCCTCTCTCCCATCTCCTCCCTGTGTGTGGACACCCTGGTGGCACCTACCCACTCTCTGGGAGGGCCACCAGAGACATCATGTCTGCCCTGCCCCTGGTACTCAACATCTGACACCTTGTTTTGAGGGCATATCAACCACTCCAGCAGCCTCTTCCTCTCACCCAGACCCCCAGAGTCAACAGGCAGTAATCCATGCAGTGCAGGAAGAAAAGGCATGGCATGGAATCCCAGCACTCTGCTCTGTGTTGTGGACAGGGCATTATCTTCACCCTACAAAGAAGGTGTAACTCTGCTCTTGGCTTGATTGTGGGCACTCAGTTGATAAAATCAAGTTATTACCTGCATGCTCTGGCAAGGCACCAGCTCTCCTGTCTGCCCATCTTCCCTGGGGCAGGGACCCCCCTGCTTTAACAAAGCCTGATCACCCAGCGAGTTCTCCTGCGTGGCAGAGGAAATGGAGATATTCAAAACAGGATTTTAATTGAGTCCTCAGCTTGATGATCTACCACTTAAAGAGAAGGCCAGGGTGGATGAACACTGATCTTTGCTCTCAAAAAGGTGCACCAACAAGTGATAAGGACTTTGGAGAGAAATAACAAGGAGAACAGCATCTCTTGGAGCCTTCCCGAGAGGAGCATAACCAGCTCATGTACTTAAGGCTTTAACCTTTCTCATTTTCCCCATAGGTCTCTTCGTGTCTTTTCTTCTGTTGCCTCTCTGATCCCTGAGCAAAGAGCACAGCCTTTGCAACCCAGCCTCTGCAGGGAAGTCCAAGAAAGGCCAAACCCTCCAGGATCATGCCTTACTTGTCTAAGGGCACAGGGAAGAATCATCTGCCTCCAGGATGCTTTCCCCAGCAGTGGCAAACACTGAGGCCTGGGGAAAAGGAGGAGAAGTTGGCCAATGTAGAGATGTCTCCCCAGGCCTCCCAGACAAGTTGAAAATGGTGGATTTTGTGAGTCGGCCAAAATTTACTACAAAATTATTAAGCCTCACAAAATGATTCCACAAGGATCCTGCCCGGTGTTCACTTTAACTGTGCTTCGTTGTTACATTTCACAGCTACACACCGGGTGCTTTTCTGCTGGGAAGAAAGGGGGGCTGTAAAAGGCCTATCCACGAACAAGAGACTGCTTTGCACAGAGTGCTGTGTCTGTGGGCAGGGAGGAGGGCAGGTATTTCTTCTCTGTGCTCCTCAGCAGGAGTGCACAGTAATGAACACGCTGGGAAAGGCCAGCAGCACCGAGTGAGGCATGTGGGTCTTTGTGTAAGAGATGCCAGCCAAAATGAAGAGACCATTCCTGCATTAAATCATGTTCAGTGTGTCCATAAAACTGGTGAATGCAAACACCCTATTGTGAATGTTCACGTGGGGCGTGCGTCCCACGGTGGCCCTGGGACGTGTCCCCAGCCCGTGAGCGTGCGAGCCTGCCCCACGGGGGGTGCGTGTGCATTGTCTGCCTGCCAGGGCACCTGCCCACTGGGGAACTTTCCATCTAAACCAGCTGACAGCTGCTCTCCTGAGTTTCCTGGACACCAATAATGTTTTCCCTTTTCTAATCTCCCCAATGTAAATCCATTCACAACGAGTGCCTAGAGACTTTTAATTCCATCGGCATTAAACTCACTAAAACCTCTATTACCAAAAGCTTTTAGGATTTTCCCCAGAATCTACGAGTCAGGTTCATAATATGACAGAACTCCACCTCTCTAGGGTGTCTGAGAAATTAATTCATGCTTTCTAAACGCCAGGATCACTGACCAGACAGTCAAAGTATCCCCCTTGCCATTAGTAAGCTCGAGTTGCTGGTATGACAGGGCCCTTGCCAGGGGCTGAGCTGTCTTCTGAAACACCTCTAACAGTCTGAGAGGAGCCCCCTCCCTGTACCAGGCAAGAGCAGATCACCTCACAGCAAAGCAGTACCAGAGGTTCACTGATGCTGTGTTAAAGGGAAGTGGTTTATGGTTTATTTCAGTGCTGCTTTGCTGCATTCATAGGGTGAAGGTCTGGCAAATGCATGACAAGACCAGTGCTCCCCCCATACCAAAATAGGTGAGAAGATAGTGCGGCCTCACCTCAGTGCTGCACACAGGCAGGCACTGTAAAAGCACAAGGATTATCCAGCTACACCTCAGCAGAGAAGGTGGCTGGGTGCCGAGACGAATTGCAAGTGGTTGTGGTGGAGGGGTCAGACAGCTGTGAGTCAGTGAGTGAGGTTTCTAAATGCTGTAATACTCCAGTGATGGTGCATTTATCCTTTGGCCCTGGAGGTTCATTGGCTGCTGTAATAGAGCAGAGAGATGCAATCATCTTTTGATCCCAGAGGTCTTTTTAGGTGCTATAATAGACTAGTGATGATCAAGCCATCTCCAAAGCCTTGGGGTTGCTGGCACGCAGCATGGGTGACGTCAGTGTCTCTCAGCCCCCACAGTCCCCAGCTCCTGGATTCCAGGAGAGGTGTTGAAGGTGTTGCTTCCAGCCCAGAGGTTTGCAGGGGCTGTCGTGATGTCAGCTTTGACACACTGCCAAAGCTCCCTCTGGCCTCACAGGAACTTTTACCCACGTGGAAAGGTGTGATACTGACCCCAGGTCTCCTGGCACTGGGACACAGGCCTGGCTGCTCCCACTCTATCCACATCAGCTGCGCTGGGTGCAGCTCCAAGCTCCCCACCAAAACAAATCATAGCTCTAAGAATACAAGAGAGATCACAGAGAGCCAGCAAAGAGCAGCATGCAAAGATGATCCCCAGTGGTTTTTTTTGCCTATTTCCCTGTGCAAATAATTCCCCTGCTCACACCTCATGGGCTGTCAGGAAGGAGACATACAAGGAGTCTGGGATTTGTGTGTAGCTACACACACATTTGTAGCTACACACAAATATCTAGAAATCAAACAGGCTAAATTAGCCAAGCTATTGAAGATTTCAGCATCCTATAGCATGGACTCAGGAAAAAAACAAAAAAGAACAAGAACTGGGACCATGCTCCTGGGTAGGGAATGCTGGACAGGGAAGATATGTTTGTAGACTCAGGTCCTTACACTGAAGAGAGGAGGAAGTAGTCAAATAAGGTTTCAGGGTTTTCATAGGCTCAGGGATTTCTCTTCTCCTTTCAGCCCCAGCAGATTTTTAATTCTGGGCTCCAGCTTGGCCTGGAAATTGGAAAGTTTGCTGGATACCCTGTTATCCTGGCACCGATTCCTGTATCCATAGTTCAGGCGGAAGATGGAAGCATGTGCAATTTCCCAGTAATGTCTGGGAACCTTGCAGGTTAGGTTCTGATCTGAGGCAATATCAAGAGTTTAGGTGGGTTTGCACCTTTTCTGTGGCAGGGATGGGGTTTGGTTTTCCCCAGAACCGAGTTCAAACTCAGAGGGTGAAAATTCTCCTTCATGCTATGGACTTCAACATGATTAGACATGAACAGAATTTCACTGCTCATGTCCCAGCAGGTGAGATGTACACAGGGAACAATCATTCCAGGTCAGAGAAATGTCCATACTAGCCATCAGGAAAAAATATCACTGGAATTTGGGGGAGAAAAGGTGGAAAAACATCAAAACAGACAAATGAGGGACCATGTACTCCTGTCTCAATTTTCTTATTTGCTGCTGTGAGTTGCAGGCTAATATAGGCTCTGAAGACTGAACCTGCAGGTTCAGGCTCCACAACTGGGCTCATCCTTAGTTAAAGTTCATTGGGGTACTCTTATTCTCCACAAAACACAGAAGTCCACTATGAACCTTTCTAAATGCTTGGACCTGACAAATTCTCATGTCTTTAGACCTCCACAGTTCAACCCTGCAAACCTAAATCCCATACATTTTAATTTCACTGTGCATTCCTTCACTCCTAGGTGATGAGGAAAGGAAGGACAGATATCCTCATATGTCTCATAATTTCATTTCCTCCCACCATATCCTCCCAGTCTGCTGTCTCACACCAACAACCCCTGTCTGCTCCCTATCTTCACTTGGGGGTGTTCACAGGCTTTCTGTCTCACCTCAGAGGCCCCTCAGTTCTCCAGCATCCCTTCAGAAAAAGGCTGACCCGGGTTTGGCTTGCTATTCCAAATGAAGCAGCACTGCAGGTGTACCAGGAGCTCTTCCAGAGCCCTCTCTGCCCACAGCCTCTGCATCCAAACAGCTGCTTTGCCTGCTCAAGGGCATCACAGCATGGGGCAAAGCTCTGCAAAGACATTCACCCTCATTTTCATTTGGCTGATACTCTTGATTCAGGACCTTTTGGGTATCTAAAGAGTTTTGAGCCTGCCCTGAGCACACATCACTTTGAACATACCAACATTCAGTTTCATTCACCAGAGCACAGTGTGTTCATTTAACTTAGTTCTCTTTCCCAGGCATTTCCCACAGCCCTTTCTGTCCACAGCCAACATAATAATTTTGTCTCATCTGCTGATTTCCATATGGCATATCTCTCCTCCCACCTTTCCAATTCATTAAACAATAAGGTAAATCACAAGGGATTTAGAAGAGAACCTGGAGGCCACATTAACCTTTTGCCATGGTGAAACTTGAATGTTTAATCCCCTCATTCTTTCAGTCTCCTACTCAGTTTTTGATCTATGTCAATATTTTGTCTCTCACAGACTGCTTAGCTTCTTTAGCAGCTCAAGTGCAGGATCTTTCAAAAGCCTTTTGGAAGTCTAAATACGTTATATCACTTGGTTCTCCTTTATCCACTGCATTATTGACACATTCAAAAAGTTGTAGGAGATTAGCACGATGCAGTTTTCCCCTGCTGAACCCACGCTGGATAGGCCCTATCAGACCACACTCTTCCAGATGTCTTCAAGCGCTGCTTTTTAATTATCATTCCCACCAGTTTAGCAGACACAGATGCAAAGCCTACTGATCTTTAATTCCCTGGATCATCACTGAAGCCTTTTTTTAAATATAGGTACAACATTTGGTCTTCTCCAATTCCCCGAATCAGTAGCTTTTTTTTTCCACAAGAGATTGCATATTTTTGTTAGCAGCTCAATCACTTAAGCTCCTTCCAAACTCTCGGATTTAACCATCTGGACTTGATAACTTATTGTTCAGGGAAAGGGGGGGGCGGAGGTTTTGTAGTTGTTGTTTTTTTTTTTTTCACTGGGTTTGTGGGTTTTTTATGAGTAGCTTTGTCCCAGCACCCATCATTCCACCAGCGTATTTTCCAACAGATCCTCATCTAAGAAGATATAGGAAAAGGATCTCACAAATACTGTTGGTAGGGACAGCTGATACAAGGGAAATCATAAGAGAATTCAGCTCCCCAGCAACATCCTAAAAATGGAGATACTGAGTCACTTTAAGCACAGGAGGTGACTGGAATTGATCAATGTGAGTTTTCTTGGATAACATCCACTCTGTTCTGACCAACCAGGCTAGTTTTGCTCATTTGTTTGGGTCTCTTGCTGAATAGTGATTTCCATCTTGACCCCAGAAGATTCAGGGCAGGAACAGTGCTAGCTTGATTATATACAGCCTAAGGTGTGATGAAAAGAAAGTGACCTCAGTGCTGGGGGATGCATGAACCTGGGAGGAGATGAAACCCAGCGAGGATGAAAGGAAGTAAATCAGAAGGTGAGCAGAACATTGCTGGGCTGTTAGCTCCAGTGATTGCCTTTCAACTGCATCAGCCACAAGACATGAAATGTAATGGGCAATGCTGGAGAACTCAAATAAGTAGCCCCATTATATGAGTGTTTCTCCCTTTGTGCCAGACTGGTTCTTCATAGATTTCACCATGCTGGCTGGCTTTAAAAGGCATGGCAGTTAAGAACGGGGCACAGTCCCGTGGCCCTGATGCGCCGCTCACTTTAAGCCATATCTTCTGCTGGTCCTACAACAGGGAGTCCGGGAGGAAGCTTGGGATGGAGAAGAAGCACCCCCAGGTTTATGTCACAATGAACCCACAACCCTCTGTGGATATATGTTCACCTGTCAACCTGCTTGCAAGCCAACACTGGCATTCCAGCTTCCATCACAGCCCCATCAGAAGTGACCCTTGGAACATCTGTATGAAATCTCCCTACCCTGTGACAGGCCTGGCATTCCTACCTTACCTGACAGACACGTACTCAAGCATATTTCATAAAAGAGGAAGAGAAATTTCCATAAATCCCTCTTATCTATTTGCTGCTGTTCAGTTCTTGTGGGACATGTTGATGGGGCAATTGTAGAAAAAACTATAGAAAAAATTGTGTAGCTTGTTGAATCCATTCCCTGCAGACACTGCCTATGTGGGGCAATGTGGCCGTAAGTTTTTCTGGGGAGCCATCTAAAGGCAAGTCTGTGCCTCCCTCTAAGGCCTCACCAACATCCCTCCAGTACAGAGCAAGGCAGTTCTCAGCAGTGCTGGGCAGCACATTCACTTCCTCTGGCCCCATGGGGTGAGGGCCAGGAGGACAGAGGACACGAGGAGGGGTTTCTCAGCCATGTTCCCTCATCCATATCAGGAGCAGAAAAACATGCACAAGGAGAAGGCATCTCAAAGCAGGACAATCACCGGCTGGCTATTCCCTTAATGAAGGAGGTGGTTAGAAGATGAGCAGTTTACTGTGCAGAGCTGGTCCTCCTGCCACAGAGCTTTTGAGACCACATCCCTGCCCAGTACAAATGTGGTCGGGTCAAAGTCTAGTCTGTAATATCAATATAAGATACTTCCATACCACGTTGTGACTGCAGGGACATGCTGCTCTCTTTCTGCCTACTTTTCCATCCTTTTTTTCCTTGGCTGCTTCTATCCTTTTTCTCTCAGGTCCTCCCTCTTTCTTATCTCAGTGTCTGCATTCTCTCCATACTCTGCATGTCTCAGATTCCCTTTTCCCTCTGCAACACCTCTCTCCACTGCCTGTAGGTCTCCACCTCCATGAAGCAAGAGAGGGCTCACACTGGGATGAGACAGAGAAGGAACCCGGGGAAGAAAGAGGTCTTCTTCCAACTTAGCCCAACAAGACTCCCCACACACCAGACACAGCCCCGCTGAAGGTGCCTGTTTGGGCTGGAATGAAGCAACGTGGACACTCACACAGATGCACAGAGCATAAACCAGGCACAGAGGTAGCACAAATCCCATCCAGCTGCTCTTCTAGCAAGGCTTTAACTCCCTCTCTTCACATGCACTGGTCGGTCATGTGTGTGTGTGTCTCGGGGCTGTCCTCAGCTGCCTGGCAGTGGCTGTGCAGAGGGTGCAAGGGGGAGGTGAAGTGACAGGGGTTGGGGATGGCCAGCTGCCAGTCATGGCCTGTACCAGGGTCCCCTTAGTCCCCTGACACACACAGACACGTGGCACGGCTGCTCGGGGAGGCCCAGCCAAGAAGCCTGTCCTTCTCCACTGAATCTCTACTCTGTTTCCCCAGTGACAAGCCACAAACTCCCTTTCTCTTCCCAAACAAACAGAGGCTTGAGTGAAGCGCTGCCTCGGCCCTGGCACGCAGTCCCCCGGTCATTATGGATTCTCCTCCGGCATCCAGCCCCTGCCAATGACAGCACTCAGCCGTGTCAGCAGAGGCCACAGGCTGTGCCTCCCTGTCCCCACAGCATCTCGGTGTGCAGCCTCAAGCATTGCTCCTTCACATCCCTACTCCCCAGCCCCCTCCTCTCCCACTGTGTTTGTGGCTGCTGCCCATCCACGTAAAGGCAGGGGAAGCTGTGGCACAGCATGGTGACCAGTGTGAGAGTTTGCTAGGATTAGGACCCTTAGCAGCAAGGCTTGGTAGACAGTCATCTCTTGACTTTAACCTCCAAAGCTCATTTTGCTGGGATTTACAGTAAAACTGACTTCAGACTGCTAAACCTGGTCGACAAATTCTCCTAATCACCAGAGACTTGCACACATCCACACAAAAGTATGAGGCAAATCACCCCTCACCACCTTCCTGCCCTTTGGCCCTTCAGCACAAACAAAATTACCTCCTTCAGCAAGACAAGTACCTGAGTGGCAGACCTGGAACAGTCCCTGCACCATATCAGTAAGGGTTTGCATTCATACTTTGTCCCAAATGAGCACCTGCCTCCAGTGGGGCTGGCTCAGCTTCTGTCCATGGTGCAACCCCATTTTCTGCCAACATGATCCTATGAGGAATGATAATGCCTCTCGTGGAGCCTGTGCACTGACCTGTGGAGTGGTCAGGGCTGGAGAATAACATTCTCCTACTGAGACAATGCTTCCCTCCCCTTCCTCTTCCTCTTCAGCATGATGCCTGCCCTCCTCCCAATCACTGCCATCCTCTCCAGCATCTGCCTGGTGTGGGACATGGCTTGCTCCCAGACTGTAATTTAACCCTCTTTCAGACTGGCTTGCCTGACAGGAGGGACTGAACCAGGCTGGCTGCAGCGTGCAATTACATCTGTCAGATTAGCCATAGCATGCATGATCCGGAGAACGTGCCAGATGTGGCACACAAACCGCACTCGAGCCAGCACCAAGAGAGGGTTGTGCAGACAGATAATACCCAACACAACATAAATCTTGCCAGTACAGAGTTAAGCCAGCATTGTTTTCTAAACAAATCTCAAACAGCAGAGTGAATTCATACTGGATCAGCATTTTCTACCATGTAGCTGCAGCAGTTTTGACCCAGTACCAAGCTCCCTAGAGCTGGATTTATTGTCTTGTCCACCCTGAGTCAGTGCCAAAGCCATGTCCTGAGAGGACTGAGGAATTTAACCGATGCCAAATGACTTTGGAGGCTCCATGCGGGAAGAGCTTGCTTTCTTCTGCAAACTCCTCAACAATGACACCGAGCGTGACTGCACGGGCACGCTCCCTGCCAGGCTCTGGCCAGGAGGAAGAGTGACACATCAACAACTCCACGGTCACTTGTCACCCGCGACACACGCCTGCGCGCACCGCAGGGTGTGAACCACAGGGGAAAGGATCACTTCACAGTATCACCAGCTGGCACCAGCATCCAGAAAGAACCCCACCAGGCAGCATCAGCCCTTCCCAAGGCTGACTAAAGCTGCTCCTGCCCAGCATGGTGGTCACAAAGGAGGAGAAGTGAGGAACAGGAAAGAGGGAAAAGCAGGGCTCAGGGCACCCCGGAGAAGGAAGAAAAACAGCAAGAGGCAGCAAAGAGAAGTTGAAGGCAGCAGTTTGTGTAGAAGGGTATTGGAGCAGTGGGTCAGGGGGCATTGAGGAAATGCAGATGGGGAGAATTGATGACAGGGTCCTGCAGCGGCAGCAGAGGGATGCAGTGGAAGATGCAGTGGAAGATGTGCCCTCCTTGTCAGCATTGCCAGGTGGGACCTGGGCAGGAGGGGAGCAACCCATCACCTCTTTCAGGGGACACCACACCAGCCCCACTGTTGGGGCTGCACAGTGGCACAGGTTCTGCCCGTCCCTTCCCCTCAGAAAAACACAACAGCCCCCAAAATCTGACTCAGAAAAACTCTGATCCCTGCCAGAGTCTGTTCAGAGCCTGAAACTACAGCCCGGCAGGTTGCAAACTCCCAGACCTCCCCTTTAAAATCCACTCCTCTGAGGTTACCCACTACTTTGCCAGCAGCTCATTGCTTTAGGGTCTATTTTGGGGAGAGGCATCTCCAGGCACGTTCATGCTCCTTGAGGGCTGGCAGCACGTCTGGGCCTGCCCAGGCACTGGGAGAAACAGCTGCTCCCACTCCCCTCCCACCCCCACACCACAGCAGCTCCAGCAGCACGGAGACATGGCATGGAAATAGTGCAGCTGATCTTCCTGCTTTCCCTGAAGAAGAGCTGAGGAAAGGGGCACTGAGGGCAGCCCTAGGCAGCAGGAGGCCTTTTCAGGTGCTCCCAAGAGCTCTGCGCCCCAAAATGGGTCAGGCTCAGCACAGGGCCCCTTCGCTGCCTGTGCAGGGCACACGGCGTTCCCAGCTTATGAAACACACTGTCTCCAGTAGGAAAACATCCCTTCCAGTTGAGAAGGAGCACCAGGGGACAGCAGATAAGCAGTGACAAAGAGCATGCCCATCACCCCAAAAGCTGTGGCAGGCTGGGCTGGGTATTCAGAGGAGGTACCTGGCTAGGAAATGGAGGCCAGCATCTTCTGTGGGGAATTGGAATCCCCGAAATATCTGTGAGATGAGGAGGGAGGGGGAATCCGCCCCTCTGTGGCCCACTCCCGGTAGCATGATGCCCACTCCTGCTCTGCTGCAAGCTGCATCCCTGAGGTGACCCAGGCCAGGGCTGTGGAGCCCAGCTTTGCTGCTGGCCAGGCTGCAGCAGAGTCAGCCTGGCAGCCCCTTCTCCCGAGAAATAGGGGAGGTGGAGGAAAATGACGAATGGAGAGGAGCAGACAGGTGTGTGCCCAGGGAGGGGTGGGAAAGGGGCGGAATGCACTCAGGACTGCGTGCGGGGGACCTGCAGCGCGTCCCTCGCCGCTCTGCAAACAACCCCTCCCTGCACACGCATACAGAGCTGCAAGGGAAGAGGCTCAGAGGGGAGGGAGCAGCTCTCCGGTGTGGGGAGGGCGCTGATGAAAGCCTAGATTTTGTTCACAGCATAGCAGAAACCCCTGCCCTTCTCCTCCCTCACACCTCTGGGGAACGAGCAACGAGGAGGAAGGAGGGCAGGATGGAGAGAGGCACAGACAGAGGTGCCGAGGTTGGCTTACCTCGCAGTGCCTGCGCTGGGGGTGCCGGCTGCACGGGAGGTAAATCCAGGGCTCTGCTCTCCTTGGCGAGGGCTGGGAAAGGTCTGTGTTCAGTCACATGAAGGAGTGGCCTGTGAGTAGGTGCTCCAGCTCACCGCTCGATCGAAGCTGCCATGGATTCATTGCGAACGACTTCGCCTTCTGTGAGGAGAGGAGGAAAGGGGAGGGAAAAAAAAAAAAAAAGGAAAAAAACCACCAGCTTAAGACTTGGAGGGTAGATTCACTTCTTTCTTAGGTTTCCAATGGCAACTGAATATGCCACATATGAAGATCCAGGGTGTGTGTGTGTGTGTGAATGTGTGCGTGTGGGAGGGACGGAGAGATGCACAGCTGCTGAGTCCACAGGCAGAGTAGGGTGTGAGCTAGTCAAGGCGTATCGGTGATTATGGGAACAGACAACTGGACACGGGCAGCAGAGTAGACAGACAGCCAGATGGAGAGAGACTGAAAGCATGGGAAAGAGGTTGGCCTGTGTGCTAAGAGCCTGGCTGTCCCACTGCACACAAAAGAAGAGAGCACCTGACCCAGCACAGGGCAAGGTGCTGACGGAGCTGCTCCGGCAGAAGGTGAAGTGTGCCTGCACGCTCGGCCACACGCACACACACACACGCCACCTCCCAGCCCACACAGTCACCCAGGCACACCCCCTGCAAGGACACTCTGCACACTCAGGACACACACACACGTGCACTGGACACACACACAGACATTTACTCACTGGTCTTTCCACACCACCTTACATACAACCCCTAAAAACTCAGAGCCCTTCTAAAGCATGCGATGCTTCTTGTCTTCACATACACCTTGCACCTGCCTACAAGGTTGCACATCTGTATTAAGATGCACACGTGATAACTCAGACAACCATCACACAACACCACATCAGTTCCACCCAGCCTAGTCCACCACTCCTATGAGTACCCAGCAAAAACATTTTATCCAGCACAGCAAATAGTGATCCCTGCACAAATGCACGTGGAATGCCCAAACATGTCTACCATACACCAGCTCCTGACCCCTTATATGAACCTCTCACTGCACAAACACACAGTGTTTAATGAGCCCACTCCCACAGCAGAGACCAGAAAAAGTGCCATGCACACACACACACATCCATGTTAATGCAAACACCACACTAGTAAATTACGTATCTGTAAGAAAAGGAGGGCTCATAAAACATCCTCATGCACTCAGGAACATAAGTCAAGCAAGCACCCGTGGCTGTATATCACACACAAATATACTCTGCTTATGAATTGCCTGCAGCATACAAACTGATTGTATCAGATACTGTTACCTACCTAAACTCAGCCCACACAGTGGCATAGCATCCTTCTGGATCCTAAACATTAGCCCCAGACATATTCTGTCACATGGAAAAGACAAATACTCATCAACATCCAACACAGGCAGACAAACAAAAACTAGACATGAAACACAGACAGTGAGCACCAATCATTAAAAAAAAAAAAAAAAAAAAAAAAAAGAGACATTCTTGAGAGTTATGAAGCTGGAACTTACTTTGGAGCCAGCTGTATTATTCTGTGCAAGTGCACGGGTGCATATTCATGCACACACTTTCCACTGCCACACCAAATCTGCTTTAACTGCCCCATCTCTGAGTAAGTGTTTCCCTTTTTTTTTTCCCTGCACTTCTGCTAATTCTGCCCATTCTACAGTGTCCCATGTGTCTGTCCATGGACTGGAGTTGCCACTCTGGTGGGTAAAGTCTCTGGAGCAGAAAGCCTGCAAAAGCAACCACATTCATCCCTTCTTTTTCCCTCCGTTCTGGTGTTAAATGTGCATAATTTGCATGCAGAGAAGAGTGTGCAGTCCCACCAGCCCCGAGTCCTCTGAAATTGGCTGATAGTGGCATCAGGGGATGCGACTGCAAAACCAAAGCGTGGCAAAGAAGTGCATAAATCCTTACGGGAAGTGGAGATTTGGCCAGGAAGGCACGGGCTTCCCCCAGGCCCCAGGAAAGACAAAGAGGTACTCGAGGTGAGTAAGAAGGGGCAAGGGAATGAAGGGAGATCGAGCCAGCACCAGGGACAGCACAGCGAGCACTCCGCCAGGCTTGTTTAACAAGCTCGGCAGTGTCACAGCGTGATGCTGCCGGCGATGACGGACAACAATCAGGGTTCGACATCAGGGCAGGCAAGCGTACCTGTGCGCCCCCGGGAGATGGGAGAGGCAAGGGAAAGCGTGGGCTTTGCAGCGGGGAAGAGCAGCTGTGGGTTATATGGCACAGGGGTCCGTGGCTGCACTGAGATCATTGGAGCAGCGGTTGCACAGATAAAAAAAGAAGAGCTCACAGGCAGAAAAAAGGCTGGCATAGGCGTGGCTTAGACACAGGCAATGCAGGGGTTGCAGCCGGGTCTAGCCCCAGCCACATGGAGGAAGTGTGAAAGGAGTCCCATAAGCTCTTGTCCTGTGCTATTGGACAGCATGGGCTTCCAGCACGTGTGGATACACCTCAGTGTATGTCAGGGGAGCATACACTGCACTGGCCTCTTTCCGGAGCTCCCTGCCCTCACACACATTACGTGCCCCAGCGGCCTCAGCCCCTTCCCAGTTCATGTACACCTTCCACACTCTGGCATGACAACCCTCCACTCCTCAAAGCCACCTACTTCAGCACGCTCTCACCTCCCCATGCTTGCACCAGATCCATGTCCATGTGGCAGCATCAGAGGAGCCAGAAGAAACATGTAGGGAAGCCCCCAGTGCCTCCTCAGCCTCAAACAGCCCCTGTTCCCCTCTGCCTTCACCGGTGCCACCACCATTCACTTTTCTGAAGTGCTTTGAAGGAGTAGAAATTTCCTGTCTCTCTCAGCTAAGCATGGCCCGTGCATCGAGGCAATTTCAGCTTGCTAGTAACGTCAGTGCCTCGGCACTGTGCTCAATTGTACCTGCGTGCCTCTTCCCACAAACATCCATTGTGCATTACAGCAGATGAATAATTTAGGCTGAAAGGGGACAAGTGAGAGAGTCTTTTGGGTCTCAGCAAGGCACATGTACAAAGCAGAGTGGCAATGGAGCTGCCTCATTTGGTCAAAGCTAACAGATGCTGCCAAACCTAGAAAAGCCACTATGGCCTGAAGAGCTACTTGGGTTAAAGTACGGTCATGAGGGCAATTTAAAGAGGCATTTGGACTCAGAATTTCTTATAGGTGCTGAGAGTGACACAGAGGTGTTGTGTGTGGATGGGCAAGGAGGATCCTCATCTCTGAGACACTTAGCTCTGACCTAAGCAGCTGAAGAGAGCCACTAGCGGAAAAGGGAACCATCATCCTAAAGTGACCTGCAAACCATCTGCTCCTGTGCTTCAGAAGCATGGAAGAAGTACTATGACTGGCTAAACAAGGAAAAAGGATTGAGAAAGCGCAGCAAACAGGAGCTGAGTGGGATGCAGATGCGTGTTTGGACGTGCACATCGGTGCTCCTCTCAAACAGATGCCAAATCACAGTTTTGTGGTGGCATGCAGGGGGGCCTGGAAGACACAAACACGGGTCTGTCAGTGCTGCCCCGAGTGAGCCCATCTGCATGGGATAATGCTGGAAGGGGGCAACATGGGCAGTGTGGCACCACGTGTGCAGGAACGTGTGGCCTCTGGTGAGCACCTGCGTGTTGGTGCTGTGCATGTGCCTGCTGTGGGGAGTGGATGCCAGGTATGGATGTCTGGGATGTGCACGTGTGCATCAAGTGCTGCAGTGCAGGCTGAGCAGTGACTGTGTGAACGAGTCTGCTCCTTGCTGAAAACACCGGTGCATTTGTGAGGTGTCACAGGGAGCGGTGGGTCCCCTGTGGGCTGCCTTGTGTGTGTGGCAGCCTTTACCTCGGTGAGACACTGCTGTGGCACTGCACACCTGCAGAGCCTTGGGAAAGCTGTGCAGCGCAGCAGCACAAAACTATGGGAGCGTGCACGTACCGGAGAGCACCCCTGGGAGCATCCAGGTTGGCAGGGATGGGATCCCCTCTCCGGGTGGAACAGTCCGTCTGGCTCCTGCACTGCCTCTCCTCCTGGCCTCCGCTTTCCTTTCTCGCCTTCCCTCAGCTCCCCTCGCTCGCTGGCAGCAGCATGCTCTGCCCTGGGAACCAACTCCCACTCACCACACTGGGAGGGAACTCCTTTCTTAGCGCTTCCCTGGTATTTTCCCATATTGAGAGCCAGAAAGTGAAGAAAAAACTCACTGGGCAGTCTGAACTGGACCTATTCCCTTTCCATGTCCTTATTCCTCTTAACTGCATTACAAACTCTCAGATTTTCACCCAAACCCACAAACTTCCACCCCAAAGCCCCAAACACTATGAACTAGACTCAGCTCACATCTGAGGCTGACACAGCTCAGGTAGGGCAGCTCAAGGTAACAGAGTTAGGAGAAAGCAGTCCCTGTAGCTGGGAATATGGAGAAGCTCCTGCAGCTACAGCCATACCTGTCTGACTTTCAGCTCCCCAGCCAGAATCACCCATAGCTGGGGTTGGAGTAAGAAATTTTATGCAGGAATTGCAGTCAGCACAGCTCAAACTCACGCTTCTGAAGCCAAAGCAACACGTCTTAGCTGCTCTGTTATTGCTCCTGTCAGAAGGCTAAACCTTCAGCCAGATCCCACTTCCAAGGGAACTTCCAGGCTGGGTTCCAAAATATGGAGCTTGTCCACTTGGAGCACATCCTGGGGCAGTGGGACTTGAGTAAGAAGAAAACCCCAAAGACATTTCTTTATTTCTTTAGCCAATTCTGCAGATCACTACATCCCTCCCAAACACCCTACCCAGAGCTCTACTTGTTTGTTCTGAGGCTGATCTAAATTACTCAACTCCCCAAACTGAAATTCAAACAACTGGCCTCCATTTCAGGCTTTACTTTTGCCCTATATCCCACTTTGCACCTATTCCCTCTGGAGGACAAAACTAGCACACAGGAGCCACTTGTGAAAATATGCATGCTTTCCCTGGAAGGCTCCATGGGCTCCCAGTAAGACCCAGTTTCATCCAGGACCAAAAACATACGGTCTTGCCATGAAATGGAGCCTTCACACTTAAGCACCACCTGTTTTTTACTCAACTGCAGTCCTGAATCTGGGGTATCCCCAAACTTTACTCAATCCTATGCACTGAAAGCCTCACCTCTAAGCTTCATTTTGAACCTTTTGTCTCCAGTTTTCTTCTGAACTCTGCCTTTCATTTTACACATGGGAGTGTTCTATACCAAATCCCTTCTCTGATGTTTTCTCCACACCATACAAGATGACAGACTGGGAAAGTCTGGCTGTCTGATCCACCCCCTAGCAGCAGTCACGACCCACAGTGCGGGTCTCCAGGAGGCAGGACAATATTTGCCAGATTTTTTTTTCCCTACAGAGGAGCCCTGCTCATGGCTTAGACAGTTTGGGTGACCTTTTCACTGCTGGCAATCACAACCAGGAAAATAGCCCTCTGTGCTAATATTTAAATGTCCACCAGGACAAGCACAGAACCACCTCAGCACCTGCTGCAGGCCCTCCCCTGAGCAGCACCACAGCATTGCTGCTCCAGTTCTTCCCTCACACTGAGGTCTTTCCCTTCAGCCCTGCATCTTCCTCTTCCCTGCTCAGCTTCATGAGCAGCTCCTGCTGATGCTTTTCCCACATCCTGCCCTGCAGCCCTGCCAGCTTTCCAGGCCCCACCAGGCATGCAGAGAGTGAGCCCCTGATTATCATTCAAGCTGGATTCTCATTAGGCTGAAATGCCCCTCCAGGAGATCCATTAACAGTCCATAAGGTTAACTTAATCCAGCCAGTCTTGTGTGGTCTCTGCCCAAATTCCCTATTACATTAACAATCTTGAGCCTTAATTAGCATGTGAGGCAGAGGTGGCATTATTAATGGAGATAATATGGAGCATTAAGAATAAACAGGCCAGGCTGTCTCTCCCCCACCATGCATGCAAATCCTCTTCTGTGCAGAAACAGCGTGAGCTTCCCCCATGAGCAGCACACGAGAAGGGCTGGGGTGCCCCAGACCAAAGACAAACCCTGGAGCATACAGCCAGGCTGCTGCAGGAGGATGATGGGGAGGAAATGAGATCCCGGAGCGACCCTTCGTCTGCCTGGGAGATGAAGGGCTGATAACGGGAAGACCACAGTGTGGCAAGTCCTGTGAGGCAAATCCTTGCGCCAGGAAGGAGCAGTCATGTCCTTGGCTAACCCAGCCCCCCCATCTTTCTCTTTCTGGGAGGCTTGGCAAAGCCAGGCCAAAGTTATGTGAATCTCTGCCCCCCGCACGTTCAGCTGACGCTGCCGTGTGCGTGCACACAGGACAGCACCGTGTGTGTACGGCCTGGAACACCACGGGCAGGGAGGGCACGTCTGTCTGAGGGGAACGGGCTGCAGGAACCCTCTGCAGCTGTGCAAACGCTCCTGAGAGTCTCCTTTCTGACCACTGAGCCCCAGGGCACTGGGAATACAGCACAGGACAGAGGGGCTTCAGCTGAAGGAGAGCAGCAGTCATTTGGGGGACCAGAGAATAAATGATGGGGGGTCCAGCTTGGTGCAGATTGGCCATGTGGTGGGGAAGGGACAGGTTCCTTTTGACACAGGCTGGTGACTGGCCACACAGGTGGCTGCTCAAAAGAGCTTGGTCATTGCAGGTGAAGGGTCAGTCTGGGGCAGACCCTCTCCCAGGCCAGGCAGAGCCAGCACGGGTTTGAGTAGAGCAGGGAGGACTGGTGCTGCCAGAAGCAGGGAGGGGCTGGGGCAGCAAAGGGTCAGGGATGCACTGAGTATCAGCCGGGAGAAATTGCAAGCCTGACACTTTCTTCTAACACAAGCACTTGCAAAATCATAAGGCAAAACAGGGGAGGAGAGAAGCAGAAGCAGCTAAGCCAAGGAAGCAGAGTCTAATGACAAGACCTCTGGGCTGCTAATTCACTTCCAGCAGCACCCAGCAGGATGGGGGTGAAGAGAGGAGCACGTCTCAGGGACCCACAGCTGCAGGGAATGGCTTCCTGAGTCTGGCTCGTCCCTGAGGTCTGACCCATGGCTCTGCTGTGCTCAGTGAGTCCCTCTGGGCTTTGCAGAAGGGTTTGCACTGAGAGCAACGATCCCTGAAGCACAGAGTGATATCCCTGTGCCTCGGCCCTGGAGCACTCGGCCAGCGCTAAGTAGCCTTGCTTAGCGAGGAGCAGTGCCTCGGGCTGGGCTCTCTCCCAGGGCTGCACTCAGCATCAGCCCAGCTGCCTTCACATGCCCAGAGGTGCAGCAGAGGCCCTGAGCAGAGCCCAGCTCTTCCACTTTCCAGCACAGCAAGTTCCCACTCCCCCAGGCCCACCAGCCAGCCCCTGCCAAATCCATTTGTCCAATCTTGTGCTTTCTACTAATCCTGTTGAGCCATCCTTTAAGTTGCTCTGAGGCAGAGATAGAAAAATACAAAGATGCCCTAAGAAGCTTCCCCTGACCTTGCTCAATTCAAGATAAAGGGCTTTGATTTAAAAAATTACAGTGGGGTCTGTCACTGATCCATTGCGTGGATTAAAGGGAAACAAACAGAGACACGGGATACAGCCAGTGCTAGGTGAGCAGACAGGGAGGGAAGAAAGGTTATTACAACCAGCACAGGGGAGGAGACAAAACAAAAGAAAGGACATAAAATGAGAGGGGAGGAAGAAAAATAACTTCTCCCTTGACATCTCCACACTTGACTATTGGTAGAAAAGCTTTGCACATTTGTGATGTTATACAACGCCCCACCACCTTTCCTGGTCTGTGAGGAAGAGCGTGGCAGCTGCATTCTGCGCTGTCTGACCAGGCTGGGGACAGGGTGCTGGGACTGGAGAGGAGCTCCTTGCCCTGTCAGAAGCATCCAGTGGGGCACCTGACTGAAATCCCAAGGCACAAGTGCCTGCTAAAGAGATTGTCATCACTATCTCTCCTCACGAAATTGTTCAGACTTTTCTTCTTCCACCTCTTCACCCTTCCTTCACACCAGACCCCTCAGCTCATCTCCTTCCCTTCCTGACAGTGCTCACTCTCCCTGCTGCTTGTCCTGGCCCACATCACATCTGGCAGCATCTAAACAGGCTTCCCACCACCCACCTCAGTCCCCTGCAGCCCTTGACTCAAAGGTTACTCAGAACAATTTTCCTCTGTAGGAAATGTCATCATGTCATAAGGACTAGTGACAGCACCTTCTTCTTTATCTGTACCCTCCAACATTTATTGCACCCCACAAGGGCCCTTTGGTCCCTGGCATGATCCTGTTTCTTCCCCCTGAACCTATTCTGTTTGAAGAATAGGTTGAATCACTCACAAGATGGCTGACGTTTCATTTTCATTCTTCTTTTTACAGGTATGTTAACCAGAAAAGGAAGCTTAAAGAAGGTGTACACCTCTCATAAAAAATGCTGGAAACCTGATAACAATGGATGAGGAGAAGGCTAAAAGTACTCAACAACTTTTTTTGCCTCAGTCTTTAATGACATTTCTTCCCACATCTCCTGAGTGGATGGACAGCAGGATGAGGACTTGGAGGGCAAAGTGCTTCCCATTCCAGGTTCAGGTTCATGAGCATCCAAGGAACCTGAACATACACAAGTCTATGGGCCCTGATGAGATGCATCCCAGAGTCCTGAGAGAATTGTTTGATGCAGTTGCCAAGCCACTCTCCATGATATTAAAAAAAGTCATGGCAGTAAAATGAAGTTCCAGGTGACTGGGAGAAAGGAAAACTCTACCCATCTTTAAAAAGGGTAGAAAGGAGAACCCTGGGAACTACCAACCTGTCAGCTTCTGTTCCTGGGAAGATGATGGAAGACCCCTTCCTATTTTTCAAGCCTCCTCAGAGCCTGCCCACTTCTATCTTGATGACCAAGGCACCTTCAGCTGGTTTCAGAATTTTTGCCCAGCTTCTTCAGCTCCTCCTGTACCATGTATGGGCACTGCAGCTGACTGAAACATTTTCACCTGAGTGGGGCTGGTGCAGCTCATCACTGTGGTGTCACTTCCCACCCAGCAATGCCCCATGTCCTGCTGCTAAAAGCTACACCGCTGTAGCCAAGAAGGAGGCAGCAGACAGATGCAGAGAGATGAAAGGTGAAGGGATACAGGAAAAGAGACAACAGAGACCGTGACATGAGACAGGTCTATAACACCACAGATGACAGAGGAAGGGCAGGGAAAAGAGGTGTTAACAGTCTCTTCCCACTCAAAGATCAAGGGTCAGGAAATTAAACCAGAAAGTTACAGGTTCAAGACAAACTGCATGTGTGTGCTGCAAAACTTCCTACTGTGAGATTCTGAGGATGCTAAAACTTTACCTGACCTCAAAAATTGGCAGGACCAATTCAGGGAAGAAATAAATCCCCTGAGAACTATAAAGGGCATGACAGATCTTCCAGCACTGGGTCCCTCTGTGCCGAGGCTGAAAGGGTGTTCAGAGGAAGTGCTGCTACACAGCTGTCCTGCATATATGCTGTTCCCTCTTTCTGCTGCAGCTGGAGATACTGCACTGGAAGGATCACAGACATGGCTTGGTAAGGTCCTTTTTGTATTCCTATGGCTTTCCATAGCCAGGCTGACCCAGAAGTCATGGGGTAGCGCAGCTCTGAGTAATAGTATCATTTTGATGCATCAGATCATTTTGGAGATGGATGGATAAGGCAGCAAACATAGCTCATCCCAAGAAAGATTTTTTTTTTCCCTGACCAAAAGCTGGAAGGAGGTAATGTGTCATTTCAACCAGTCATTCCAGTATGGATCCTTGTTAGGAATAAAATTTCTGTTTGAGCCCTAGTTCACTCGATGCCTATTTCCAGACTTTTCTAAGACCAAAATCCCCTTTCCCTGTGTTGATAAACACAGAGCTCTTTAAACAGACCATCTGTAACAGGTCCAACCCCCTTGAATTCCCTTCCATTTCCCTGACCTGTCTATCACACTATTCATGGCAGGCTCTCCACACTAATCCTTTTATTATGATCTCGCTCAATTTTCCTGGCCTATGACTGCAATGAGGAAAAAAGGGAGGGGTATTAATCCTTCTGACCTTGTTGTCCCAATTCTGGGCCATCTGTGACTAGGAATTCAGAAGAGGGAAGTCTGATCCTCCTGACCCCACTATCAACCCCTTGCTTTGGGAGGTTCAGTTTGTACTGTCCTAGAAAGAGGTGGAAAAGGCCCTTTTCACTTACAGGCACTTCCTATGAGATTGCCTCCTAGACTACCTTTCCAGCCACAGAGGGTTGAGGGAATAATGTCCTCCACCTCCACCAGACTGTGTTTACTTATTCCCCCTGTATCACCTCTCTCTGCTCCCCCAACAGCAGTGTCTGTGGGTTCTTCCCAGCCATGAGACCGGGAATCAATAAAAGGTGAAAGACAATCAAACATCTCTCAAAATTTCCCTGGCAGTGCTGCATATAAAGGGGAGGCCTTGCAGCTCACTCCACTTCCACCAGGGCTGAGTGTAGCCTGTTCCCTCCACCCCTTCCCACCACCATGTTTCCTTGCTGCCAGCAGTTGCATCTCCATGAACCTGCCACACTATTTCATAGATGGTTTGAACACTCACAGCAGGAAGCTTGCATGTATCCTCAAGACACAAATATTCTCCTCTTTGCTCAGCTTCATCCATACCTCTGACTTTGCCCATTTTTTGCCACTTTAAACAATCTCCTCCTTTCCTTGGTGTTAACAGTCCTCAATACACACAAACTGTTACATATGATCATTTAGTCAAGCTCTACATATTTTGTTCTTTTAATCTCTCCTCATAAATAAGTATCTTCAGCTCTTTCATGATTTTTATTGCTCTTCTCTGAACTCCCTCCAATTTATCACCCTCCTTCAGCTAGCACAGCACCCAGGTTTGCATGTTAGGTTTTCCAGACTGATCTCACTAAGGCCTTGGAGGTAACATGAATTCAGTCCCCCTAGTGCTTCAAGGCTTGATGTTTCTGGTGTACTTGAGTTTCTGGATGACAGGAAAGCTGTCTCACTTCATAGAGGGGGCACCAGCTAATACAACTCAAGGCTGTCTCCCCAGGGAGAGGAGGAAGAAGAAGGTTCCTGAGATGAGGAGAAGAAGACACATGGACAGGTGGGACAGATGTCCTGCAGCTGAGCAAGGGACGTGACTACAAGCCCTGACATACACACCTCGAGAAGAGACATCAGATCCTGGATATGGAAAAGGTGCATATGCACACACACATAAACATGTGTTCACTCCACAAATAAACCCCAGCAAGCTGCATCACCCATGAATGCACACAGGAACACGCACACAGGGATAATGCCACGAGGCAGGAATGACAGCCATGTGCATGGAGACTTTGGGCATGTACATGTAACCTGTGCACACAAGAGGACAGGACAAAGTCTAGCAGAAAATGGTGCTCTCCCTGCTCACAAACATACATGTTCTCATGCATAAACCAATGCTCCCAGAGGAAAGATAGCAGCTCATGGAGTCCTTACAGTACCTAAAAATACACAGGCAGCTCTGACCCATCTGGTCTGCAGATTGAGCCTATGAGCCATAGAAAGAATGAAGACAAACATATGACACCTTGCCTTAAGGCAACTGGTAGCACATGCATCATACTGAGCCAGAGTCTTCATATCTACAGATCCTTCCTTAGTGATTACATTATCACCAAAGCTATTCAGAAGTGAGGTGAAAGCTGAGGACCACAGAGGGGAAGAAGGGGACTCTCTACAGAGCAGTTGTGGCAGAGCTAGGCATCCCGCCTCCTACTCTGTGACCCCCCCCCTCCCTGAGTCATGTTACTGATGATCCTTCCTCACAAGGATGTATTTGCTCCATCTCTCTGCTATCAGATATCCAAAGGAGTCAAAAAGCACCCACAGTTTCTTGCAAACAGTCTTTCCCCTACAGCTTACCAAAACCAGACAGGTATTAGCATTTTGTGAGTGTCAATGTATAGAGAACACAAATTCTTAGCCCCCAGACACATCTTCTCACTTCTGTGAAATTCATACTGCACCATCAGCTCCCCAGAGCATCACCTGGAAAGAAATTCTGTGCTAAAGGGCTGAAAAGCTGGAGATGCACTCCCTAGGGTGATTGCAGGCGAGAAAGAACAGCCCCAGCACATCAGTCAGGTCAGCACAGAATGAGCTTCACCTTCAACAGCAGAACAGACTCACCTGTGGGGTTTTGATCCCATGCTTATCTCCATGGCATCTGATGCCATGTTGTAGGGCACCATGTAGTCACTGACACTCCCCACACCAGTGATGCCTGGAGACCTTTAAAGACTCCCTGCAAGTGGCAACATCTAGGGACAAAACCCATCAAGTCACTCAACCTGACTCCTGGTATCTTGTTTGCCACCTCTTAAAATGCCATGGAAAGAGTGACAACTGCCCTTCCCTCCTTCTGTACCTCAGCTGGTCAGCTGGAACTGGGTTTCCTCTTGGCTTATGAATGTTGAGAAAATGAGGTCATTTCTCCTCAGTGACAGAAAATTATTTGGTGAGGAAAGCAGTTCATCTCAGGCAATGGCTATGTACCCCTGAGCTGCCCAGGAGACCCTTAAAGAAGAGGTCAGGGCAAAACAAGGCACGAAACCAGCACCAGCTGGGGAGCACAGGAAAGTCAGGGCACAAATGCAGTGCTGCTAAAGTGGGGCTGTAACTGCTGCCAACCAGCTCACCACTGAAGCAAACACAACAGCAGTCCCACAGTCATTGTCACCTCCAAAGTGTCAGGCTTGACTCATCTGAGGATTTAAATACAGCACTCATCTGGTTTGCAGCTGTGAGAAGCTCATCCTGACCCAGCAGAGAGAAAGGGCTGGAGGTGGGTCAGAACCCCGTGGTCTGCTCCCTGAGTTCTGCATTCTCCCTTTGCAGACCGCAGAAGGGATTTCAGTGCCCCACTACCCTGGCAAAAGAGGTGGCTCCCATGCATGCAGCTTGCCTCTCCTTCAGTAGCTCACTCCATGTCCTCCCTCACCCTCTTCCCGCATGGAAAGGCACTGGGGCACACAGAGCTCTCTGCTCCTTCAGAACTGCTCAAGTACCTGCTGTAACTCCAGTCTGGGCAATCCTCACCAGCAGAACCTGCAGAGCTACCAGGCAAACTCCAGCTTTCCCCACAGCTGCCAGCAGCCTGGGGTCCCTCCCTGCTCAGGACAGCTCTGCTCTTCCATGAAGAAGAAAAGCAAAACCACCTCTTGAAAAGGGGATGTTTTGCTGGAACAAATTTGCTGTGCACCTAAGCTGCTCCTGTCTGCTCTGGTGCGCAGGCATGGGCAAGGGCTGCAAGTGTTTTTTGGGATATCACACGCCTTTATCAGAGGAAGGCAGCCCTCATGAGCTCACAAGAATGTGAGGACAGAGGTGTTCCCTACATGTCCTCTGCCCTCCCTCACGCTAATAAAAGAAACAACTTAGCCCAGGTCCATGTTTACAGAGGACCAAGGGAAAGAAACCCACAGTATTTAGGATGAAGGAGAGAGCAGCTAGGTCTCTCTCCCTCAGCAAATGTGCTGATATTTTCTGACACAGCTGATAAGAGCACTGGGTGGTTTCAACAGGCCCTGATATGACCAGTAGCTTTTTTCCCAGGTGGGCAGAGCTTTTCACCACTCTTCAACAGGGTCAGATGAGGCAGCTGCACTCTGCCTGAAGCTGCATCTGGCTTCTGACATGACCCAGGTAAGAACAAACACCGCGGACATCATCGCAGCTATGCTTCCCTCCCTTCTGCCTTCCCTGCAGTTGGTTCCTTTCCCATTTCAACCACAAGCTGCCCCCAGCAAAACCTCGGTGTGCCCCCCTTCCCCAAATGCCCTCCCTATCCTCCGAGTGGCTTCTGCTCCACAGCGTAGCTTTGCACCAGTGCAGTGGATCAGACGGCACACTCCCAAATACCCACTTTGCCTGGAGCTGGGGGAAGAGCGGGAAAGGCCATGCATGCACAGTTCTTCCCTTGGTGTCGTAGTTTTTGATGGGGGAAAAGCAATGAAGGCAGTTTGCTTCATGCCGACAAATCTGCATGCTTGTGGCTTGGGTGCCCTGAAAGCCAATCTCCCCCCAGGGAAAACAATGGCGTGAGGAGGGTGGCAGATGGGGAAGGGGTTGGGGGTGGGGGGAAGGTTGGTAGGTTGGGGAAATCAGTGGGATTAAAGTGTCTGCTTCTCACCCCTGGCACTGCATCGGCACCCTTCCACTCCCTGCAGCTTCCTCACTGCTGCTGGTACGGTCTGCACAGAGCAGGGAGGAGAGAGGGGGGCTGTATTTAAATATATAAATAATGCATGTTCCATGCAAATGAAGCTTCCTTTGAATATTACATTAGCGATGCTGTCAGGCTGCGCTTCTTGGGACCCAGGAGTGACGGGATGTGTGGGGACCCGGAAGGGGGGGTGTGGGGAGGTAGAGCTCACCAGAAATTCCCTCATACCCCAGGACAGCCTCCTTCCTCCCCCTCCACCCCAGCTCCCCCACATTACACACACTCCCACTCCCTCCCACCTCTCCGTGCATGACAAATTCCTTGGCTCGCAGCGTGCAATGCAGCCAGGCTCCCCAGTCCCCAGGCCCCCTCCAGTGGCATAGGGCCCCCCTCCGCTCCCTACATCATCTTTACCCCGCTCCAATCTCAGCAATCCTCTCCCTGCTCCACAACCTGGTTTATAGCTCTGTGCCTCCAGAGTGGGGAGAAGGGTCCTGCTCTGCAGCCTTTAGGGGGAAGGAAGGGGAGCAGTTCCTAGGTCCGGCCTGCACCGTGTGCACCCTTTTGTTTGCACCCACCGTACTCGTGTGAGCCCAGCGTGAGTGCCAAAGGACCGCGGGCTGTGCCAGATGTATTTGCCCGCAGCACAGGAGCGATGCTCTCGCTCCCCACCGCAGACACCCCGTTCCCTGGGCGCCGGGGAGGATGTTTGGTGTCAGTGCACAGCCAGCCCGGCTCTGTGCACACTCGGACGCGGGACACGCACGCGTGTGCTGCATGCACGGTGCAGGGCTGGGGCACACCAGCACACACACGCGAGAGGGCATTACGCACAGCAGCTCTCGAATGTGCTGCCTCCTGCAGTATTAGCTGATTTATGCTGCCTTTCCCCAGCCAGATCCAAGCCCTGGAATGGGAGCAGCGGCAGCTGTGCACTCCTGCCTGTCCTGGGATGAGAATAGGATGCGCCTGTTCGTCTCTCTCCCCCACCCCCCACCACTCCTCCTTCCCCCTCCTTTTGCTCCCATTCATTCATTCAGCTTCTCCTCCCCCCCATCCCATGCCCCAAAGCAGGAAGATCCTTATGCATAAAAATGTGGGCATGCTTTCTCTGGTGGAATAAACGGGCATGCAGACACCCTGCAGGCAATACATATACACTTACATATGCATTCGAGTAGCTGTCCTGGGCCCTACATAAATACCCGGCTCCCACCACCGGCACAGACACATTCACACACCCGACAGACACCACGCAATGACTTTTCTGCAGCCAGCCAGTCTCCCAGCAGAGCAGTGTAAGAGCAGAGGAGAGATTTACTCACTCCCTTGCATGCAAACCAGGCGAATATTCACACACCACACAACGGACAGACACACAGACACAGACCAACCACTGTCCGCAGAGGCTCCCCTGCAAAGTTTGCGGAGAGACGGGGAACAGGGGGCTGAGGGATGAGACCGACTCCTTCTCTGTCCCATAACTGCAGGCGATACACAGGGAGGTCTGCCTGTCTGTCTGTACATGCACATGTGTGCATGTGGGGGGGTATATACATACACCTATAGCTACACCTATACATGGATACACACGTGAACTCACACAGATCATATATTCACATCTATACGCACATATCTATATTCACAGATGCATGTACATATACATACATGTATCACCTCCTTTTGCAAGGTCTGAATAGATGCAGATGGGTCAAACCGAGCTGTGTGCAGCAAGCCCTGAACCTATTCAGCATCCTGATCCTAAGCAGAGCACACACACACACACACACACACACACACACACACGGTGAAAGGGAAACCCGTCTCCAAGCCTCTCTCCCTCCCTCCCATCACCCCGTATAGGCATAATCTCTCCCCCCCCCCCCCCACCCCCCAGACACACATACCCTGGGCCACTTCCCCTTCTCCTTTGCACTCACCCCTCGCCTTCATCCTCGGATCAGAGGCATCCAACCCCCAGGGAGTTTGTGCACAAGCTGGGGGAAAAGGGCAGTCCATGCATCCTGCCCTTCTCCCCCTTTTCCAATCTCAGCTGCTTCTCTGAGAGGCAACACGGACGGCAGCCGAGGACACGCGAGGCAGCAGCACAAGGACTGCTCACAAAAACGTGTCTCACACACACACACACACATGCAGACACACACACACGTACCTGCTTCTGGAGGGGTGACTGCTCCCAGCTTCCATACGGGGCATGACAGAGACGAAGTGGAGGCACAAAAGACCCCTGTCCTCAAGCAACTTGCAGCCCTGCAGATGTGTTGGTGAGGGGGGTGTCCCCCACTGGTGTCACCCCTCGGAGCTGTAGCGTTCCTTGCCCCGCAGCTGGCTCATTCCCGGCCGCACCTAGGCAGCGCTCCCAGCCATGCACACGCGCGAGCACGACAGGCGGGGATGGAGCAGCAGTCCAGGGAGGGCACGCACAGCCGGAGGATTTGCTGCCTTCGCCGCATCCGCATCACTGGGGAAAGAAGGCAGAAAGGGCTGTATTGGCATTTAAAACGCAAGTGATTAATTCGCCACAGGCTCGGCTGATAGGGCTCTGGGACCAGAGCCGGCGGCACTGCTTCTCCCGGCTGGGAAGGCTCTGACAGGCAAAGGACCCTCTCCCATGGAGCCAGTTCCGAGCTCTCCTCGCCTGCACAGCCACTGCTCCGGTGCAGGCGGAAAGGGGTGGGCCTCCACCGGAGACATGAGCACACGCATGCAACAGCTGCTGGGAACTGCACACACACGCACAAACACACACACAGACACAATTCCCCACAACAGCTGCTCGGGAGCTACACACAACACACAACAGCTTCCCAGGAATACACACAAACAACAGCTGCTGGGGAGTCACACGCACACACAGAGGCTACAGCTTCTCAGGATTAAGTCACCCACATGAAAATACAACAGCTTCTAGGAACCACACAGCTACAGCTGCTGAGGAGCTACACACACACACACACACACACACACATATGCATACAACAGCTATACACCTACTGACACAGGTACGTGCAACAGCCACGGGGAGCTACACCTGGATACAAGCCCCTGTGTTATTTGCTTTAAAAATTAACACATAACAATGTAACAGGAGGTGGGGAAAACCTTTCATCCAAGCACAAACACATGTATTGACTGCTCTGGGGACATCCTCTATCACACACCTCCTCAAATCACCACCCCAGAAACACAACAGCTCCTCAGGAAGCTCCTGGAGCCACATACCCTCCTGTATGTCTGCAAGACCTTCCACCTCCCTGTCCCCAAACCCACACGTGCCATGACCAATGGAGATCTTGCTCACAGTCAGAAACAAGCATCCATGTGCACCAGGTGTTGGGGGCTCAGCCACAGCTTGGCCCCCAAATACTTCACACCGGCAATACCTGCTGGGAAAGCATATTACCAAACACAGGGTCGCTCTTAAGAAATTACTCCCCAGTTCCTTGACAGAAAGCAGGAGCACACATGACAGACATAAATAATCTCTGCACAGACATCAAGACCACAGCTGAAGGGACACAATGCACTCCTCACACTCAGCACAGCAGAGGAGGGACTGCCTGCCTCTCTCAGAGAAACACACACATGCAACAGCTGAAAAAACTTAGGAACATTGGATGGCAGCTGGCTTCCTAGGATGCACAATCCAGCCTCCTGCTGTTCCAGGCAACCACATCATACAGTGTTGCTCAGAAATGTCTCAAGGTCCATCTGAGTACTGTGAGACTATTTGCTTCCTGCTCAGAAGCTACGTTGAAATTAAAAGCCAGCCCCAACATCTGCATTTACCCAGGCCCAATTCAACCCCACATGTTCCTGGGCCAGCTGGCCACATTCTTCACCAGGGCACGCATAGAGGTTGCAAGAACAAATGGAAGTGCCCTGAAACCTCCACTCCCACCTGAACAGACACCTCCTGCCCCCTCCTTCACACAAACATAACACACACGGAACAGCTGGGTGAAGACCTTCCCCTCAGCACAAATACCCACATGCTTGCAACAGCTTCTAGGTAAACAGACATCTAAGCCTGCCACCTTCAGCACCCACATGCACTCACACAATATACAAACATGTATAACCTCTAATGGCAAACTAATGATTTTCTTCGTGCAGTCCAGAAACTGAAGAGGAATTAGGCTGACACACTCACACACCACTGCAAGCAGCACTGCTAGTAAATGTATTATATTAATGGCATGAAACTGCAGCAGGGGAGGTTTAGGTTGGATATTAGGAAAAGATTTTTCGCCCAGAGGGTGGTTGACACTTGAACAGAGTCCCCAGGGAAGAGGTCACAGCACCAGCCCGACAGAGTTCCAGAGGCATTTGAGCAGTACTGTGAGACACATGGTGTGATTTTTGGGTTGTCTTGTGCAGAACCAGGAGCTGGACCAATGTTTCTTGTGAATCCCTCCCAATTCAGGCTATTCTATTCCATTCTATTCCATTCTATTCTGTTCTATTCTATTCTATTCTATTCTATTCTATTCTATTCTATTCTATTCTATATTGAGACACCCACTGCTTCTGAAGCTCACCTGTGGCCCACCTCCCCATCCTTCCAGTTAATATATGAGCACAGAGCAATGTAATTGCCCCATCTGTCTCACTCTTGCAGCTTTATAGAAGGAAGGTGAGCTCTTTTGACCCCCCTGCCTGAGGGGTCATGCATAATCATCTCATGTGAATCCAACCCCAGCAAGCAGAGGACTGCTCCTAATCTTATCACATGCCTCCAAGAGCCTCATGGGCAGAACACCAAACCAATAAACCTCTACATGTGGAGGTAGACAATAAATAGCCCCAAGGGAATGAGCTGCCTCCCTCAAAACACAGGCAAGCACAAAGGACCCATCTACAGAAGGAGGCCCAGGATCACACACATCAGCTGCATGGCATGAAGAAACAAGTTGGCCCACTAGGCACAAACACACAAGTCATCAATCCTTTTGAAAATGACACATAGGAAGCTTGTTGTGCCCTCTTGTACTCCAATCCTGCAAGCCCAAGTGGGAAAAATCACCTAGACACAAAAATACACACAAAGACCCACACACTCCTCAGACAGACAGGCATGCAGCTCTGAGGACACTTCTGGATGTTCCCTGGACCATCTGTAGACATCTGTTCCCAGTAGATTAAATGCCAAAACTACTCACACCTCCCAGAATCAGAGAAGGAAGCTTGTCTTGGCAACTACAGACTCAAATTTCCTTGCCTTTATCACTTTGGGGTGTTATGACTGTGGGGTGTTTCCTCCAAGCTCTTTTGAAGCTAAAAGCTAAAGGAACAGAGACTTGCTTCCATCTCTCTCTACTTCCTCCAAGGACAGACAGTATCTAATTTTGGAGGGTGTTGAAGTAGGAGAAAAGGTTTCCAACTCCAAATTAATGCAGGATTTGTTCCTGCCTGAGTTCCTCCAGGATCATCTTGCAGTCTGTTTCTGATGAGTCTCCCAGAGGCTCTCCTGCTGGCACACATCCCTTTAGGACTCAGAAGTGCTGGGGCAGGATCCTTGTACTACCAGGGCTTCTGGGGGCCAAATGGTATTTGCTCATACTCCCACTCACCCAGGAACAACACTTAACTCCAGCACAACAGAAGTGCCCCAAGAGACAAGCAGAAGCAAGTACCATATTTCCAGCAGTGCGGGACATTTGGGTCTTCAATCTGATTCACAGCCAGTCCCTCCATGCCTATTTGTCCCTTTGCAGATGATCTAGAGGGTACAGAAGTTCACCCCCATGTTAATTTTGCAGAGGCTCTGACCTTGCCAAAAGCCCTGGAAAGACTCTGTTGTTTTTTACTTCACAAATAAAAAAAAATAAAAAAATCACTGAGAGAGGAAAAAAAACCTCCTAAGGACGTCATAGATGCTTTAAGTCAGCTGCAGAGGTGCCTCATTCCCTATGTCCAGCGTACAGAAAAAGAATCACCTTCTAATTCTTTTGTGCTGATGTCTTTGAGACCACTACCCACAGTCAGGCCTGATCTCTCTGCCCCCTTAAATGGGTATGAAAACAGCCTGAAAAAACACTTTGGTTTATACCTTTCTGCTGAGCTCCTGTTCTGTTGGGCTGCCACATCCTCTAAGACTGGAGATGCTGTTAGGGGTGAACAAGGGAGCTGACCTTATTAGAGAAATTCCCTAGTGTTTTTCCAACATATGCCAGGGAGTTGTTAAGTCCTAGAACAGCCCAGAATCTGGGAATCACAAAAGTGATGATAAAACCGATTTTTTAACCCTCTGTGCCCCGCCTGGGGATTATCAGTTCCGTGGGGATGGTACCTACACTCCATGTAAGGAGTAGGGGCGGGGAGTGCAGCCAGCCATGCCCCTCTCGCCCATCACCTTGTGCCGTTTATCCCCGGGAGGAGGGGAGGGCCGGGCAGGGAAGGCAGCCTCGCAGCCTGCCTGCACTACCTGCGGCGTGCTGCCAGGGAAGGGAGCCTCGCTGGCAGCGCTTCCAGCTCACCGAGCCGGCGGATCGGCCCTTCTCCCTCTCTATTTCTTCCCCTGCCCATCTGCCCGTCTCCCACTGGGGCACAACCGGGTCCCACGGATGGGAAAACAGGCCGAGGGAGAAGGCTGGGCTCTGCCCTCGTTGCAGTCAGAATCTCTCCGCTGATCTATACTGCGGTGAGCAGTGACAGATTGATTTTACAGCTCTGCTTGGAGCCGGCCGCTGGCCCTGGGCTGTGGATGAATCAGCTTTCTCTGGTCCTTGGCTTTTATTTCATTATTTTACTGCAACCTCGCTCACAGGCAGCTAAAGAGGGAGCGACAGGGAGAAACATGAAGTTGGCAGATTTCCTTCCCTGCTCTTGTGCTCCCAGCCTCCCAGCCTGGCTTTGGGACTCCAGGAGGAGGGAGGGAAGGGATTGTTTTCCAGGAACTGACATCTATCAGGAATAAAGACATGAGGCTCCTTCAACATGGGCAGATGCATGTTGCAGTGGCTGTGGCAGACAGCAAGGACTGCGCAGGCACTGCACAGCATGAACGGCTCCTGCTCTGCTGTGACAATGCCTCGACCCTTGCCAAATGGAGGGGGGCCCAGTTTTCAATACAAGGGACAGCATGTTTGGAAATAACAATGCCCTCAATCCATGAGTGCATTGACACTAACCTGCTTACAGACTCCAGCGTGGAAGGGATTCCAGGCTCCCTTATAGCTGCGGACGTAGAGGAGGGGGCAAGGGCTGTACCCTGCTGTCACCAAGAGGTCTCAGAGCAGACATAAGGTTCTCCTGGAACGAGGTAGCACCTCTAGGTATGGAATTGACTTCCTTCCCTCTCCTGGCTGTGGTTGCTCAGAGAAAGCCAGTTCTAACTCTCCTGGTTCTTGCACTGTCAAGAAGAGCAACAGTGAACTCAAGCAAGGATAGAGCAACAAAATCAAAGGGCAGAAAGGTGTTGTGTTTTTCCAGCTCTGACCTGGAACCACAGTGGGACAGCTCAAGCCAAACTGTTGAAGCAGTCTGGAAACAGAAAAGCAGAGAACAGAGGGACCAACCAAAGTGCAACAAATGCTCCTCTCTACACCCCCAACATCTCAGGGGTGAATAGGAGCAAATATCTGCTCTATCAGACTTGCTTCAGAAAAAATCTCTTTGTCGGAGCTGGAGATCTACTCAGAGGGCCCCTCACCTGTGCTGGCACCTGCTCTGCAAGAGGAGAAGTAGCCAAAGGAACCCAACATCACTTTGGCCTGCTCCAGCCTTCTTCCCACACGCTCATGTCCCAAGGGGTCTTCACATCACAGTGGGTGGTACTTCCATTGAAACAGATTCAGGACACCCTGGAGCTTTCTCCTGCCTTATTCCAGAGGTCTCCAGCAACACAGACCGCCTAGGGGAGGAGTGTTCCTCAGAGGACAAATGTCTGAAGACAGACAGGTAAAGCATTGTGTCATTGGGCTCCCCCAAGCTCACACATATTCTTTCTCTCCACCTGCCCCTGCACAAGCATCAGAGAGTGGCCTTGAAGGTGGCCAGCACAGCTCAAACCATCAGAAGGCAAGGGCCTTTTGATCTGCAAAGTTCAAGGTGTGGGAGGGGAAGGGAGGGGAATCAAGACAGGAAAAGCAGGAGAGGCTTCCCAGTGATTTGTCCCAGCAAGAGGAACGGAGACAGCAAAGTCCATCTCATCCATTTTGTGTAATCTTTTAATCTCTTGTTTTTTAATCTTTCACATCAAAAATGAGACACATCATTAAGAGTAGAAGAAATCCCAGTTGGAAGGGAGATGGGGTTGGTGAAGGAGACAAAAAGTCCTCTTGCTTCCAAGTCTTCAGCTTTGTTCCCTTTCTCTATGTCTCTCTCTCTCCTCCTTCCTTTTTCCTCTCTGCTTACAAGCAATAATATAGGTGACCTGACAAACACAGAACACACTGGGGGCCTCAGCAGCTGGAGGAAGGGCAGTGCCATGTCCCAAGTGTGGTGCAGGTCAAGCCCTCCCTTGGTGGCAGTCTGTGGTCACACACAGGCACGAGGCTCAGTGTGCCAGCTCCTCTTGAAAAGCTCTTCTGCAGCCAGAGAGACAAACAGCAAACATTGCCAGCCAGGTTTTCTCTTGTCAGAGACAGGGTGACCTGTAGAAGCCAGCCCATCCCTCATCAGGAGAGGAGAGACAAGTTTTTGGAGGGCAAAGGAGGACCTGGTGGCACTGACTGACTTGTCCCACAGCCTCAGGCTGGGCACTCCACATCTCAGCTTCTCCCATCTGTCCAATCCCGTGGATAACAATCCTCACCTCAGAGGGTGATTGAAAGAGGTTAATGAATTAACATTTGTAAAAGCTTTAGATAAAAGGCTAAGGATTATTACTGTTGTTATGCATGGAAACAGCTCCTAACGAGCATTTCCCATCTCCTCCCTCCTTCGAGCCTGGGGGATCATCTGACACAGATCCTGCCACAAAGGAACTCCCCCAGAGATGGAATTACAGGGAGCAGGCTGCGGGCTGCCAGGGACACTAATCAGGGGAAGACAAATTTGGGCCACTCCATCAACCAGCAACGTGCTGGGCTGTGGGGCCGAGAGCCTCTCCACTCGCTCTCTAATGGCTGGTGACAGCTCCATGCCACTCCCGTCAAAGTTCAGCAGGAAAAGGCTGCTGACTTCTGACCATAGCACGCCTGCCCCTCCTCTTGCCCTTTCAAAGCTGTCGACTGACCCAAGATAGATGCACAAGGATTTGCTTTAAGGAAAGCTTGATCCCCAAAGGAAACTTCTGGGCTGCTGGCTGGCAGCAGGATTCAGGAACAGGCCAGACAGTCATTCCAATCACAGGCATAGGAAGAGACTAGCTGGGGTCAGATTTCGGTATCTTAAACCTTGAGCAAAATATTTTCTAGGCTAGGGATGAGAAGTAATTCAAAGCAGAAGTCTTAGCATTATACATCTCTCCCTTACACACAAATATAACCTCAAGGGAGAAAAGCCCTCCCCAACGTGCCTGCTATAAATACACCAAACCACTTAAAATGGCTTCGTTAAAAGAGAGCTGGTAATTTGATAGTGGTCTCCACTTAATTAGATTAGGCTCTTCTTGAACTCAAGGGCTGAAAGCAGCTGATCCTCCCTTCTTTTTCAGTATTATCCCATCAGCTGCCACGCAGGAAATTATTGTAGTCACCCATGTCTTGATCACTGACCACATCTGTGCCACAAAGTGCAGAGCTCCAGGTCCCAGGAAAGAGTGGCTGCACCAGCACAGTGCCACATCTAGACTGCTCAGCAGTGCTGAAAGTAAACAGTGCTGTGCACAGGTGGTGAGAAAGTTCTTCCGTCACATCTGGGGCACAAATCAGCCTCTCTGCACTGCAAGGGGTGGGAATTACACTTGAGCTAGGCAAATAGCAAACAGCATAGTCAATGCCCCCTCCAACAGGACACCAGAGGACAGCACTACCTTGATCTTCTCAGGAGACTAGAGCATTTGTTAATAAACCATATACACAGCCAGAATCTTTTTTAAAGTACCTTGTTTGTCTGACTCCTCACTTAGAAGGAAATAAGTGACCTGTTTGTAGGGTACTGGAGCTAGTTACCAGGGTCTGTACCTGATCATCATTGATAATAAAACAGAAAGTCACTTGGAAGGGAGAGGCAAAGCTGTTCTGGTCTTAGGACAGTGACTTGACTTCATCAGCTCTTGAGGGATTTGCCAAGCCCCCCCAGTAATGCAGTCAGCCAGTCCTTACCTTTCTCCCTGGAGTCCAATCCAGTTCTCATACAAACTGAGAATAATTGTGGCACTGCTGTTAAACTGCTGTATTGGACTGATGTCCTTCCTATCCGGGTCTTCCAACCTTTGCTCAGTGAACTTTATTCTGTCCCTAGCAGGGCTGCCTTCTGCTCCCTCCACAAAACACCTCCAGATATGGAGAATTAAAATTGCCAGACCTTTTGCTCTCCTTCAACAATGGAGGAAGTTTGTTTTAACAACACACAATTTTCTGTTCAGTATGTTCTTAATTAATAATAAAATATATGTTGGGTTGTTTTGTTGTGTTTTTGGGGGTTTTTTTTAATCCTCATTTTTTTGTTAGTTATTCAGTTTGATTTTTTTATTTTACCTCGTTAATGTAGTGGTGATTTAGATGCAGTTTTCTCTCTCTGCTGCACTTAATGAGTCGTCAGCTTTATTCACTCTCACCCGCATCCTCATGGGAGCATGCTTTGATTTTCTAGTGGGTGCATGAAAACACAGATTAAAGCAATTAGACAGAAATAATCTTAGGGAAAGGGGAAAGAGATCCAGAGCACCTAATTATACCATTTTAATCAAGATACAATTATGCAGAGACTTTTATAGATTATAAATTAACCAAACTCCAAAGGCAGAAAAAATATCATTTTAAATATGGTTCATTTTGCTTGTTGTTTCTGTCTTGTGAGCTCTCTCAAACTGGACTTCAGGGTTCATTTAGAAAAAAAATCTGGACAGGGCTGTGCAGAAATGGAGGAGAAATAGACTTAGAAGACCCTGCTTGCTAGGATCAGGGTCTGGAAATGGCCTCTGAGGGAAGGTGAGGAGCCGCAGCACATTTCTCTCTCACTGATCTCACCAGCCTTTCCACAGCGAGTATGTGCACCTGATGGTCAGCCAGGCTGACTGAAGGCCTCCAGCCACCTGCGTGGCTCAGGTAAGGAAAGCCCCAGTTCATGTCTGGGTCTTGCTTTGCCCGAAAAGGCTGTGCCAAGCTGCCAGTGAAGGACTGTGGGTACTGTAGTCTAAGGAGCAATTTTCCAAGCTACAAACATTCCAATTAGAAACACAGTGAGTGGGCAAACAAAACACATCAGGCTGGATGTGTTTTCTTCTGAACCCTGGAGGAACTTAAGCCAGCTGCTCCAGATTTATAGCTGCTCCAGATTTATTGCAGCAAAACCACAAGGCACTCAGGCTCTCAGAGCACGTAGGAAGGTGCTTTGCTCCTGCCATCTCTGCAGAGGAGACAGGGAGACCCCCACCCCGCCAAAACTCCAGGGAATCCCAGTTTCCCATGTAGCTGTCATACTGACTTTATGATGGGGAAGGTGTCCAGACCTTGGGCAGAAGCAGGAGGCCAATTCAGGCACCTCTGGCTTTGTGGCTGCAGCCCAGCAATGTGAGGCATCCTGCTGTTCACATGTGCCGTGAGCACAGCTCCAGCCATCCCTCCTGCACTGCGTGTGGCACTCCTTGAGCTGCTTCCAGGCGAAGAGGAGACAGGAGAGGGCTCACCGCAGTGATCCTCGGCTTCCTGAGAGGTTTGCCAAGTCTCCTGAAAGGTTTTGCTGCACTGCGGCCCGTGCAAAGCACTTCTCCAGAAGAGTCTGCTCCAGGCACCTCTCACAGGGGCGGCTCAACGCGCCAGGGCTTGTCTCCATGGCCATGGCCACCCTACGCCATGAGCAGCAGGGCTGAAATGGCTCCTGCCTTCTCCATTCAGGGCCATGCTCTCATCTGCCAAGGACCAGCCTTGGCCATTTCCCACCTGTGAGTCAGTCCTGCTGACACTGCCTGCGAGGTGAGCACGGCTGGGATGTGCCCAGAGCTGCCACAGTGACATCACCAGGACAGGCAGCCGGGAAAGGAAGGGGACTGATGGGTCCTACTGTCGAGCCTGAGGCTCCAAGGAGTGAAAGACAGCTGCCCTTTCACTCAGCTGCCCTGTGCCAGAGCCATGCCACTGCCTTGGCCGGGAAAACCCGGGGCTGTGTGTACTCTGTCTCCCATCCACGTCCCTGTCCGAGGGAGCTGACGGAGACAGACGTGGGAGATTCCCAGGACTTCTCTCCCTTGCATCCTCCTCACCCATTTTCTCCTTCCCCCTCCCGCAGGGATGAAAGCACGGCTTGCAAGGCTGCTGCACTTCACATCACGGCCTCCTTCAGTCAGGGCCGAGCCCCTCCGGGCTGTCGGGCTCGGGGGCGGCCCCGCTCCCCTCCGAGGGCTCGGTCTGAGCGGTGGTACCGGAGTGCCCTCTGCTGGCCCCATGGCCGGGCTATCCGGCCGGCCCGAGCCCCGCACACCCCCAGCAGCCCCGGAAAGCTGGGTCTCAGCTCCTCCCCACCGTGCCCCGACACCCCTGCCACGATGGGCACACTGCAGCCCACAGGAGCCAGCCCACGGGCAGCACGCAGCCCTGCCCGTGCTGGGCTAGAGCCCCAGAGCAGCCAGCATGGTGGGCAAGGGGGACAGAAATGACTGCAAGTCATCAATTGCCCTCCTGCTTACCGAGGGCAGAGACTCACGGTGACCTGCGGGATATGTGCCCCGTTCCGAGGAAGGAACAGTCCATCCCCTCCTCCTTAGCCCCCAGGAGGGAAGAAAATGAGTTGTGGTGAAAGGGGGAAAGGAAGAGCTCTCTCTCCCTTCAGGCTTGGTGCTATTTAAATAGTTGACCCTGTGAATGAGTCTCCACAGGCTGGGGCAAAATATCCTGACCATTTACCTGTTCCGGGTGGTTGGGATCTTCCATCACACTGGGATGTGTGTGCGCCTTATTCTCTTATTCCTCATGCCAAACTTTCCTGCAGAGCTCCCCTAGATAACTGCCAGTGTTTTGACTATCCCAGCCATCCACGGTGAAACTGGCAGGGAAGACTGGAATCATTCTGCCTGGACCCAGGACACCAGGATTCGAACCCACCTGTGGATTCCTGAGCTGTGCTAAGAAAGCTCCCAAGACTCAGTATGCAGAGTGGGGGTCTGCAGTCCCTGTAGATCGATGCTGATTTACACCAGCAGAAAACATGCTCTCTCTGGCCTCTGGAACTAAAAAGGTGACATTGAGTTGCTCTCAGGAGTGGAGAAAAGGAGTGAGATGACAGTCCAAGGAGCTCAGGTCCCTCTGTGGAGCTGGTCACTGGGTGCTTCAGCACATTAGCCATTCAAGCAGGGATCACACTGACCTGACAGATAGGAGGTGAGCTAATTAGCGGTGTTCTTCTCAGGCTCCTTCCAAGCTCAGGTGCTGCAGAAATGCTGAATACCAGATCTAGCTATGATTCAGGGCAATTTTTAGTTGGAAAGAGGTAATGGAGGCTGCTTATCCAGGGATATGACTTGAGTTTGGGTCTGGGGGTGTGTTGAGGTATTTGGGGGACCCTGAGGGAGAGATGCAGTGAGGTGCTGAACATGCCAGTATGAGCAGGCCTGACAGAGCAGAGAGGAGTCCCAGAGGAGCCCTGGAGGAGAACCCCTGAGGAGAAATTTCCTCCCACATGTCATGGGTAGGCAGCTGAGCCCTGCATGCTCTTCCATCAGGAACTGCCCTTTATAAATATTACAGAACATTGACAGCAAAACAAACAAAAAAAAATCATATGCAGTGGAAGGAGGGTTTTTTAATGAAGAAAAAAGGTGTCCTGCAGCCTCATCAAGGGCAGCAGTGCTGCATCCTGCACTGGAAGAAAACATTCAAATTGCTTAGATATGCAGTACATCAAAAGACTTCATCATGGGACTAACACTAAGTGTTGCCACCCTCACTGGGACTGCTTGTGGTCTTGAAATGCCATGCACAGCAGCTCTCTGCCAGGGAGGCAGTATGAGTGGATACCATTCTTTCCTGGCCTTCATTAGAGTAATGTAAAAAACAAGCTGACAGCATCCAAGGTGAAGTAAAAACTTCCCTTTCCCTCAGCTTTTCATTAAGCACTGCTGAAACCACTGCCCTCTCTCCCTGTCTGATAGCCATCTAAATGTTGAGCCACAGACAATGAGGAGCCAACCTCTGCTCCTATTAACCCAAAGTGCTGGAAGGATTGCAGGGCAGAAAAACCACTTTGCCTGGTAAAAATGTAAATGTCACTTTATAGAGGACAATTACAATTTGACAGAAAATCCACTGCCTCTTCCAAACACTTTGTGAGCTCTTTTGGATGCCATGCCATGGCTTGTTGAGCAAGCAAGGTGGAACACAACTGCTATTTTTCCAGACCCTCCACTCAATCTCCATCTGCAGTCCATTTATCTGTCACTGGATGGACCTGTCACTGACACAAGGGCTCCCATTTTTAAAAAGCACCAAAAACAGTGAAAGGCAGCCAAGACCTCCTTCCTTTCTCCTCACCAGACAAATTCAGATCTGTAAGATATTGGCATGAATCCCATTCTCCATGATCCCCTGGCTAAATCTCAACCAAAGTGGTGTCAGACTGGGAGTTCCCTGGGCTCCTCTAAATGAAAATGATTTTCTGCAACTGAAATTGAGATCCCATTATCCCATGCTGGATCACTTCCAAGCAGCACAGAAGCCTTCAGCCTGTTTTGTCCCCCACCAGGTACCAGCTCCTACCAAGTAAGTCAATTCCCTCTCCTGCTGTCCTGCAGCAGTGCTGGGCAACAGCTTCAGGGACATCTCAGGGTTGGCAGAGCTCCTAGGGGAAGAAGCCTGTGATTATTCCTGTGCCATCAAAACTAGACTTTCAGGAGAAGAGCTGCAAGATAGAAATCCACACCGAAGTCCTGGAACAAGCCCCGACTACAAAGCTCTGCAAGCTTCTTTGCCTCCATGTCTCTATGGTCTTCTGCCCCATTCCCAGCCTGGTCGTTCTGTGTTGGCACAGACCACATGAGAAACAAAGACCAGAATTCTTCTGAGATATAGGAAATTCTTTTTATCAGAGCTCTACCCCATCCATCCATTAGTCAATGACTCCTACTGTCTGCCAGACTGTTTTAATTCCTTTTCTGTGAACACTTCCTGCCCTCACCACCCTGGAAGTTCTTCCTTAGATCAGGTGGAAGGCACGGGGCAGTGTGTGAAATAGTTAACTCCCCTGCTGAGTACGCCAAGCTCCATCAGCTGTACCAGGGTTCCAAAAAAATAAGAACACTCCAGGTATTTTGCACTCCAGGGCACAGAGGGCTCTCAGAGAAACTCACAGCACTGTGGAAATAACCACAGAGAAACAACCAGGAAAGTGAAAAAGAGATATAAAAAGGAAAGCAGAAAAATGCACACATTTGAGGGCAGGGAAAGCACAAAGAGCAATGTGGAGATGCAGAGCAGCAGAAAGTGAGAAGATAAAATGATATCCACAGAGATCTGGCTGTAGGGAAAGAAAAGGGGAGGGAGCCATACAGAAGGGAGAGCACAGATGCAAGGAAAGAGAACACAGGGCATGCAAGGGAAGGGGGGAGTCAGACAGGGGAAAGGGAGGGATCTGGAGAGATTGCCTGATGTCAAATCTGATAGAAAAGAGGATTTATCTGCAAAAATAACCCAGATCTAAGCCACAGCTTCAGAGCAGCTGCGCATACAGCCACAGCACTATTTGCTCTTAAGCAAGAGAAAAAATGTGCTGGTGCAGGTTGCAAAGCAAAGCAGGGTCGTTCCACACCAGGAGGCTGCCCATCCCAGGCTGCCCATCCCAGGCTGCCCATCCCAGGCTGCCCATCAGCCTGGACCAAGACGAAAGGAAGGGAAGGCAAGGCAAGGAAAAAAAGAAAGACGAGGCAAGGCAGAGGAAGGCAAGGGCGGGGCGGGGGGGGGTCCGTCCCTGTCCAGGGTGCTGACCAGGGCCTGCCGCCTCCGGACCCGGCCCGCTCTCCTCCTCCTGCCCCTTCCCGTCCCAGAGGGCTGGGGCCACTCTGGGGACTACAGGCAGACAAGAGCAGTGTGCTTCCCGGAGCGAGCTGAGCAGTGGGGAAAGAAACACAGTCAGCTACAAAAAAATTATATTTTCCCCATTCACCTCTGCTGCCAGTGTTTTCAGCAGTGGGGCTGGGCTTTCTCAGGGCAGGACTGCATGACCAGCAGTAAAGCGTTTGTGCATGGCATGGCCAGGGAATGAATAAGCATAAGACACCTCTGGAGCTGCACTTCTGACCTATCTGGAAAGATCATTGTATGGATTGGACACCCCCTCCGTGAAGGACAGCCCTCACTCCTCCTTGAACCAGCCTGTGCTGCCCTGGATGTGTCTGGGTGCCCTCTGTCTCTTTTGCTGCTGGATCCCAGGCTGTCAGAGATTGAGATGGGAGGATGAACTCACAGCTACCCCACCTGCCCCTGCTCCATCCAGATTACATGACCAGGAACTGGCAGTCACAAAAGCATGGTGTGTCTTGGGCCGTGTTTGCCACCAGGGAGCTTTTGGTGGGGAGGTTTCACTCCATGGCCTTGATGCTTACAAAAGGCTGAGTCTGAAAAGAGGTCCTAAACCCGTGATCCACCCACAGGTGGACAGCTGCTCTGTCCACACAGCAGTCTGAGCTGTGACTGTGGCCTGCCAAGTCATTTTGAAAGATGAAAGGGCTGGAACGGAGCTTGGCCTCCTCTGCCCTCAGCTCTAGGATGTGTCTCTGCCTCTTCCCAAACACATCCTGGCCTCACCAGGCCATTTTTGTTCCAGAGAACTGCAAATCAGCTGCCCCACAGAGGAGAAAGCAGTGCCCAGGACCCTGACAGAGCTGCTCAATGGGCATCTACAAACGGTGTTGGCACAGCGCTTCAGAAAAAACCCATCTTTTCAAGATCAACCAGGTACCAGTGCTTTACTATCAGAAACTGGGCTTTCAATTCCAGCACTGACAGTCTGGACAGAACAATGTGTTTTAAGAGCAAGTTGGACAAACATCTGGTGGAAGGGGTATAAGGTGGCTGGCCCTGCTGCAGGATTAGATAACCTCCTGATAGCTAAATAACAGCACCACTCTAACTCTCTGTGATTCTAATATGTGACCAACTCAGAGTGCAGTTTCCAGTCATACAGATCGTTGTGCTACCAGACTAACAACACAAACTCATTTTTCCAATCCAAATCTTGCTTATACGTCACATGTAGCAGGAACTTGATATGGCACAAACATGATTCATGCCATGTCCATGCAACAGCAAGCACGACTCTATATGCACTTCTCTCCAGGTCACTGTAAGAGGCAAAATGACCTCCAGGGATGCAGATGCAGGGAATCAGCTGGGTCCCAACTCTCCTGTCAACCAAGCAAAGCAGGGAGCTTTTAATCAACTAGGCTCACATGACACAAAGATGTGCTGCCTGTCAGCAAGCCAGCCTCATCTTTTGGGATGACTGAAGCCAGGAAAATAAACCAGGAAGAATCAGAAGAGAACAGCACAGTCCCAGGTTAGCTAGGATGAATTACCTGCCTTGTGGCATCTCCCCCAGCTCTGCTCTCCTTGGCTGTCCTGTGCCCAGTACCTTGCTGGCTGAGTAGCCATCCCTCTCTGGTGGCCAGTGCCACACGTTTAAGTAGGAACATTATTCTTCAGTTCTAGGAAATTGGATTAAGGTTCAGACAATACTGACTGTTATTTACCTTTGATTAAAACCAGCCCTCCTCCCTCCCAGGCCAGAGAGACCAATGTTGCTGTTATTTACTCTGCTGCCAAACCTGGAGTTCAATCCCTGCCCTGCGGCACTCAATAAAAGTCAGCGCAGAGGTGGGGGTGTGCAGCAGGCAGGGCTGAGTGGGTGGAAGAGGAGTGATTATCCAGGCCACCATGTCCAGTTTGTTTCTCTGCAATCAGACTCTGGCTCAGCAAGGTATAGGGTGCTCAAATTGCCTGCCTCTGTGGCTCATAGGGCTGAGGAATCCAGCCAGGGTGATCCCAAGCAAGCCCTGTTTGCCCCCATGCCTGCCTCTGGTCCTCTCCCTCAACAAATCCCCACTTCCACACAGCTTTCCTTTTTGTTTGTGTCCTTCTTTCTCTCTCTTCTTTCAGCCTCCCCTCTCTGCCATGACCTCTCTGGCTCCCCTTTCTGCATTTTCCTCTCTTCTGCTCCCAATCCTTCCCACCCTCTTCCCCCCAGTCCCCTTCTCATTCCTCTCATTCCCCTCCTTCCCGCTCCCCCACTCTCCAAGCCGCTATTCCAGGACAATAGAGCAGATGGCAGGCTGTTTGTTTTATGTGTCCCTTTGGAAAATCAGCTCAGCTGTTGAATCTGCGACTTTTGCTAAAAACAGACACTGTCCAATACAGCTGAATGCCAGGCAGAAAGAAGAGGGTGTGGGGGAGCTGCTCTCCCTACCAGCTGCACCAAGACTCCGTCTGCACCCCACACCATAGGAAACAAGCCTGTCAGAGAGCCCAGAGAGGAGCTTCTCTCCTGCAGAAAAAACACTGTGGCAAGCAGAGAGCTAGGCCAGCTTCTATAGTCAGCCTCACTCCAGCCAAAACTGATGATGATGTGGGAAAGGTGGGGTAGTGTGAAAGGGGCAGACTCTTGTCAGCACATCCATCCCGCTCATTGCCCCAGCCTGCTGCTTCTCCCAGTGTTCATGGAAGCTGAATTATGTGGGGTATGCTCAGGCAGAACACGTGGCACGGAGTAGAAGCTTTGCCAGCCCCATATCTCCTCCTATGCTACCAGGAGAGCCATGAGTGAGAAACCACCAGCCACCAACGAGTGTGTGGAGAGGGGAAGACAGTCCTTACCTTTTTCCTTCTGGCTTTCCCCTCTACTTTTTGAACCCCTAAGCCCCATGCTACTGGTCATCAGGCCACCATTTATTATTTTCCAGCACAGCCATGAAGAGAATGTAGATTTTTTTTCTGGCTCTTTCTCTTATCCAAACCATTTCCTTCATCCCTCACCTCTCTCTTCACATGTGCTTACACCAAAAATCTTTCAGATCTTCATATTTCTGGGTGGAAAGGAAACTCTGCTCCTGAACTCTGCCCCTCCCTGGCCCAAAAGACATCATCTTCTCCCTGCTCAGATATAACAATACTGCCTCATTGATCCTGTAAGCCTACTCCTCCTTCCTCACCCTGTCCCTGCTCGTAAGTAATTCAGAGTAGGCACCCTGTCCAGCACGAAGTACAATCTTGCCTTGGCTCAGAACCAGGGCTGCTGGATTCTTTGCCAGTGCAATTGCTGGATATTTCATGGCTTATCCTCAGTCTGATACAACGTGGCCAAAGGCACCAGCTGTGGGCTCTCTCTGTGCCCCACTTCTGGGTGGGATTGGGAATGCAGGGTTTCACAATAGCAGCATCTCTAACCATCCAAATGCCCTGTTTCATCACACTTCTTCCAACACTGCTAAAACCAACACTGTCTTGTTTTCAAGCAGTGGCAGAAGTGTCAGGGCCAGCAAATCCTGTTTAATTTGTTCTTAAAGTTCACTAGGGATCAGATGCAGCTCCCAACAAAACCAAGAGAGGCTTAACCGAGACACAGTCAGCTGTAAAATCAGAAGAGGCTCCTTAGCCTCACAAAATCCTGGAAGGCAATTTAAACACAAGAGATAGGCAAGGAGCCCATTCTTGGGGTCTGTAATTAATCACTTACAGTTCAAACAGGGAGAGAGATAAGTTCCCAGCTTTCTTGGAGTCCAAGCTGGATCAAACAGGAAAAGAAAAAAATCTCAGGCTGTCAAGGAACAGCCTTAAGAGGCAATGCCATCTGAGCAACAACAGCTCAGTTCTGCACTCCTTTAACCTCCCAGGTATTTACGCAGAAAGTCCACAGGAAAAAAATCCTGCACCAGCTGGTGAGAACAGGCACAGTTACTTTAACATTTATGATGCTGCTCTTCTTCCTGGCCCTGCTTATGTCTATGGCAACCCTTGCATCCTCTTCAGTGAAGCCACATGATGAGCACTATTTGGCAGAGGAGAAAGTTCCAGTTAGTCTGAGATTCCCTCTCAGGCACCAACTGCTAGCAGGTTCCTCGAGGAAAAATGTAAGGATGGTCCATGCCTCCCTGTGACCATGCACTTACTGAATGGAGCAGTCACCCACCCTCCCACAGCTTTGCATCCATCCCAGAAGTGTGTAGAGCCAGCTGTCGTCAGGTTTTTCAGAGATTGAAGACAAAAGAAATTTAACAAAATAACTAAAAGAGTTGCTGATCCCACTCTGGATTATCTGAAAACCTGCAATGTAAGCAAGGGCAGAAATAAATTAAGAAGCTAAATCTGTTGTAAGCAAGTGAGTGTAACACTGATGAAAAGCCACTGACTTATCTGGAGTGTTAAAAAAAGAAGAGGTTCAGGGCCAACAAAACTGATCTCACCTCTTCCAAGGTGCACGCTGTCTCACAGACTGGCATCCTCAGTGGCATTGGTGAGCTGCAGTTGCCCTGGTCGCAAAAAAATATAAAATCCAGACCTGGGAGACCAGGCAACACCCCTTTCCTGCTCCTGCTGGGCAGCCCCCAAACAGCACTTTCAATGCACTGCTAAAACTCCCACACTCCTCCAAGGCATTGCTTGATGCTTTCTTTCCTTCCGGTCTCCTTTCTTCCTGTTCCCATTTCTCATCCTTTGACTTCTGTCTGATAAACTGCTCACCTTTTGAAGGCTGCTTCCTTAGAAGAAGCCTGAGGAGAGAGCTGAAGGCTGCAGTCTGGGTACGAGTTGGGCAAATCCCACAGTGGCTCAGGAATCTGTTTTTCTTTGGCAGCAGAGCTGTTAAGAGGAGTTGGCACCAGAGACAGAACCATTGTCTAGTGTTGCTATTCTTCCCTCTCCCCTTCAAGTCTTTAGCAACAACTGCATTTTCCCACCTATTTCAACTAACTTCTTTTCCCCTAAAGAAAGGATAGTCATTAGCATTTTTTTTGCACTGTCAAATAGGACTTTTCTTACAAAAATTCTTCACGCTAAGGGGAAAGTGAAGAAAAAATATTGTTAACATGAAAGCCTTACTTAATATTTTACATTTCAAATACTGTAACTGCTTTTTTTTTCCCCTCCTTCTTCTTTTTCTGAATTTTCAGTACACAGTTTAAACATCATTAATAGTGTTGGTTGCTATGGTGTTGGGCAGGCAGAGGTGTCTGTACTTGAAACCTTGAACTACACTTAATGTTGTACAACAGCAGGGTCATGCCAGCACCCTTGACTTTGACCCCATACTTCCCAGTAAAATATAAAGACCATGCCTCCATTCCTTTTAGTTCTTGGGAGAGTTTTTTGGGTGTTTTTCCCCAGCAATGAGAAAAGGAAGTGTGAGCTAGAGAAAGGTAGAGATATTAAAAAAAAGAAGAAAATACAAATTTAATAGACCCAGTGGAACCTTTCCAAAATCTTTGTTACATCAAGAGAAAGAGAATAAAAGAAGACAGCCCCCTGAAAAGTTTCACATGAGATTGTTTCTCATTTTCCCAAGCAGCTAAACATTTTAATAAACTAGGAAAATGAGACTGTAAAACCACAGTATCTGACAGCAAGCCCCAGGGGCAGGAACCATTCCTGAAACTAATTTTAACTCATGTTTTAACGTTGATCAGATTTCATGCGGTGAGCGTCCCATTAAGCTGTCTCTCTGTTCTTAGAGAAAACCTGGTTTCTTTTGTCGACTCAGAAGCTATTTTCTTTCCAGCCTATTGTCGTCACAGGCATAGCAGGACTTTTCTGTCATTCATTTCTCTATGGCCCAAGAGATGCCCTGCCCCAGACATCTTCTCATCTGTTCTGTTTCCTTATGAGACAAGACATTTTCCACAAAAGTGGCACTTAACCGCTCCAGCAACGAAACCCAGTCTTAAACGGGTCCCCATGCACCCACTCAAGGATTCAACCCATTAAACATCTGATCTTCAACCATGCAAAAGGCACCAGGTCAATTCAGACCAGCTGAAGCCAAGATCCAAAGCAAGCTTTCAGTTTCTCTGCTTCGCTTTTACCCCAGGGAAATGAAGCTGCTGTACCAGTTTCCACACATGAATCGCATTTTGCACAGATTGTCACCAGGACATCTACAGCCAGGACCAGCTTTTTAACTCAAGGACTCTATTAACATCAGCTGAAATTCTGAATGGGGAAAAATGATCTATCCAAGTAGCGTAGGTTCCTCTTGAAGACTCATTCCTTCTCACAAAACAGTATTTCATCTTCTGGTTGTGCCCAAACCACTAATTCTGTGGGGCAGGACTTCTTGGTGCTGCATCCCTCTTCCAATAGCTGTGTCCCTGTTTTGTGCCACGTGGATTCTTGGCTGGCATAGCCCTGTGAGCCAAGGGCTTTCCACAACTCAAGGAACGGTCACTGGCATCAGCTCGTCCCTGCGCGTGCTCAGGATGAACTTCTACTTCAAAGGCCTGCTGTGCAACAGAAGAAAGCAAGGCTGTGTGCTGCTACACACGCTGACTAAATGCCAGTAAGAATGTCCAGCTTGGAAAACAGCTCTGCAGGCTCCTGCCTTCTGATTTTTCCAGAAATTAAAGTGCTCGTTCCTTTCTAGATCCCCCTTCGCAGAGGTGGAAGGTCTTTCTGACGCCTTTCCTTTAAACTTTGTGTGCACTGTGTAGGAGATGCTGGTGCTTGGGGGTGGAAGGAGGTGACAGAGTGGCCAGTTTTCAAAACAGCAAAGCCACAGTGACAGTCGCCTTTGGCTCTTCCAGCCCACCAGCAGCAGGCTTAGTCACATCAGCAGCATCAAAGCTGAGCAGCTCTTTAGAGAAAGGGCATTTGTCCTTTCATCTGGAGATTACAGGATCTCTCACAGATCCCAGCAGTCTGTTTTGAAATACTCTTTAAAGAAAAATACCTGTTTGTGGCACCACCTGCCATTTAAAACAGCCTTTCTGCCTTCCAGGTTTCCCTGCAAAACCCTCCCCAAGCCACTTAACTGTGTGTACAAGGACAAAATGATGCCAAAGTTCATTCCCCAACAAGGACCATTGCCCAGCTTTCACACTGGACACTGTATTGAGAAAAGGACCCTTCATAAACATGCCAGAAAGCCTGTAACCTACTTGGGTCCACTCCTTCCCCCTGTTACGCTCAGCAGGGAGAGCAGGAAGGCATAATGCTGCTAGTGGCACCTGGAGGGAAGCCCCACAGAGATAAAAAGCTCTTTGCCTTGCTGTTTCCATTCCTTCACGACTTAATTTTTTTGGTTGGGGACAGAAAAGCTTATAAAGCTGTAACCTCTAATCCGCTCCTGAGCGCTCCTTCTCCATCTCTTCCTTCCTCCTCTCTTTCAGCCAGCTCTAATCCTTTATGTCTCTTCTCACTGATAGGAGCTGGACTCTAATCTCAGACGACAGGTTGGTAATTAGAGCAAGAGATTATCCTGACCCCACATCAAGAAGGTAAAAGGAGAGGAATAATGCAGCACCATATAAGATCAAACCTTCAACATTCAATGTGGGAACCATCCCCATCTCACTCAGTTTCCCCCTGGCTCCCTTACTCCCTGCCCTCTCTTTTGTCCCAGCAGAGCAGGGGATTCCGGATTCTTCGTACTTCCTGCCCGTCTCCCCTCTGTTGAGCAAGCACTATGCTTTTCCAGGATTCATTCAGCCCAAAAATGGCCGCATTTTCCATTTCTATAGACTTTGACTATGCAGAGACTCAACAGGTCTGTGGCTGCAAAGTGTGGGCAGTAGGGAAAGCACCGACATGGAGGAAGAGGCCCTGCTCAGAGAGCCTGGAGCCATGACATGCTGCCACCCACCCGGAGCTGGGCACCAGGTATGCACACACAGGGCCCTTCTAGTCCAGCAAGATGCAGCCAGGCACAGAGTAGCAGCAGCAGCAGCAAGTCCTCATTTCTACCCAGATGCCCAGCAGTCACTATCCCATCCTTGATCTGCTCAGAAGGCATACTGCTCCCATCCCTTGCACATATCCCAGCTCAGATGAGAAGCTCATTCATGTGTCCAGCCCATCCTATCCATCTTTGGATCAGACCTTGTCTCTTGTCCTGTGTCACCAGTATTGAGCGAGGCCCAAGAAAGCCATCACAGAGCACCAAGACCACCAAGGTGAAGGTGAAATTGGGAGCACCAAGCTTCTTCAGTGTCCCACGCCCTACAGGTGAACAGGTGTCACCTGGACCCGCTGCAGCTGAGGCTCAGGCATCACCAGCCAGCAGCCTGCAGGCACCAGGAGGTGTTGGGATAGAGGTGGCAGTGGAGGGATCGAAACCTGCTAGGGAGAAAGCAAAGTAAGATCAGAGGACAGTTTTTACACCAGCACACAGCTGGAAGATGGGAGGCCTCTCCCTCACACCCCATTCCACATCAGGTGCCCACCCTACATTACAGAGCTCAGGACTGGTTCTTCACCCCAAGATGTCTTTTCTCAGCAAAGCCTCCCTCTGATACCCAAATCCAGCTCTAGCCCAGGGAGCCCAAGCCCACAGCTCACCCAGATCACAGGCAGGGAGATGGGTGCTGCACCAGCCCCTGCTACATGGTTCTGCTGATGCTCTTTTCATCACCTAGGTGCTTCCCACCCCTCCTATCTCCAGCCAGGATCTTCCTACTCAGGCTCTGCAAATAACAACTTTAGGTTTGTTCACTCAAAGAGGAGAAGGTAAATCAAAGAACAGTTTTGTTTGCAGTCAGCCTGAAGTGAACCTTTTTCTTTTTTCCCTTCAGTTTTTTCAGCAAAGCATAAAATGAAAAAACAAGCAGAATTTTCTTTCCTGAGTTTAAAAGAACATTTCTGTTCCTGTCCCTGAGGTAAAAGGTTAGCTTGTTCAGTCTCAAAATGGGAAATAAACAGCAATACTTTTGGCTTAGGCATTGTCCAAATAAAATGTTTTAAATGTTTTGTTTCTTCCCACTCGCCCAAAAAGATTTGCAATGTTTATAAGCATTCACAAATAGCTTAATGCTGGGGTGCCCCTCACCCAGTAAGCCACCTGACTGTAAGGTTCCTGTCCCTCCCTCTAGCACCCCTGCACCCTGTTGGGCTGCCTGCCCCTCCCAGCCTGTTGTCTGAGGGCTCACACAGCAGCAACACCCAGAGCACTCATGCCCCATACCTTGAGGGATCCTCCTGGGGCGAGAAGGGGCCGCTGAGCTCAATGACATTGAGTTTGTTCTCAAACACACCATAGCTGAGTGTGACCTACAACACAGTGGTGAGAAAGGAGCAGACAAAATGAGAGGAGTTCAGGAACAAGGAATTTAGTGTGGATGACAAAAACTCCCATTCTAGTTCTTTCTCTGCTGGCTGAGCCTCTGCCTTCCACATCTCTCCTCTCTTCCTTGCCATGATGGTCCACCCTACTAGTCCTTTGCAAGGCAGAGAGAGTGCCATGTCAAAGGCCCTTTCCCAAGCAATCATCATTTCTGCTTGTCCTTGTGCCACATTCTCCCAGGGATGCCCTCAATTTCCCATCACTCCCCCTACATTTGCTCCCCACCACTGATCCCAGGGCACTCTGAGTGGCAGCTGTGCTGCAGGCAACATCTGCTCCTTATTTCAAAGATGCATTTGTCAGGAAAGCCTCCCCAGAAGAGCAGATGATTGATTCAATGCACATCACTGCCATCAGTGGAACGACGTGCCTGTAAGCCTCCTTCCACCCCTCCTTCCTCACACACCTCCCTCTTGCTTCCCTTCCCCTCCTCACCTGCTGCATGAGCTGAGAGGTGGGGATGAGCTGCAGGTTCTCCAGGTGGGAGTGGAAGAGTGCATTGGGAATCAGCTGCCCACCAACTTTGCACTCGATGATGTAACCCACGGTACAGTCATCCGGCAGGCGGATGAGCTCGGAAGTGCTCAGGAAGTTCCTGCCACTGGAAGAGAGTAGGGCTGCATGGCTTAGGGAAAGGGTAGGGGCAGATGTAGGCATCCACTTGGGCAGGAGATTACTGAAAACCAGAGTAAATCCTGTAACTAGGCAAGAAATCCCTGAGTTCCACCTGCACATACTCAGGAGCGAGCTTGCTCTTTCACCATTCCCAGCCATGCTGTCCCTGATACATAATCCAGGCCCTTGGTAAGCTGATGCAGAGAGCTGACAGACTTCACTGAGTCACTTCTCCACATGTTTGGTGAAGTGCACTGATCCCCTGGGGGGTCAGACAAGCCACCACAAGAGAAATAGTGGGAGCACATGGCCAGGTCCAGGGCGAAGTAAAAACAGGACATGCAGCTTGGATAAGCCATCTACTGTAATGTAACACCACATACTTGGCCACCTTTTGATGACAGGCTAAACCCAATTTTAAGGCTTCTGGAACTGAAATTATTTACACAGTATAAAGCACTGTCTGCTACAACAACCCCCAGCAAACTGAAATGTGTTTTAAGCATTTTAAAAACAGTAGTGGCAGACTTTATGCCAGGTTAGGCATTGTCTATCTGTGCCACTTTCACTTTACCCTCGATCACAGATCACTCTCTTGACTGTGTCTACCATAAAACACCTGTCATGGGATTTGGCTAAAGCAGCCACCTGGTGTGGATCAGATCTGTCCTGCTGGGTATGCTCAGATCTGGTTAAGGCTGGTTAAGGCAGAGCCAATGCTCAGTGTATGTGCTTGTGGTATAACCTAGGGCATCATCTTGTTCTAGGCTGAGATAACACAACTGTGGGACCTACCTCTGCTCTCCATGCATCAAGCTGAAGAAATGACAGTGGACACCTAAGAAGCCAAAGGGGGTTTGGGGTGAGGGAACAGAAAATCAGCTCAGGAGGGAGGTATGGAAATCTGGAAAAAGGCAGATGAAGGGGAGATGAGATAGGCAGATGGGCAGATGGGAAAAGAGTCACACGAATGTGAAAGGGATTGGAAGGAGTGTGGGGAGCAACCAAGAGCGTTAAGGAGATGGGGAAAGAGGAGTACATCATCCTGTGACCATGTTTACTGATGTGCCTGCTCTTGCCAGTTTTCAATCAGTTGGCAGACCCACCCACTACATCCTTCCTCCAGTCTCACATCTCGCAGATGTGCAGCACGCGGCACTCTGCACCTTTGCAAACACCACATGCACAAATCCAGGTCTGACACTGCCAGGAACTAATGTGCAGCCACATTGCTCATCCCCAAAGGCTCCCACAGTCCCCAGCTCACCTGGCCCAGGGCACCATCTTCCTTGCCAGCTTGCGGCTGATGCAGAACCCGGCCCCTCCCGTGGCAAACCAGAAGCGCACGGATTTCTGGAGAGAAACACCAGAAGAATTTAATGGCAGAGGCTCAGACAATCCCATACTCCCAGAGGTGGGAATGCTGGAAACCCAGCTTTGATGTCAGGACAAACACAACCCTATTGTCACATGACTGCTGCCCAGAGGAAGGACTTTCTCGCAGCACACCATGGATTTTCACTTCCTCATAACTGGAACAGCCAGTTGCTCCTGCTGGCAGCAACAGGTGGGGTGCCTAGGGCAGGCTTTTGTCCTGTCAGACACATACCCAAAGGCAGAGCAGCAACGTGGGACTCTGCCTCTTGGATATCAAATTTAGTCAACACCTTACAGCCATGTTTAGACAAGATGGCAAGTTTTCAGCTGTTGTCACTCCTCTTGGGACCTGTCTCTCCTTGCAATACTGTGCTGGTTTTGGCCGGGGTAGAGTTAACTTTTTTCACAGAGGCTGGTGTGGGGCTGTGTTTTGTATTTGTGCAGAATACAGTGTTGACAATACAGAGATGTTTTTGTTATTGCTAAGCAGGGTTTACACAACAGCCAAGGCCTTTTTTGCCTTCCTACTGCCACACTGGTGAGGAAACTGGGAGTGCAAGAGAGATTGTGAGGAGACACAGCTGTGACAGGTGACCCCAAGTGACCAAAGGGATTTTCCATATGACACCATGCTTAGTATATAAGGTGTGGGGAGAAGGAGGAAGGGGGGGGGACATTTGGAGTGACGGTGTTTGTCTTCCCAAGTCACCAAGATGTGTGATGGGGCCCTGAAGGTGGCTGAACACCTGCCTGCCCATGGGAAGCAGTGACTTAATTCCTTGTTTTTCTTTGCTTTCCCTGTCTTTATCTCAACCCACGAGTTTTCTGCCTTTTGCCCTTTCGATTCTCTCCCCACTCCCTCTGGTTGGAGGGTGAACGAGCAGCTGCATGGGGCTTGGCTGCTGGCTGGGGTTAAACCATGACAAATGTGAGCCAGAGTGCCAAAACACCCCACTGCCCCCAGCCCACCACCGCCACCAGCAAAGGCTGTACCGTCTGGTTGTTTGGCAGCATTTCGGAGGCCCAGATGGGTCGGTTCAGGCTGGGTTTGCCCAGGTAAACATCCCGTGTCTCCGCGTAGGAGGACAAGAGCTTCAGGAGCGCCCGAGGGTTCAGGTAATTGTCATCATCCAAGTGGCAAAACCAGCTGGGGCAGACAGGAAGACACAAGAAGTTTGCAGTAAGGAGGGTGCCCTTGCCCTCGGGGGGCCCCCCACAGCAGCCCTGCCTCACCTCAGGCCGCTGGCCAGGAAGGCGTCGAACTCTGCAGCCATCTTGCAGGACAGGGCCAGGTGGCTGTGCTCGGCAGAGCAGTTGGTGAAGATCACACGGCCACCTGCCAGAGGAGGGAAAACTCAGAGCCAGCCCACTTTGCATGGTCACAGGGAGGACATCTGGGCAGGAGGGAAGGGGTTTGTTCACAGACAGCCTCCTCATGGCCCCCCAAAAGGCATCCAAGCCCATGGAGACATGGGTTCCACTCCTCCCCGTACCAGAAGATGAAACATGGACAGAGCCAAGCAACTTGGCCAAGACTAGGACACCTGTTATCCACACTTCCACTGCCAACCATGATGCAGAGGTTGAGGGGCTCTGTCATGTGCCACTTCTGCCCATGGATGCTTTAAAGCAGACAGCACCGTGCCTCCAGCTGGCAGCACACCCTGGGGTAAGCAGCCACACCAAACCATCACCACCACAGGACACAGCAAGGGGCGTGTTTCATTGGGCAGTGTTGGTGCAGGACAGCCAGCCCTCACACCAGACCCCCTCTCAAGGCCAGGACAGTTCAGGGGCTGAAGGTAGAATAGGATAGGTCATTACCCATTCTCCTTTTCAAGGCACCATCTTCTTCATCAGTGAAGATGTAGGTCTGGGAAAACAAGGAAAAGAGATTACTCTCAGGGATGGAGCTGGTGCTGTTCCTGGCTGCCCACTTCTTCCTCCCACAGCTGGACACACTTGACATGGTTACCCCACTCCATGCTCTGCTGCTGTACCCACTCCCAGGCAGCAGATGAACAGAAGGATGGCTGTGCTCCCTCTTCCTGCAGGGCACAACTACTAGTACTTGTGTGGCTTCATTTTCACCTCCATCCCACTGCCTTGGGAACAGGGGACCCATGACACTGAGTGAGGGGGCGAGGTAGCCCTGGATTAGGTGTCAGTGGTAGAAAAATTAAGGCATTGTGGTTAAATGATGCTTGGGTTAAAAGAACATCTGCTTGTGTGTGAAGTGTGCACAGCCCCCTGCCACTTTCTGCCCCCTCCTCCTCTTCCTCCACTCCCAGGCTTCTCTAATCCCCCTTGCTGCCATTATGTGGCACATCTCCCCCTGTTCAGAGCCAGGCGAGGATCAGGGCTGGTGGAGAAAAGCTTTCCTCAGGCAGAAAATGAGCTTTCATGAAATGAAAAAGGAGTCGCGAGCCATAAACAGTCTCCACACCAGCTGCTCACAGGCTGGTTAAACACAGCACCTGCACAGGCACAAATGGAACAAGGCAGGCAGACAGCAGCCCCAGGAGCCATCACTGCTCCCAAAGGCAGGGAAATCTCCCAAAGGCAGGGAATTCTCCACATCTCCCACACCCACCCAGCATTTGGGAGATATATCCCTATCTCGAGGACAGAGCAGTAGAAAGGTTGTGCACATGAAAATAAGGCAGTGAAGGACCCTCAGAGATACCTGGCTCAAACAGAGACAGCAGGATGGTTTCCTGATCTCAGAGGGATGAGCTACAGGCTCGGTGAATTACCCTCTGAGAGCTGAGCTGCAGCAATGGAGCATGGACACATTCCTACCCCACCCCAGCAGTAAAGTATCTTAGTTAACACCACTTTTAAGGGGATCATGTGACAAGCAGCAATTAGCCAAGTCTCAGGTATAGGAACTGCTCTGGGTCAGGGGACCTTCAGGCAAGGCAGGGATTTTGTCAGCAGCATGGGGTTTCCCTTGCCAGCATGTCAGAGTTAGAAATTTCCACTATGGCAAATATTTTCAACTTAAGAAAAACAAAATCTGAAGCCGCTGGAACTTTCTGACATTTCCAAAAAAAACCCCCAAGAAATATTGTTGCTGGAAATTACTCACAGATATAAAACCATCTTGATATCACGTGTCTAACATCACATTTGATTGACTTAAAATAGAAAGATGCATCTTTTCCAAATTTTCTACTTGTAAAAATATTCTGAGGTTCCCAGATTTCTCTTGATGCAAGATGAGAAATGTTGGGAGTGTTTTTTGCAGACATCGAACATGTTCCTGTGGAACCCAAGGATGAAAGTACACTGTCACCACAAGCAACACCAGATTGTCCAAAATAACTGGGAAAAGGGAAATATGAGTGTGGGGACCAGGGAAGTCCAATTTATCTGTCCCTTTCAAACTCTGATGTCCATGGCACACCTGGCTGTGCTCGAGAAGTGCAAAAGATCACAACAGCACATGCAGCTGCCTCCATCCTCATCTCACCATCCCTCACACACCTGAGGGTAGGAAACCTGGCACAGCAGTTGCTGCCAGAGATGAAGCACAGAAAGTATCCCTCCAGTCTGTGTAGGAAAGGATGTCTGCTGAACAGCAGGGCAAGTAGTGATATGGAGCCACTGTGCAAACAGCTTTTTCTGGCAGTTCTTCATGAACATAAGAGCCCAGGCAAAGGATAAACATTAGACTTTGAGACCTCCTCTCCCCAAATTGGGGAAATAGCCTAGCAATAAAAAACTAGCAAAAGGGAATGAAGATGTGGAACCTGACAATCCAGGGCCATGGTCATCGCCTAAGCTCCCAGGGTATTTCTCGATGAAGAAACCCTCTCCAAAATGCAAACACATGAGCAGGATTACTGTTGTGTCCTGCACAGAGAACAGATTCAATATCTGGGGTGCATTCACATCACTGAAAATCTGAAAGCCACTTCAGGATGGGCCATTCAAAGGTTTCCTTCCAACTGGCTGGGTGTGTGGGCTAAAAGGAGGGGAAGTGCTAGAAATAGTTCACATTACCAAACCACATCAGAAAGCTGGACTTATCTCCATCAAAACTACTGGGGCCAGGAGTGTAAGTCACTCCAAGATTCTGCCCAGCTAAACAACCATCAAAACCCACACTCCTACTTAGATTAAGCTTTTGCTGAGGAAAAGGCCTTTCACTAAAATGGCTTTCACATCAATCTCCAGTGGGAGGTTTCTCATGGATCAGTTCTCAGGAGGCAGAGCATGGTCCAGCAGAGAGTGCCCATCTCACACTTCCCCATCACCAACTGCTTGTTTTCAGATTAAATAGAGCCGTTTCAGAGACAATCTCTCTCTTATTTTCTACCCCAACAGAGTCCAACACAGAGGATTTTTAATTCGGCTCCCACACAGTCTGTCCTTGCCATCAAAACCACAGCTGTTCCTGCCTCCTGTTACAGTCACCTAAGCCTGACCTGGGAGGTCTGGGTTGCTTCTTCCAGGAGGAAACCATGCAGGTATCCAGCTCTGAAGCCAGGCTTGGCATCAGCAACACAGCCAGCTGCTAAAATTTCCCTGCTGGTCACTGGTGGAGAAACACTCAGGGAATTGGTCTCCAGCCATTACTTAGGGCAAGTGAGACAGTAAGATGCTGGATCAGGCCTAGGAGAAGGCAGCCTCTGCACATCACGACTCCTGAGACCTGAATTTCTCCAGGACTGGTTCCTAAAGCCTATGTCTCTCCATAAAGGGCTCAATAATAGGAGGTCTGGCGCACTATTCCTGTCCTCACAACAATTAAATGTCCTTTACAAATTGAAAGCTGTCCTTTTTTTGCTAAGTGAGGCTTTCTATATTGTCATATTTTCAAAACTAACTGTTTCCTGTAAACTTCCCTTAAGCAGGAATATATGTTTTAAAAGTTTTTGATTTTCATGTACTTCTCTTTACCTCCCTTTCTGCTCCCACTCCCCTTCCCTCAAAGCCATTTTGTAAAAAAGAAGAAGAAAAACACAGAAAATTGAGGACGTAGAAGGAAAATATCAAGCTTGCAACAAAAATTGTTAACACTGAAAAAACTCAGTTTAAAAATGAGTGACACTCCTATTCTACCCCTTCCTTCCTATTTTTCTGCTCAGTCTCTGTAGGTTTCCAGAGGCTGGCAGCAGCATGGAAAATTCAACACCTCTTCCAAGGTTTGGACATCCCTTGCATTCCAGAAGGGATCAGACAAGTCTGGGGAGCTAGTATCTCATTCCTGTCATCAGCAGAAAGGCCGGGCACTGATCTGTCAAACAAAGGAGGGACAGGTGAATTGCTCCTTAAAAACCCACTGGGAAGGCCCCACGAGCAATATCCTAAAACCAGTGCAGCCACGTGGTTGGGTTTGGTTTCTCCAAGGAGCTGCTGGGCTGGAGCTGGCTGGAGAGGAGAAGTGGCTCTGCAGGAGGAAGCAGGGCATCTCAGACACCGAGAGGGACACACAGCCAGGAGAGGAAGCGTGCTCAAAATAGGACATGGCTTCCTGTGACGACCGCAGCAGACCAGACAGTTGCAGCACCACGAAGTGGAAAACCACCCTTACCCAGCAAACCCTGCACTGCTTTGGGTGCTCTCCTACCCAGCACCTCCGCCCCCATCCCCTTCCTCCCTGGGGCCTGAGTTTGCCTTATAGGCACCCATCACACACAGGCAGAGGCAAAAAAAAAACCCTTCAGGGCAGCCACAGGATTTCTTCTTTCTTGAGGAGCAGCTCTGCGAGGGAGAGAGAAAAGCACTGGAGCTCTGGGGAGTGCTCCTGCCCACCAGTGAGCCAGCCTGCACAGCACCACTGATGTGGTGCCCTGCATCAGTTTCTCTAGCAGGAAGGAAACTCTCCAAACTGTTTGAGCAAAGGATGGAAACACCAGGCCCTCAGTTTAAAAAAAAGAAAAAAGAAAAAGTCAAAAATACACCCACAACACTTCAAGATCATGCACATGAAGGCATCTGCCCAAGAAGGGAAAGTATGGACTGTGCTGATGGGGTGGGGGGTGAACAGGGCTCACTACAGGAGGTCCTCCAGGAGCCTGCCTACCTTGTTCTCTTGCCCACTGCACTGCACCTTTCCAGGGCAATGGGTGCCCAGGCACAGTGTAGGCATCCTGACAAAGGGCCAGGAGAGCCTGTCAGCTCCAAACTCAACAAACTCATGGCAGCAGGAGAATTGGAAAGCCACCATTTCATACAGACACAGGATGGTCTGTGCATTCAGTCTGGCATGGCATCTTCACCAGCCTTTCCCGGGAAGCAGCTACTGGTACCCATTTTGCTGGGTAGGATCTCCCTTTGAATATGAAGTGAGAAATAGAGAAAATGAGGCAAAGCACTGAGGGGCACTACAGTGCCCGGCCTCCTCTTCCTCTGGCTTTCATCCCCTTGCCCTGACACCTCATGCCTCCCCCATTACTAACACCTTCTCTCTGGTCAGAATCCACACACTCTCACCTGTTCGCTGACCTGGGATATCCACGTGTCCAGGAGCAGCTCCATCCTGCTCTGGTGAAACCTCTTGGTTGTCTTCACAGCTATGAAAATGTCTCCAAGCGTCAGGCTTCCCTCACTCCTGTATCCCTCCGGAGGATGGAGTCTGAGGTCCTTCTGCCCCCTGCCACCAGCTCCCTCTGGGATCCCTTCGCTCTGCTGCTCTGGCTTCTCCAACATCCCCTCCCCGATCCCGGGGTGCTGAGCCGCTTCCCGAGCCCCACGGTGCCGCATGGAGAGGAGGGCCACGCTGGCAAGGAAGACTGCGGCTCCAGAGACACCGCGGAGGAACCGACGGCCCATGGCTCCGGAGCCGATCCTGCCGCACCCGTATCCTCCTGAGCAGGGACAAGCTCTGCCGTACCCCCACGTGACGCTGTCTGCTCTTCTCGAAGCCTCTGAGGGGGCGAGATTAGTCAAGAGCAAGGTCTGAACAGATGCGGTCAAGGAACAGGGTGGGCAAAGACCAGGAAGCCAGAGTCGGCAGAGCTGAAGGATCCCGCTGAAGCAGGGGGGGTTTCACGGGCTACGGAGAGCTCAGTGACCCAGCGAGGCAGGGACACACGGCTGGAAAACACTCCGAGGCGACGGCACGTGGCGGGCCCAGCCTGCCAGGAGGAAAGCGAGCATCCCTGCTCCCGACGGAGAGGCCGAGTGTCCCAGGCTGGGTGTTGAGGGGGCGGCAAAGGAGATCAGAGCCATGAGGGGGAAGTCTGGAGCGAAGACATCAGAAGACCCCAGCGCACAGAGGCGAGCCGGCAGCAGGCGGGCGCAGGGCGGCAGGGACGCGGGGCGCCCCGGCACCTGCTCCCCCCGCAGCCCCTGCCCTCCCCGCAGCCCCGGTCCCGCCTCCGGGCACGGGGCGGGGCGCCGGCCCCGGGGAGGAAGGATGGAGCCGGGGGAGGCCTGCGTCTGACAGCGGGTTTGCCTCCGCAGCGCATCCCCGCTCTGGGACACCTGCGAGGTGACAAACGGCAGGTCTGGGAGGACAAACCTGTTGCTTGACTGATTTCCCCGCTTCTCTGTGACAGCTCGGCCCGATCTCTGTAGGCCTGCTCATCCCCTGCTCCTGACAGAGGAGGGGAAGGTGACACTGATGTGGGCTCTGGTGAAGTTAAGGTGTGGGCTCCTTTGTGGATCTTGCAAAGAACGATTTTTCCCCAGGAATTCCTTCAGCCCCAAACTTTTCCTATGGATACAGGTCTGAGTTGCTGCTCCTGCCTTTTAGTCCCAGCTTGCCTCCCAAAGCAGGATTGTTCGCTCCCTGCTGTCCCTCCTGCTGCCACACCCCAGAGTCTCAAGCTGGGCTGTGACCCCCACTTCTGACACCCATCTCCCTAAACCATGACTCTGCTCTGGAAGGTCCCTGTTCCTCTGTCTCCAGCCCTGCAACCCCCACCAGGATATCCAAGGGCATTCTGCTGCCCAGGTGGCTGCAGAACCAGTGACACTCACAGAAGAGGTGCACCGGCAGCCAAAAGCACGAGCAAGGCCCTACTGCCTCCCTTCCAGCTGTAGAGTCACGGAATTACTTGGGCTGGAAGGAACCTCAAAAATCATCCAGTTCCAAGCCCACTGCCATGGGCAGGGACACGTTCCACTGGACCAGGTTGTTCAGAGCCCATCAAACCCGGCCTTGAACATTTCTGTGGGAGCACGGGGTGGGGGCGTGGGGTGCAGTGTCACTGCTGAGTTTATATCCCACCCAGGCCCTTGCCCCCTGCAGTAGGGCTGAGCTCAGCCATTTGTCCCTTGTGGGTTTCGTGCTGTCCAAGATGTAGCCTCCCTCTCCCTGGGAAAGGAAAGGGAATGTCCTCTCTCTTTGGAAAACCTCAGACACCTGCAGGCACAGCAGCAAAGTGGCACCTCCAGCTCCTTCCTCACTCCCCATCTTCACCACTGGTCTCCCCTGAGGCACCTTCACTTCCAGCCCTCTGGGTGCCAGCAAGGGATAGGGATATCAGAGGATAGAGACAAGGACAGAGATCACCATGGAAGGGAAATTTTGGGGCGAGTACCACAGACTGCTGCATGCTTTTGCTGGTTCAGTTAGACACGGGGTAGGTGACCATGCCGTCCCCTTCACACTACCTGCAGGCCACTTTACAGAGTAGCCAGAGAGATCCAGAGAGACAACCAGCCCAGGAGGGGGGATGATATCCATGCCCCCATCTCAGCTTCTCTGTGCAGCAAGCGTGGGGACAGCAGGATGGGAGTGCTCTACATAAGCTGCTGAAATCAGAGCGCCTCCTCAGGGAGCTACAAGCTCTGGGCATCCAATCTCAGCACAGCAAAGAAAAAAATAAAAATTAAAAGTAATAAGTTGGGGCCCAGGAGAATTGGCGGGGGTGTGGAATGGCTCTGTGTGGAAAAGGACACCCCGCCCCATGCACATGTCAGATCATGGGACCTTAGAACAGAGGAGCAGGGCAGCCTGCCAGGGTCCCTCTGTGCCACACTCCCACCGTGTGTCCAGCCACAGGCACTTCCCAGGCACACGGGGAAGATCTCCCTGCAGGGCTAAACCCATATGCTCAGTTTCTCCACATCTCAGACATACTTTCACTCTGCCCCTGTCCCTGGCTACAACTTTTTACTTTTTCTTTACTACTTAAGGAACAAACCACTGAATCCACTTGTCTTCCCTCCTCCCCTGTATTTCTCTAAGTCTCAAAGACTCCTGCCTTCCCCTGAAGCAAGAACATCTCCAGAGCATCTCCCATATCCCTTTGGAGAGTCCCTGCAGGTTTTATTTTTAGATCCCTTTGAATACTGATACTTTCCTACACTGATTTGGGGCACGGGGGGAGTCATTCACCTTCAGGCCTTACATTACTGCAGAGATGTGAACCTGGTGTGACTGGGATTGCTCACATGGCTGGTCAATGCTCCTGAGCCAGAAATTAACCTCCCTGAGTGCTCCAGCCACATGCCTGCAGCCTCAGGCACCTGTAAAGGAAGCTTCTATAGCTCCAAGGCATCCTGCAGCTCTGGCTTAGACCATTTGGGAGGCACAGGTGAGGCACAGGCAGGGCCCCTTAGTGATGGCCCCAGAAGGCATTACAAATACAATTCAAAGCTACTTCATACAGACCACGGTGCCAGGAAACTCTGCTGGGACAGGGGGCCACTGTGGACTTCCCAGGGTGATACATGTGCCACCTCGACAATCCCCTCCCTGGAGAGAGAAATCTTGCTCTCAGTGACTCTTTACAGGGGTTTGCACAAGGCTGTTACAGCTGGTAATTGGTGCCCAGGGCTGCTAATTGCATTGTGCCTGTTACCTAACCTGTGACTCATTCCTCCAAGCAGGCAGCCGCCCCCCTAGGAGGTAAAAAAAAAGGTGGGCTGGGGTGTGCAGGGCAGAGAGGGTCATTTACATTTGCCTTGAAGCCCTCTGCTCCACTTCTCACCTATGTCCAGAACAGGTTAAGGCCAGATTTTGAAAGCCTCAGGGGAGAGAAGCTGGATAGAGAGCATGGAAACCTGGAAGCAGGGAAGGCAGTGCTGCTGCTGCTGCTTGGCTAGCTGGGCAGTGCCAGCCTGTCTCCCAGCAGCCTCCCTTTGCCTCCCTTTCCCCGTGGTTGAGAGCACTGATGGCCCAGTGAAGTGCTGGGGGATGTGATTCTTTGGGAGGGCAGCAAGGCCTAAGCTGGGAGCACAGCCTGACCCCTACCCAGGGTGGAGGCGCTACTTTTAACCCCCTCCAGCCCAGCCCACAGGGCTGGGGCTGGTTCCCAGTGCCAGCAGGGACAAGTTTGAAGCCCTGAGTCACATTGCCTCACACACAGTGAGGCATTTTCCCTGAATACTCAAGCGCTACTTTTGCCCAGCAAAGATGCAAATTCCAATCTCCAAATCCATGACAGGGTGAATGGGAACTTGTTTTGGGACTTGTCTTCTCATCAGCTCAACAAGAATCCCAGTTTGTTTGCCTGCAGGGCAAGCACCCTCCCAGGGGACTGGCTGTGCTGGAATGCTCAGGCTGCATCCCCTGGAGTGGATGCCACTTGGGAGCTTTCATCTGGAGCCCTGTGTATGCCAGCTCCCCCTTCCCTGAGAGAAGAGTTGCATGGCTCCAGGGCAGAGCGAAGACTTTGCTCTACATTTTAGTGACTGCAAGTTAAAGTCTTCATTTTCTTTCCTCCCCCCTTCACTCTCGTCCTCATAAAAGACACAGGCAACTGGTTTAGAGCCTGAAATAACACCTCACAGGGGACTCGTGAAGATCAGCAAGTTAATCTTTGCTCAGAGCTTCACAAGTGCATGGCACCAGCAGTGCCAAACCACAGGGGCAAGAGGGACACAGAGAGGACCTGACTCTGGTGCTAGCTGCCCATCTGCTCCCACTGACCCCAGCATCAGCAGACTCTGCCTGACCTCATTCCCCAAGAGCCCCAAGCCTCCCAGAGCCACAGACTTCATTTTCCTCTGGCATGCCTCAGGAAAAGCCACCTACCACCACAACCACCACCTCTCCCCAGTGAGGGTATCCAGACACCCCCTTCCTATGGCATCTGCTAATGCTGGCTGCATAACAGGACCCAGGACCATGCAGTTTAAATGAGCACTGCTGTGGCTACCCAAAGCCTCCATCTTCCCCCTGCCAGAGTCTGAACCCACTCTGGGTCCCATGTCAGGGTGAGAACCCCATCTTGCAGGGGCACTGTCCCCTTTCTCCCAGCAGCATGGCTGGGCTCAGTGTCCTTGCTGGCCCCCAGGAGGGTGAGGTAGCTGGCTTCTCACGTCACGCTAACAAGGGCATGGAGGGATGCAAAGCTCTAGGGACCCCAGCCAGACACAATTCAAAACTCAAGTAAGCTTTTCCCGGGAGAAAGCACCCTGACCAGCATCAGTGCTGGGGAGAGCAAGGGACTGAAATCCAGGGGCCAAGTAGAAAAGGGAGGGGACTCAGTCTGTGGCACACTTAGCCTGTCCTCTGCCCACACTTCTTGCTGCCCTACAAGTGCTCCCTCCTTCCCCTGGAGGGCTGGGCATTCGGGTTTCACCTAAAGGAGGAGAAAAATATCCCATTGTGCTTCACCCACACCTTCCCAGTAACACACAAGCACACAGCCTGCCACCCATTCCCATTATGAATGGTATTTAATTCTCCTTTACAGGCGGTTTGCCAATGAAAGGCTCCATTAATAATTTACAAGCAATAAAGAGTACAGCTCCTATAAAACCAGAGTTTGTTGCAACCTGAATGTCACTCCAGCCGCAGTGGGTCACAGGTGTATGAGCCATGCTCCCTGTGCCTTGGGGCCAGAGGCGAGGTAGATGGGAAGAGAGGACCTGGAACACACAGTGCCACCAGGCAGGGGAGATGGTGGTGACAGGAGAAGAGCTGAAGAGCTTGAAATCTGTGCGAGAAATGCTCCTAGGCAGCCTGATCCCACACAGTTCCCCTATGTTCCGTCTGTCAATCTGACCACGTATGAGGACAGCCCAAGGCGACAGGGAACAGCCCACAGGGCTGGTTTCCTCCATGATGGCGGAAGATGCCTTTCCAGTGAAATACAGAAAGCTCAGACAGGGGAGGCACTGTTATCTGTTACTTCCTAGCTCTTGGTGGCCCCCAAGGGGACGAGAAAGGCTACCCTGGGGGGCCTTAGCTACCAGCATCCCCTCAGGGAGGAAGAACACACTACCTGGAAGGCCTTGGAGAGGCAGGGACCTCTGAGAGCAGCTCTTGGGGACAGTAGGTGGCAGGAGCCACTCTGCTACCCCCCCCCCCCACTCAGTCATCGCCCTCCTCAATCCACAGCGGGCGGGTTTGCTCCTGGAAGATGCAGCCGCGAACCACCTTGGGCAGCTCCTGGGCGTGGCTCCAGGTGTGGGGCTCCACTCGGGCCCAGGAGCAGGGCAGGGTGTGGAGAGCCCGCTCCACAGCGCGGCACATCTTCAGCACCTCCGAGTCCCGCTGGCCCGCCTTCCCCAGCAAGCTCCTACGGAAAACAGGGACAAATGTCACCCTTGGCATAAAGAGGTGGCGTGGCAAAACCGCCCAGGAATGCACTCGCACTACAGGATGGAATTGCTTCCCTCACAGCACCGAGCCCAGCACACACATCCAGTGTTCTCGCCTGATCCTTGTTCTGTCTCTGAACAGAGACCAGGGCTTCTCTCTCCTCCCATGACACCATGCCATGCTCTGTCCTCACCTGAGTCCTCTAACGTTCTTCTCAGTGACCTCGACATGGATAACGATGGGGTATATTTCACTTTTAATTAGATCCCTCACACCCTCAACTCCCAGCTCTAGCAGGCAGTGTTTATTCTGGAAAGGAAATTGAATAGATTTACTGATTTAAATGGAGAAAAAATAACCCCAGCCCCTGACAGTTACATTAAATCAAACCCCATACTGTGCAATATCATTGCTTTTCCAATACTAATTCCATTAAAAGTGAGATTTATGGACAGTTCCAACAGAAAAGGGGAGAATTAAAGAGCAGGGTCACCCACTCCATCACTGCCAATCCAACCCAAGAGCTCACTGGACCTCTCTCTCAGCCACAGCTCATCTTCACATCCTCTTTGTCATCGCTGTCACCCACAACCTCACATTTCTGCCCTGAGCAGAGCTGTTGCCACCTTGGTGAAGATGAGGAATGTGAGAGCAGAGAGGTCACTTCTGAGTATGGCATGTCCCACTGCCTCCCCCACAAATCCCCATTACCCACTTATTTCATCTGAGCTCATCAGAGACTCAGGGAAACGTCCATATCTGCTGCTCCACAACTCCACAGCACCTTGACCTGAAACACTCTCCAAATTACACAACCCCCCGAGCAAGCAGCTCCTTTTCTATCACCACACCACTCTCCCTCTTCCCCCAGTCAGCTGCCCCCTCCTCTCCTCCTGTCTGAATGAGCTGCCCCCTCCTGGCCCTTTCTCCCCACACCAAAAGCCTCAGCACCTTCTCCATTGCCTCCCGGATCATGTGGATTCGTCTGCTTTCCCTCTGGTCCTGGGGGGCAGTTCTAGGCACAGGGTGCTCCTGAGTGGGGGTTGTGCCGGGATCCCCTCCTGCCAGCTTCTCTGCAAGCCAAGAGGAAATAGGAAGAGAGAGATGTCAGCCCCTTCTCCCTCCTACATGGACTTTCTACCTCAGATCCCACATGTTGGCTGCTGCACTGGTGCTTATCAAGTTCAGTGTTTACAGATTCTGGAGAGCAAGACTAATTATACAGCATCACACTTTAGGCATGGATCTCCTGCAGCTTTCTGGGAGGCAACAAGCGAGATATCACAGCTGAAGACACCTTGCATGGCAAGAGCAGCACCTTGTATTGTACCACAGCAGCCTAAGCTAGCTCACAGACATTATCCACCCACTGCTACACTGTCCCAACCCCTCCCTAACAGAGCATGGCAGAAAAATAACCACTTTATCCTGCCAGATGGATTTTCTGCAGGGTTTGAGTTCTACACAGGCTTATAGACGGCTCCTGTAAGTGAGCAACACGGCTGGGGAAGCAAGAGGAGTGGGTGTATGCTGGAAGAGTGGGAGGAAAATGGGGATGAGCTCAACCTCCTCTTGCTGGTGGCAGCTTGCTCAGAGGCAGGACAGCACGCAGCAGCCAGCACCAGGAAAGCAGCAGAGAGGTGATGCTGGGACAGAGAACTGGGGGCAGAGCTGGATGCAGCACGGTCAAAGCAAGGAGAGCCAGGTGCCCCTGGTAACTCCCGAAGGAGGATGACACAAAACACACACCCAGACTTGGCTTGGGAGCCACAGGCCCTGCACTCCAGTGTGGCTGAGGCAGGAGCCAGGCTTTACCTGCCCACCATGCTGCTCTAGGCAGCTGCCCACACTGCCACGGAAAGGCTTTTAGGAGCTGCTTGTCCCTAAGATGGAAATAAAGTCATATTTTTAGCAGAAGGCATGTTTGGAACTGGGTCCAGAGCATGTTCCAGTTATCTCAGGTTCCAGGCTGGCTGGGCATCCTCTGCCTGGTGACACAGTACTCCCCAGGCAGACCTAGATCCTGCAAAGCCATGTTTCCTTTGTAGGCAGTAGACTCTCCTGGAAGATTGAAAGAAAATACAGGCAGCAAACAAAAGAGAAATGGCTTGGGGCTCATGGATTATTTTCCTTCCCTCGCAGACACAAAACTAGCAGGGGACAATGGAGTTTTTGCCCTCAGTGTAAGTTCCCAATCACAGTAAAAGCCTGGAAGCAGGTCCCCCCTGTGCAGTGTGAGGGGAACCCTGCAGAGGGCTCAGCAGGACAGGATATATGGCCAAGTCACTCAACTGAGAAGCCCAGCAGCCAGAATTTTCAGAGCCATCCTTCAGCAAACCAGAGATTTTTCACTACCTCCATCATTACCCCGCAAACAAATAAACCAACTCATTTTTCAGTCCTGCAGTTGGTAAAGGGAGAACTCTAAAACACCGGGAAAAGAGAGCACTGGAGAAGTGAGGAGGACGGAGGAAAGAGGGAGTTGTCCTCTCTGAACATTCCCTATGGGAGAAATGCTCTTTCCCCAGCAGCCTCTTCAGCCATGTGTCAGCATCACATCTCCTGGCAAAAGAAGGAGATGTGGTTGGATCCTCCCTTTTTGGGCAGGAAGAGCTGGCATGAAGTCAACCTGCAGATCCCACATCAGCCAGGGTTTTCATCTCTGGGAAGAGCCACCCCGAGCAGAAAGGCAATGCTACACCACCACCCACTCAAGGGAAGAGAAAAGATCCCCATGCCTCAGGTGACCAGAAGGGAGGGCTGGCTTCCCAGGGGGCCAAAGGGATCGGACACAGTTAAAAACAGCAGGGAACATCTTGCAGACATTCAGCCCAAAAAAGTGACCTGTCGACAGGTATTATGTGGGAAGACTGAGAGATTCCCACACACACCCTCTGAAGAGAGACCTCATGGGTTTTCCAAGACTCCCATGAGACCATAACTCAACCTTCCAAGCCCTTCACTGAAATGGACTGAGCAACCACATGTTGCTGCCTACCTGCTGGGCACACGTGGAAGTCCAGGCGAGAGGTGGGCAGGTCCAGCAGGTTCCTGATGAGCCGTGGTGCAATGCAGCTTGGCAACAGCACCACAGGACGGGGTGTCTTGACCACCACAGGGCGCACCAGGCTGTAAGGCTTCAGGTTCGTGTCTGGGTCTGGAAGACAGCATTGAAGCAGAGAAAGTCAAAGGTGAGAACACAGGAGACCAGGACAGCCTACAGACCATGCCATCGTTCTGTACCACCTCATCCTGAATCATGGAGGCACCTACCAAACCATTTTAGGTCCCAGGAGAGACCCTACCCTGGTCACAACACCCACTCATGGACAGATACCCTGGATGTAGACCCCCTGCCTGTTTTCTGGACATGAGTTACACAGCAGTTTATTCTCCACAAAAAGCTGGATGGCCAGGGGACAACTGGGTCTCCAAGGGTGACAGGGCAGGCACAGAGCTAACAGCTCACCTGAGCAGGGGTCCAGCCACAGCTGCTGGGGAGGCTGTTCTGGGCTCCTCTGTGGTTTGGATTTCACCAAGCGCAGTTGGCCTAAGGCCCGTTTCTTTAGCTGAGGAGAAAGTGAGGGCAATTAGGCTGAGAGCAGTGCCCTTTTCACACACATGAAGAACTGGCTGCAGAACATCCTCTAGCAAAAAGGATGGTGCACCCTTACAAAAAGCAATGGATTAGGACTGCCATCCATTAGGTTCAGTCTGGGAAGTGGGGAAGTGGTAGAAAAGCATCCACAGAGCAGTAACACTGCATGGCCTAAAAGCTTTGTTTGCTAACCCATCTGCTGCCACCTCTGTACAAGCTGGTTTACCAACAGAGTGGGGCAGAGTGGGGCACATCTCTGAGGTGGTGAGATGGCCATGGGTGCACACCACGGCTCTCATCACCTGCTTCTTTGGCTTACGGTATTTCTGTGGCCTCTCTGCTGCCCAGGCATCTGGTGCTTCTCCTGGATCTTCAAAAGCTGATGAGCCCTGAAAAGACAGAGAGCTTGCACTCAAGCAACTCCGGAAGCCCCAGGGGCCATAGTGTGCTGGGAATCTCTTCACCAATCCCACGGACCTGCTGAAGCATAGGCATATCAAAGCCCTCACTCAACCTCCCAGTCCCTCCAGGGCTCCCAACACTACCACGCTGGTCCTCGAACAAGACTTAGTCATCCTACACCACCGAGAGGCCAGTCTGCAGCCCCAGCACCACCAGGGGATGGCCAGCACAGACAAGGGGCAGGTAGCCCCTGGCTCCCTCCTCGTGCTGGCTACCTGCTGTAGTTGGGCACCGTGCCCTTGTCCAGGTCCCGCAGGGTCAAGGGGTCGACGCGCGAGCAGTACCACTCCAGGCGGCCCCTGTGCATGGTGTCCGTGACGTGCAGGATCTCGCGACACCTCACGCACAGCGCGTACGGGTCTGACGGCTCCAGCAGCGACACGTTGGTGCGCACGTAGAACGAGTCTCCAGAAAACTTCTTCCCTTCCTCCAGGGCTGCCCGCAGAGGCTGGTACCCTGGAGCATAGAACACAGGTCACCACAGGTGGGGACGCAGTAGACAACAGTCACCAGTAAGAAAGCCAAGTCCCCAGCACAGTTGTGACGCTCTGGATTGGGGTTGGGGTGCAGAGGAGGCAAACAGACAGAAGGTCTGTACCTCTGTCCTGTAACTCAGAGGATGCACAAGTCACACCAGAGAGGGAAAGCTACTGGAGCTATGGCCAACCCCTGTGTCTGACATGGTGGCCTACGACCAAACAGGAGAGGAGAAAGAATAACTGAGATTAATCTCCAGGTTTGAGTAGAGGGCCTAGAAAGGGAGGCAGAGAGCTCAGGTTCGAAGGTGACCTAGCTGCCAGCACCTTACCTTCTAGGTCAAGCTGAAAGATGAGACTAGACGGCTCATCCCAGTGCAGCAGGCTTAGGTAGGCAACCTCCCGTGTGCAGTTCTCCAGGGAAAGCACCTCTTCCTTCAGTGATGGCACCCTCAGCTAGCAAGGACCCGATGCCATTAGACCTAAGGGCTGGAAAAGCAGGCACCCCCCAGGCTCCCTCACCCATCAGGGTTACACAAAAGGTTTTACAGAGTGAGGCAGGTCTGGGGAAAACTGTGTCTGAGGATAAGGCATCCTCAGTCTGCCTCTGGCTCCCTCCTCTGCCTCTGAAATACCTGCTGCCAGCCATCACCCAGCCTGGATGGTGGGCTGTCATGAAAGGAAATGTGTGTGTGCATGAACGTGTGTGGGAGCAGGAGCACTGGCTTGTTTTCAGTGGGATACAGGTGGGATATTAATTCAAGTAGTGCAGCTGTATTTCAAGTAGTGTCATTCTTGGCAAAACAAATGCCCTTCCCTCCTTCCAGGAGCTTTCTTCAGAGCAATTATTCTCTATAACTCAGGAGGGTCACAAAGGCCTGAGAAATCTTGCTCCAGAATTGATTGGTTTGCAATGGGCATGTGCAGGATGCAGGATGCAAACCGCTCTGAAAAGGCACAAGGTGACAGACACAAAGGTGAGGGACACAAAGGTGTACTGGCATCTTAATTGTGTGACTCATTTTTGTTTCTCCCTTCCCACAGCTCAAGGAAGGGTTTCAGAAGGTCTTGGCATTTTTACATGCACAGGTACACTCAAGTACTGTGAGACCTGGGTGGGTGTTTGTGCTGTGTAAAGCTCTAGACAGGGAGCAGCCCCAGAAAACAAGAGAAATGGAGGTGGACTTCAAGCTGGGGAGAGGTCATCTTGCACTGGGGATCACTGTGCACTCCTTGCATCACCTCAGGTGCTTTGCAAAGCCACAAAAGGAGCCCATTCCCAGACTCACCTCAAGGAGCCGGCACCCTTCCCTGAGTCCTGCTTTTTCAACCCTTGAGCCCGGCTTGACCCACTGGACATAAATTCCTGTCCTGTTCCCTCCAAGGATGGAGATGTCTGCTCCAAGCCTCTTCTCCTGGGGTGAGGGGTGGCTGGGATGACCCACATTAGTGAGCTGCACCACCAGTGACCTGCCAAGGAGAAATGCCAAGTCTGGCAATTGAGCTTTACTGCCTTTTCTAAGAGCCTGTCCCCCATGCCTTGTGTCCAGCTACAGCAGCACGGAGCTTGTGACTCACCAGGGCACACAGAGCTGACAAAGTCCCACAGCCCCTTCTATCCCACAAGCGCCACCAAGAAAACCAAGCTGGACTCCCACAGTCCCTCCCTACCTAGACACTTGCATGTCCAGCCCAGAGAAACATCTCCACCCCTGCCATAACCAATAGGATGGTGCAAAAAACTGAAGCCAGAACTGTAAGATCTTCATTTCTCTCCTCTCCCACTAGCAAGAAAGGGCTGCAACTGCAAGGGAGGGGCAGAAAGGAAGGTCTCCCAAGCGTGGTCCCTGGCACCACAAAATGCCCCCTTCAAGCACCACCAACAGAATGCCCAGCTCAGAGAGCAGCAGTCACCTCCTAGTGACCTCCTTGCGGCTGGAAAGCGTGGACAAGCAGATCTCCGACTTCACCCTGGTGTAGGTGCTGCTGGAAGAAGAGGAGAAGGCCCCCAGCAAGGTGCCAGGAAAACTGCTGCCTAGGAAAAAGCAAAAAGGGAGAAGGCGCACTTTACCTGTGCTAATGCTACAGGGAGCTCCTGTTCTGGGGGTGACAAGGGTCTGCCATCCTCTCCTGCCATTTTCTAGCATCTGACTGGGAGACTTACAACCCATCACACAGGTAGTAGCAGGTGAAGGGAGCATCCAGTAACACCTCAGGGCAAAAGTATTTCCCTCTTCTATTATTCCCTCAACAGCTCTCCATGAGCCAAACAGAGCTGATGCAAATAGCTACCTGCTCTGCAGAGGAAAAGCCAGCTTTTCCAGCTGCTGTGCCTGACAAGGCACGGGGGGATATGAGGGCCTATAGTACCATGCTACAGGTTCATAGCCCTCACAATGAGCTGCACAAACCAGAGGTGTGAGGGAGGGTCACTTGTCCAACCCCTCTCCCCACAGCCCCCACTTATTTTTAGCCAACCCAATGAGGAAAGCCTTGTACCTGTTCCATCATCAATGCTGCTAAAGGAGCCACAGGACAAGCTAAAAAGGAGACACAAAATGGATCTGTAAGGTAGTAGCTTTTCCAAAGCCTGCTTGCATCCCATTCTCAATCTCAGCTCCACAGACTTCCCCACCACCCCCAAGCACCCCTGGAGCCACCACACAACTTCCAGACAGCCTTTCCACTCAGTTCCCACTCCAGGTTCTCTCCTAACCCCGCCAGGCATCTCTTCCTGGACCCCAGACCCCCACAGAGGAGCCAAGCAGCCCTCAGCAATCACCTTTTGTGGGGCATGCACCTCTCTTCCCGCTGCCGACGGAGGATGGAGCCGATGCAGGGAGGGAAGGGGAAGGTGGAAAGACGGTTGATATCCTTCTCGCTGTCAGGAGTCTCGTCCTTGGGCAGAGTGAGAGACATGCTTGCTAACACCAACACCCAGCACCACTTCTCCCCTCCCTTCAGGCCAAGGGAGCAAACTGCTCCTTGGTTACCACAACCCTCTTTAGGATAATCCACATCCCTCCAAATTCACAGGGGCACCTTGTTTTCCCAAGCAGATAGCTCAGCTAGAGATCCATGACACTACATCCCCATCTTTTTGCAAAGCACAAGCTGTGGGAGCAGTAGCAGATGAACAGACTATCCAACCCTTGTCCTTATGCTCCTGGTTTAGCAACCACACACCCAGAGGTGTGAGTAACCCGTGGGACTGCCTATTTCAGGGTGCTCTGGCATGACAGTTCAAGGAGTCAAAGGAAAGAAACTGACTCCCTTAAAAACAACACGATGCTGCTATGGGGTTCAAAAGAGTCTGGATTTCTCCTCCAGCATGCATACATTAAACAGTATTTTAGGGAGGACAGCATGTTACATGAGGCTGTCATATGGAATGAAGGGTTTTCACACACTTTAGGGCAGCATTGGCCAGTTTGTTAGAGACTGAGAGCTTTGCATCTGAGATCTGCTCACCCCTTACACACCACCCCACACCAAGTCACAACCTCATGATGAAGCCACTCCAATGCCTGTGTGCCCTTCCTGAGCAGTGTCTCCACTGACCTCAGCTGAGGGCCAGCCTCACGTGGTCAAGCACTCACCATGCTCTGAATGGCTGAATCCCCTGGGAATGGGGTAACAGAAGTCCCCAGGCTATCCATGAGTCCATTTGCAGGGTTGTCTATGAGGCTCCAGGTGCTGCTGAGGTTGGAGCAGAGGGAGTAGGAAGAGCTGCACATCTGGGAAAGAAGGGACTCCATCATTCCATTTGCATCCTCCAGAAACCAGTCCTGACCCCTTTGCCTTCCCTCTTTCCCCTTCCTTCTAGCCACCCTCACCTTGCTGAGGCTGCGGCTGCCTTGGCAGCGCTGCAGCTGTGCCTCCAGTGTGCTGTTCAGCCCTTCTGCCTGGCTCAGCTTGCTTAGGAGCTCATCCCGCTCCTCCTCCAGGGCCCGCACTCGTTTGCGGTACTGGTCCTTCTCAATCAGGCTCTGGGAGTATTGGAGCTGCACCCCATCACGGCTCTGGATGGCCTGCAAGGAGCCAGAGAGCGAGAAAAGACACAGAACTGCACTGCTGATCCACACCTCCCACCCTGGCATGGCTGCACGAGATCCACTGGGGAAGGAGAGGTATCCAGAGCCCTGTTCTTGCTGAGCAGTCAAAAGCAATTTACCTGGTCCCGCTCTTTTTCGATCTCCTCCAGCTGCAGCAGCACTGTGTTCATACGATGCTTGTAGAGATCACAGTCCTTCTGCAGCGTTCGGTATTTCAGCTGCAGATCTTCCACCTCCTGGAGGTACTGGTAACAGCAAGCAATGAGCATTAGCTTTCCTGAAAGCAACTGCCTTACAGCATCCCTCCCCTCTCTTCCAGGCCCTGCTTGGTGTGCAGGGACAGAGGCCGTGATGAATGCTCTACCTTATCCCTCAGCTCTTCGGCCCACTGCAGCTCATTCTGCAGGGAGTTGAGTTTCTGACAGAGATCCTGCCGGTCGTCTTGGGCTTCTTTCCAATCGTGCTCCAGGATGTCCAGAAGGATCTGCTCAGAGCCTGGCACTGGACCCTCACCAGGTTTCTAAGAGGCAAGAGGGCACTGTAACTGCACCACAAGCACCAAGGGAGCAACCGAGCAGGGCAGTGACTGGCAGATTGGCACAACTGCCATCATCATGCAGCATCAATCTGCTGTGCACTCCAAGGCACAGAGTCACACCTGTGAGCCCAACCAAGAATTACAGAGCTGGAAAAAAGCACCCGTCACTACCTGGATGCAATGGCAGCCACCACAGCCAAGCAACATGCTTGGAGGATGGGACAGGCCAGCCCAAACCAACAATTTCCCCATCTTTCCAGTGGCTATATAAACATCACCGGAGATGGCCCAGGAAGGGAGGTGACCTGGAGCCTGCCCTGCCCTGGCAGGTACCTGCAGCATCCCCTGCAGCTCCTGCAGCGATGCTGTGAGCCGCTGGTTCTCAGCCCACAGCTCAGACATGGTGTCAGGGTGGCCCCGCTCCTCCACCTCTCGCTGGGGCGCCGCCGACGCCTGTTTCCGCAGCAGGCTGCACTCCTCCTCCAGGCTGGAGACTTTGCATTTCAGCTGGTCCACCTGCAACCCAGGGAAGAGACAGTCTGACACACAGGGCCCTGCACCACTGCCTTACTAGGAGACCGAAGCAGAGAAGGTGCAGAGAAGAAAACAGGTCTGGAGGCGAGTAAGGCACAGGAGGCAACCACAGGCAACCATGTGAAGGAGTATCCTACTGCTGGGCCGAGGTTAGCAGTACAGCTGCAATCAAAAGCTTCTCCCTCAGGGAAAGGAGGAAGGCACACTTGCATAATCATATTCAGATCATCTCTTGGTGTAACAACTTTCTTGCTACCCTGGGGCATCCACAGTGCAGCTGCCTTGACCGTCGGTGGACGGGGGACCTCTGGTGCACTGCCAGGGCCAGCAGCTGTGAATATCTCAAAGATTCCTAGAGCAGCTGTGAAACAACATCACAGCAGCAAAATCCACTGGAGGCTACTCAGTGTGGGAGGCCACCTCTGGCCTGGGAGGTGTTTGAGGTTCAAGCTGCTGGAGGCAGCAGAACAGGGCAGTTCTACAGTACTACAGGGGCATCATCATTCCCTAGCCTACTCCCACATTCCTCACCAACAGGAGACAGGAGAGGTCAGTGATTTTAAGAATAAGAAAAGTCCTCCCAGACCTGTAATGACTAATAAGATTGATCAGAGAACCAATTTCACAGGTAAGTAAGGCTTTGAGAGGAAATAGGACAGGAGAAGCCTATTAAAGCCATCAAGAAGCATTGCCAAAATTGCCTAGGAGGGATTCAGGAACTGAATTACTTCTGTGAATGTGCCCAAAAAACCTACAATGACTTTTGGGGACCAGACAGTTCTGGACCCAAGAGTCAGGAGGGGAAGGCAAGCTGAGAGGCTGCTTCCAGGGGGATTTCTTCAGCTCACAGTTACTTCAAGTGATTCACCTCCTTGCTCAGGGGAGGCCCAGGGGAGCCTGGCATTGTCAGGAATACCAGAAAAAAAAAGGTAGGGGAGGATCCTACCACTGGCAGAACAGAATAAGGTATGAAAGGAAATCACAAGGCTGTGTGAGAGGTCCAGGTCCAGACTGGTAGGGGGAATGCCAGGAGGCAGCAGAGCACTTAAAAATGTGGGTTATTAATAGGTCCAAGGTAGGGCTGTCCTTGCCCAGGCAGGAAATGGGTGCATGTTTGTGGGAGGTGAGAGCCTGGCAGCTGGAGTGCAGTGTCACGAATTCCTGCAGCTATGCAGGGCATGAGTCTTACAAACGTCATGAGAGACACCAGGAGGCGGTGGGGAGTGGCAGGGGGAATGGAGTCTGGGCCAAAAGGCTCCTAAGCTCAGCAAGGCAGGCTGGGCAGCTCCAGGCAGCACACATACACACCCAGTGTGGGTGGCTGCACAGCCAGTGGCCTCCCTAGGGAGAGGAAAACGCAAACCCTTGAAGGGGAAAAAGTAAATACAGACACACAGCTTGACAGCATGGAGCTGCCTGCTGCCTGCCTGCACTGCCCAGAGAGCAGTGCAGGCAGCCCAGGGCAGCAAGCACAGGCAGGAGCACACAGGGCATCCCGTGGTGCCAGCAGCCAGGCTGAGTATCAAGGGATGGCAGGGAAGGCATCAGCCCTGGTTCTGGCTCCTCTAGAGATATAACTCCAACTACACCAGTTGGCAGGAGCTGGTGATGTATCTCCAGCTGCCCCCGGGCAGTGGCAAGCCTCCTGCACTGTGCCCATGCCTCAACCTCTCTGCAGGGCACATTTCCACCAAGAGCAGGGCAGGATCCCCACCACACATCCTGTGTGCCACCAGCTCCTCCACGCTCGCAAGCCGCCACGTGCAGACATCCGTGCGCATCCCTCTGGGCCATCAGAGCCCCACCACATCCCGCTGCCCACCCTGTGCTCCCCAGGATCCCACCAGCAGCTGCAGGTCCCTGCTCCGCAGCACGGCCACGTTCTTCTCCTCGCAGAGCTGCGCGTAGCGCATGGCCATCATGTAGTTCTCGTCCTTCAGCCTCAGCAGCTCCACGCTGTTGGAGTCCCACTCCTCTCTCAGCCGCTGGCAGCGCTCCTGCACCTTCAGGAGCTCCTTCAGCTGCTGCTCCAGCCGGACCTGCTCTTGCTCCAATGCCTGGTTTTTCACCTGGAGCTGATGTTCCTTCAGCAGGTGCTCTTTCCGTTGAGCCCTCACTTTCTTCACCTCCATCATCAGGAACTGAGTTAGTCCCTCAGGGCCTTCCTCATCTGGGGAGAGACAAAGGAGAACCTGTTCCTGGCTGCTGAAACAGGGGTAACCCCAAGAAACAGATTTGCCCAATGCTCTGTTTTCCACCAAGAGGTGACAAGTTCTCCTGAGGGTTTGCAGCCCTTGCTGTCCCAGGCTTATGGCAGCAGTCTGTCCCACCTGTATACAGGGCCCCCTCCCTGCCAGTTCCAGAGTACAGAACTGTCAGGATTCCACACACATCGCCAGCACAAACCCAATTTTTAAGCAGATGCATGAACTTGCACAAAATTTTCTGGCCCTTCCCATGCAAGCAGCAGCTGAAGGGAGAACAGAGCACCTGCTCCTACCCAGGATCATAGAGCAGCGCTGGGCTGGCTCCCTCCCCGTGAGCCGTGTGTAGTGCTCTGGGTAGTAAAACTCCAAGGATTCCAGGAAGGCTTCATAGCCTCGCTTTCCACGGCGCCGAAGGATGTCCATCAGGTAACCTGGAAGAACAGATAAAGAGCTAGGATGAATTCCCTGCAAAACAGAGAACACTGTGTATCCTCACTTCATGATGTGAAAATAGCACCTCCATCAGTTCTACTTCCATCCACAAAAATGGGAAAGGCTAGAGGAGAGAGAATGAGGTGAGAGCACTGCCCTCTTCTGTGTGCATGCAGGGGGAGGCCCTGGCTACAGAGCACCTCAGAGAACAACAAAGCTGAGGGAGCAGCGCAGCGTGTGTAGCATCCACTCTGTGTCAAAACCACGTTATCCCCCCAAACCAGGCCCAGCCAAGTGCAAGTTTGTGTCTTCTCCCACCTGTCTGGTTGCTCTTGCAAGGGAATCGGCAGGAGTTCAGCACCTCCTCCTCATCCTGCTCGTCTATGACGCGGCACTGGCGCAGGTACGGCGTCAGCTTGGCCGGGTTCAGGGAGCGGGTCAGCTGGTGTCGGGCACTCTCAATCTTCTCCCAGAGGGTGTCTTCCTCCTCCTCCTGCTCTGAGAGGCTGCTGGCTTGGAGAGGCGCATTCTCCACGGCTGGAAGGATAAAAGGAAAGGAGAAAATGATGAGGAATGATGGAGAAGCACACATAGAGGGCATAAGTAGGCACGGGACAACATGAGTTGAGGTATGATCCTGCAAATGATCCATTTGTCCAATCTTGCAAATGGGACTCAGACACATTAGAAAATATTTTACATCCAAATGGATTCAGCAGCATCTTAAGTGTTCACCTAGAGCCTTAGATATGTAGAAGACAAGTGGTGCATAAGGGATTTAGAAGCCTATATAGTAGGAAGTCTAGAGAAGATATAACCCTTCTCTCTCAAATATTCTTAAATCCCCCCAGCCATCACACACCCTCCCTTTTGTCCCATCCCTGAGAATGAGAAACTCTCAGGACCAAGAATTTTTGCAGCCTGGGACATGCTTTCTCATCCTTGGGGCTGGAAAGCATCCAGCAAATGAATCCCTGGCACTGTGCACCAAGCAGTGGTGACCAAACAAGTTCTCAAGGGCACCATCCCACAGAAAAGCTTGGCTACAGGTACTGGAATCAGCAAGGAATCACATGAGCATATCTTTGGTGTATCTTCCACACAGCTGTACGGAGCCCTGAAAATATGTAGAAACAAGCAAGCACTCTGCCAACCAAATAAAGGACGAGAGAACCCCTCAAGTGAATGGGCCAAAACCTCTCAGAGCCATGGTGAACCTGCTCCACTAAGGCCTACAAGCTGTGATGGAGCAGGTATGCGCAATGTGCTCTCTCCAGCTATGGATCAACTCAAACAGTGTGATCTGTTTTCACTTGAGGAATGAAGTCTGCTTCACAAGCCAGCACAAATCCTTTCAGCTGTCAAGGCAAAGGACAGCAAAAATCTCCTGAGACTCTGAAGTCATTTCTCCTCCAACGTGTGCACGGTTACCTGCTGCTGTGGTGCTGGCATTAAGTCCAGCTTTGGGAGCCAAGGCACACAAACATCCCCAGGGGCAGGGCAGAGGTTTACATTCCATGGGGAAAGGAAATGTCCTAGTCTTTTCCTTTTCTTTGGAAATTTGAGGGTGGAGTTCTGTTTGTTGGTTTCATTTTGGTTTTTTCTTTTTTTTTACTTGTGGTGCAAATTATGGCATGCCTTTTCAGACTGACAGCCAGCACAACAAGAAGGATGGCTAAGAGAGCTGTGCAGATCCTCCAGATACAAACACAGGAGGCTTGGGGTCTGATGGGTGGAAGATAGCAGGAACAGAGAATTGTTGACACCACAAAAGATTCCCAAGTGTCTTATTTTCTGCACCAAAGAGTTTAGGAGCCTAAATACAAATACAGATACGGATTGGTTTACGTTGAATAAAACCAGTGTCTCATGCAGAAACTGAACTCTCATTTGAGACTCGTCAGACAGATGGAGGCATGCTGGAGGGGGACGCAGCAGCAGGTCACAGAAGTTGAGCCGTTTCAAACTCCACAGCAGATTTGTCCCTTTAAGTCAAACTCTTTCTCCAAGAAACTCAAGCCGGCTGTACAAGCCGCGACCAGCTTCTCGGCAGGCGGGCTCGGCAGAGGTGGAAAGGGAGAGGGAGGGAGAGAACGAGAGGGGAGGGGTGGGCGGAAGGTTCCAGAGCCGGCAGCCCCGCTCCCGCCCGGGGTGCCCCCCTCCCGCGGCGGGCGGAGGGAGCGCTTCCCTTTCGCCGGGCTCAAGGCGCTCTTCGAGAAATGCCGAGCCGGAGGCCATTCCTGAGGAGGGGCTGGCCAAGAGGACAAGAAGCGCAGACATCCCCCGCCACCACCACCGCTCCCGACCGGTGCGAAACTCACGTCCCGGGGCGATGCCGACGAGCAGCCGCCGCCTCCGCGGCACAGGGGCCCGGCGGGGCTCGCCGCCCCCGGACCCCGTTCCCGGCCGGGGCTCGCCCTTACCTGCCATCCCCGCTCCCCGCTCCGCTCGCCGCTGCCGCCTCGCCGCCCCGGCAGGTGTGTCTGAAGCGCCCTGCCCACCCCCCGCACTTTCCCACCCTCTTTCCCTGCCTCCCTCCCTCTCCTTCCCTCCCTCGTCCAGCCGGCTGGAGAGAAGCCGGCACCCCCGGGCTATGCAGAGCTTAGCTCGGCCCTCCTCCGGGGGTCGCGGGGCACTCACCGGCGGGGCGGGGGCGGATCCCCCTCGGCCGCTCCCGGTTCCTGAGAGCCGCCGGCTGCTCCTCACCTGGGCGAGCCAGGGAAGGGTTTTTCTCTGCTTGTGTCCTGTCCTAACCCACCCCGGTCCCCAGCCCTGGGACAGAGCTGCTCCCCGGAAGGATGTGGCTCGCCAGCCACTTCTCTTCCTAAACGCACCCGAGGGGACAGACCGGCGGGGGAAGGGGGTGCCCGCCTCGTCCAGGACCCTGCCCGGGCAGGATGGGGATCTCCTCGGCAAGGCACAGCTCCCCCGCACTCTTCCACAAAGAAGAGATTAATAAGGAGAGGCTTCCTTTGGTTCCAGGAGTGCAGAAATTGTAGCCGGGCCACCCAAGCTGTAGGCCTGGTTCTGGATTGGAGGGGGGATCCAAGCAAGGGGGAAAAGTTGAGAGTGTTGGAAAGATGCCTGATTCAGGCCAAGAAGAGATCCCACAGGCTAGATTTTGGCCCCAGTCCTCAGCCGTGTCCGTGGGTGGAACTGGGTGTGGAGATACCCCAGGGCAGTGTGATGGGGATGTACTCCAGGGCATGCAGGGGCTTGCAACCTGGGCCTGGCACAGTGGATGCTGGGAAGCCTTCCTCTGGTCCAAGTGGCCACAACAATCCCAGGAGTGGACCTGTGTGTCCATACAGAGTTTGCACTGAGTACCCTCCACACCTGCCACGTTCTCTGTTGCCCAAATCTATGCATACCACTGGACAAAGAGGGCTCTGGGAGAGATGGAACTGGACACCAACATCAACACCCCCCCACACCCCACCCCCCCCCTCCCCCAAAGCTAAGCTGTTCTTCATTTTCTCTAGCAACCCTATTTCACTCTCATTTCTTCATTCTCAGCTGTATCAGACCTCAATAGCCAGGCTATGCAGTGCAGGCTCTGTGAAAGAAATTCCCAATGCATTATCGAGCTCATAAGAAATGGGAGTTCCCTGATTCTCCCCAGCCTTGGAGTCAGCCCACAGGGTAGCACAGAGTACTGCTGTGCATCCCTCCAGGGCTCTGAACACAACTTGAAGGAGCCCTGCACTGTTCCTGCCCTCCCAACACACTCGGAAAAGGGAGGTGCCTTTAGCACAGCTTCTAAACCCCACCTTCCCATGGAAGTCTTTCCTCATTCACATAACTGAAGAAGCAGATGTATGTACTGGGCCACCCTTTCCTAAAGAATTTCTGCTGCATCCAAACTGAACATCTTCATTTGTTTCTCCTCCAGGGCCAATGGCAGGGCTCCTGCACCAGTTTCAGTACAGTGATTTGAGGGAAGGGAGGCTTTCACGGGACCCTTTTCCCCGCGCTGCATAGCTCCTCTCAAGATCAAACACAACCACCACCTGGGGACTGAGAGTGCATCTGTGTGATGCACAGAGCACACAGCCTTTTTGTTGCAAAATATACACAGATATTGAGCAAGTGCCAGGCACATGCATGCACGTGGGGCTTTCAGCAAACTGCCCTGGGGTGGCATCCATCCCAACAGGCACTGGTTGACACTTTGAGCACATGAATTTGTTGTTGACTCACCCACCCTGGGAGGGGTCCCAGCAGCCCCTTCCCCTCCCCTGTAAGCCCAGCACTGCACAGCCCCCACACAGAGGGTGTATGGTGACCCAGGACCACCAGCAGCAGGGCACAGCTCCTCTCTCCAGCCCTTACCTCCAGCCAGAGGCATCCAGCTCAGTGATGAAAAGCAAGTACAAGCAAGGCTGCTGCTGGAAACCCGTTCTGACTCAGGCCATGTCAATTTTTGCCTGCTAGGTATGCTCTTGAAAACAACTCAGGTCTCTCTCTCCCACTCTAGTGAAAAGACTTCCTGAGCTCAGTGTTATGTGGTGATAGAAGATAAGATCTTCACAATCCTGATAAAAGTCCCAAAGCAAGAGTTGGTTTCTCTCATTCACACAGAGACCAGCTCAAGGCTGATGACAAAGAAATCCTCTTCCTCCACCCACCCTGACCCCATGGCAGTGGCTGCACTGCTTTGTGACTCAGAGCACTCAGACATCAGACAGAGCAGGTCCCACATCAAGAACAGCTAAAGAAATATTTTCACCCTAGGCTGCCCACGGAAGAGTCTCAGACATTCAAGTCCAGGGAAAAATAAATAATTCAATAATTGACTGGTACTGCAATAAGGGCAGGTCCTTAGACTGACTAAGTGACTAATTTCCTTAATTTTTTCACAGGCTCCATTTACCTGTGTTCCTTCATGGAGAGTCTCTGAGCTTGGCAGGTTCTCCACAAGCAAGAAGACCACCCCTGGCTCTGGGCTGGGTAACTGATCCCAACAGCTCGCAAAGAGAAATAATACATTCCATGCTTGTTTTTTGGCCAGGGTGTGGGGGCACAAGGATGCAAAGCTCATGCTTTGGAGGGAAGGTTCAGTTGTATAAGACAACCTCAGTTTGCTGGAGATACACAATCCCACCAAACTGTGCATGCTCACAGCCAGGTATTACATTTCCAAAATAGCTTTAGCAGTAGCACTTGCTTTAGTGCTGGCACACTTGAGTTCACACTAGGAATGACACTGGGGTGTTTGGGTGGGTTTTTTTTTTTTGTTCTTGTATTGTTGGTTTGGGTTTTTATCAAATCCTAACCAAAACAGTCGCACTGGTAAAACTTTCCAAGCCACACAGGCTCACAGAGGAAATCAGTAAGAAGCTAGCAAATGGTGAGCCACGTGTCCTTTCCACCACCAGAAGATGGGCTCAGCACACATGGCCACAGAGTGTGGCAGCTGCTGGGTTTTCTGCAGAGCCTTGCGGTGTGGGGTGACCGGTGGCACTGAGGTCAGAGGGATCCCACCGAGGCGAGCGAGCCCGTGCTGTGGAGAGCTGGGCTGGCCATGCCTCAGCACTGCATTGTTTGCCCCTGCCTGGAAATAGCTTTAGGAAGGTCTGCAGCAGGGCAGGAATTCAATAAATTCCTGATTGTGTGGCTAAAATGCCATTGGTGCAAAGCTCAAGCTGTGGTTACCGATGGTGAGCTGGGTGCTCTGTAAAGTCTTGCCCTGTGTTTTGGGAAGCACAGTAAATCTACAAAGCTTAAACTCCCTAGCCACACAGTGTCCAGAATGTGAGCCAGTCAGAACATCTTCAGCAATATATTTCTTACTTGGTCCTTCTTTTTTTTTTTTCTTCCCCAAACAAAATAAGCTATTTTTGCAACCTGGTGATTTGCAGAGACTTACAGTTTCCATTGAAGTTTTAGCATGGAGGTTTGCTAAGGTCTCCAGGGTGATCTCCCAAGTCAGGTTGAGGAAGTGAGTTTGAAATAATTCCCCTAATAATAAAAACTTCCACCCTGCAATAGCTGTCCCAACACGATTTGGTGTCATGAAAAAACTCTCTGCAGTTTCTGTTCCTGTGTGGAACAAAACAAATGCCAAAAACACAAAAGGACTTGTGGAACAGAATTATCGACTCCAGCCTGGTCTAATTGGCTCATACACTGCTTCACGCTGGATTAGTTAACACACAGAGGAAAAAAACCTTCTCTTAACGACACTCATCAAACTCAGTGTTTATATTAACAGCCTTTGCAAGGACTTTGACTACCTGCTCTTTTGCCTGACACTTTTAACAGCTGATATAAGACCACAGCAGCACTGACAGTGGTTTATTCCCTTCACAGCAGTGGCTGCAGAAGGAGGAATGAGGTCCCCCTCAAAAACCGAGTGGCCTTTACAGCAGGAAGGAAATGCGTGTATCTGTGTGGAGATAGCAAAACAAGCAAATATTTCCTTCAGCATTCCTCCCCCTCACCACACGCACACACCCATGGCCTGGAGCTACAGGAGGCAAAAGCATGTGGGAACTCTTTGGTAAGATACTGGCAAGAAATCTGTGTCCTCCTTAGGGCACCAGAGGTGTGCAGGGCCACAAGGAAGACCTGAATTAGAGCAGAATGACGGGATTAGAGTCACTGGGATGAGCTTTCTCGCTCCAATGCTGCCCAGCTGCCTGGCAAAGGGGCTCCAACTCAGCATTATCCATTATCCATTAAACCATTATCCCAGTGGGATTAGTCCCAGCTTTTTTCCCCTTGCTTTCCAGAATACAAGCCAATCAAGAGTTCATCTCAGGGGTCACTGTGAACCCAGTCTGGCTGGTGACCCTTGGCAAGAGGACCATTAAAGTCTGCCCTCGGCTGCAGAAGAAGGGTCTGTGAATACAGGTTACAGTGAATACAGGGGAGCAGCCTGCTTTCCCCAAATATGACCCACTCTGTCTAGAAACTGGGAGTGAATTCAGTTCTCCAACAAGGAATCCGCCTCTGTTGTTTACTGAGCTGTGTGCGAAGCAGAATTTGTTTCTCAGGGAGAGGAACTACATGGACTGAGGGTGTACTCATAAAGAGTGGGTACCTGCTTCGAGAGGAAAACAAATTACTGTCCAAGAGGAGAGTGGTGGGGAATGGAGCCTAGAGAAGGAACAAACGCAATGGCATTTCAACTGCAGCCAGCAGCAGCTGACCAAACCCAGCCCGTTTGCCTTAGTGCCTCCTTGCAGCCACCAGAGGTCAATGTGACCCCATGAACCTCGCCCAGCTGCTGGCTGCTGCACCCCTTTGAAACTGGGACGTCGAACACAAGCATGAAGTAGTGTTTTCCACCTCTTAGGACATAACTTAGGGACAGATTTGCCTGTAAACCAACATTCAAAGCATTAATCACAATAGGGCCTCAGCATTGTCCTGGGAATAAAATAGCTTGGGAATGACGTCTCCAGTTAGCATCCTGCAAGCCCACTGAATTGAGACTCTTACTTGGCTGTGGGCCCCACAAGTGCTCCTGACACCCTGAGCATGTCTCACTGCTGGTTTCAGTGTCACTCAGGTATTCTCACCAATCCCAGCCTTGGTGGCAGGAAAGAGGTAGAAATGGGCAGTCTGTCCTTCCCACTTCTGCTTTCTGGGATATAGGTCTGTCATAGTGAATGAGGTCTGCCCCAGATCCAGGCTGGCTGGATGAAACAAGTAGCTGACCTGCAGCCAGAGAAAGGCAAATGGGTTAAATGAGGCAGGGTCATCAGTCTGGGTTAGAAGTCAGAGAGGGATTATGAGACTGCAGAACAGAAATCAATGTGCCTAGATAGCTTTATAACAGCCAGCCAGCCATTGCTCTGCACTCCCATGTGTACCAGTTCTCCCCTATATCCTCCCCTAGACCTCCACAAATAGTCACCTAGAAGCCCTTTCCATCCTGGCTCCCAACCCCTCCATCACCCCTGTAGACACTCACCTAGTCAGAGCAAACAAAACACTCCCACTCCACCCCAGCAAGGCTCCAGCCTTGTGGGAAGGACAGGTGTCCCCAGACAGCACACCTCATCCTCTCCAAGATGACTCCACTGCACTGCAGGATCACCAGTGACCCCCTCACAAGACCAGCTGCCCAGACCAAGTGTGTTTCCACCATCTCCCAGGAGCACTAGCTTAGGATGGGAGCAAAGAATCCCCAAGAGACAAACCCTGGCTTGTCTTCACAGGGCAGCTGAAGGCAAAGAACCTGTGACAGTCAGAAGAACCAGCTCAGATGTCATCGTAGAGATGAGCAAACTGTCTGTAAGCAGTTTGAATTCAGAAGAACAAATTGTCACCAAGACAATCAGATGCTTAGCTGGGAGCTCTGCTCACCCCCATTCAGAAATACTCTGAATGATTGAACAGGAGAAAAGGAAGAAGCATAGATAGAAAACACCACTTCCATCTTCCCCTCCTCTTCTCTGAGATGATCCAAGTCCTGTATGGCTCCTCTCCTGAGCTGGTACATAAACATGCCCCAGGCTGTGCAGCTGACAGAGTCCCTGGGTCAGTGTCAGGCTGAGACTGGCCAGATGCTGATGGAGGAGAGGCAGGAGGGGTGATACCATCCCACAACACTCATACTAAACATGTGCCATATCGGGAAAGGGACAGGTCAGGACTGTATCAGGAGCTTTTCCTCTTGGCTGGAGAGCAAACCTGTCCAAGACATGAAGAGGGAAAAGAGCTGAGTAGATGCTAAGAGAACAAAGTCTCTGTAGAGAGGGCAGAGAACAGCCAAGAACATCACTTGTAACACTGCTCCAGAGCCAGAGGGTGTCACCACCCCACCAGCCAACCCCCTGGGGAAGGAGGTGGTTGGGCAAAGCCAGACTGCTTTGGGTCGGCCTGACCTTAAACTGGAGCCTTGCAAGGAGAAGGATATGGGGAGCCAAGGGCTGTGCCTGTTCCTGCCCCACAGACCTGCCAGGGCTCCTTGCTTCTGAGTGACCTTTCCTAAGACCTTTCATGGAATGGCTTTAAAATGACAGACAGCAGGTTTATATTAGCTTTAGAAAGAAATTCTTAACTGTGAGGGTGCTGAGGCACCAGAACAGGTTGCCCAGATGCTCCATCCCTGGAAGTGTTCAAGGCCAGGTTGGATGGGGCTCTGGGCAACCTGGTCTAGTGGAAGGTGTCCCAAGCCTTGGCCAGGGAATTGGAACTGGATGAACTTTAAGGTCCCTTCCAACCCAAGCACTTTTGTTATTCAGTGGTGATTCTATGACCTACACTGCATTCAGCTATTTGTATCCAACAGCTGCTGCACTGAGCCAGGCCTGGGCTTACTTGTGGGACTGCAAAGGGGCTGTAACTCCCACCTGCCCCTGTTAGTGCTGCCTAATGGTGTGTCCTCCAGGACATCCACCAGAGGTGGCACAGAGCACACCTCCACCCACACTCAGCATGAGCCAAGGACTACAAACCAAAGCTGAGATATGACAAATTCGGTACAGATGTGACCTAAGCCAGAGCAGTATGGTGCCAGAGCTGAAGAAAAGAGCAAGGCATCTTGGACCTCATTTCCTCCTCCGCATACCACCACGGCCACACCAGATACCCTGCAGGATGTGACCCTAGATAACATGGGAGGTCTCCAGCCCTTCTGGTGGCTGTATGGGATCTGTTCTGGAGCTGTCATGGCTGAATAGGCTCCCTCCCCTAAACACTCCTCCATGCCTGGCATTCCCAGTGCTCCCCATTCCTCTGTCCCAAAGCCAAAATACCCAGCTACCTCCTTGTCATGGCCTGAGTGGGTCTTTGCCCTTTAGACCGTCCCACAGAGACCAGCATCAGCCAGAGACAACCATGGGAGGAATCAAAGCCTGGCATGTAGCAGGAGCTGTCCCTCGCTTCCCAGGAAGCTAACCACAGTCTCTCCCTTAGAACAGAGCTTCACAAGGCCCCAGAATGCAATCCTAGCCCTCCCTGGAGCTGGATGCCCATTTCCCCTACAAAGAAGTCACGCCCTGCCACATAGATGCAATCCCTGGCCTAAGAGTCACAGACAGCCGCTTGCTGGAGCCCGCCCAAGAGCAATGAGCTTTCCAAGTCCTTTCCCTTTCTTGGGGGTCTGGTAGTCACATAAACAGGAAGAGCCTGGCCCTCTCCCTCCCCCTTCCAGGGCTCTGCCTCCCTCCCCTGCTCTGCGGCGGGCGCCGGCACGATGCAAGGCGCAGTGCTGGGCTGCGCGCCCCCTCGGGAGGAGCTGCCGGCTGGCCCCTGACCTCCAGGCTCCGCATTTCCTGTGGCAGCCCAGGAGGGAGACGAGGCCCCTTCTTCCAGACGCTGGGGCTGGGCGTAAAGGGGCCTCTATGGGCCAGCCTGCGGGGAAAAGGAAAGGTCACGGCGGTCCTTTGCCTGCGGCAGCCCGAGGTCGGAGGAGGCAAAGATGCCCGCAGCCCCGGTGGAGCTGGGAGCATCGCTGGGACACGGGCGTCCAGCCTAAATGACAGGGCGAGGGCCATGCTCCCGCCCCCGCCCTGCAGCCAGCTCTCCAAACCCTTCTTTATCTCCTGACGTTTATTTTTAAAAGCTTTGTGGCCTACTGTCCCAAAACCAAAGGCAGCCACACCAGGTCTGGGCTGCTGCCCAGGAGGGAGCAGAGCCCGTGCCTGCAGGAGAAGGGTGCAGCTGCAAAGCCCAGCGCTGTTAACCCTCAGCAAACCAAACCCAGCTGGAGGAATAGGTGCCCGTCCTAAAATTGCCTAGGTGGGTGTTACCCCTTTCCCCCAGGTCCCCCTAGGGAGGACTAAGCTGAGACAGGCATCCCTGACTCTTCCACATCTCTCATGGATCATGACAGGGAACAGGACTGAGACCTGCAGAGGGAAGCAGTAAGAAGGAGAGAGCCTTGCTGAAGGCATCCAGTTTGAGAGGCATATCCCCGTCTCTGGGTCCCCACCCACGCCTGGGCTCTGTGCAAGCCCTGGCTTCTAAAGGCCCAGGACGCTGAGCACGTGTGATGCCCGCTCTTCACAACCTGGCACCGGAGAGCAGGGAGGAGGGATGGCATCCCGGATGGAAACCTCTGGTATGCCTCTGCACTGATCTCCACTCTGCCCTGGAATGTGCCGGCCAGCAGCATGTGGGAAACTGGAGGCAGCAGAGACCTTGGATGTGTCAGCTCCCCGGCTGAGTAAACAAGAGGAGCCCTGGCAAGCATTCAGCCCCAACTATCCAAGACCTTGAAAAAAAGGGGGCTGGAAACAGGGAGGTTCTTCTGTCCCCTTCTTGCTCAATCTTTGCAAAATATGTCCTAACCTCTCCCCTACCTCAGGTGCTAACACCACCTCCTCATATCCCTAGCAAGTCTGGAGAAGAAGTGTGGGGAGAGACTCTCCCTGCGGAGTTTCCAGCACCATGCTGTTAGATCTAACATCCGGGAGAGACACTGCCTCAAAAGGAGGGTCTGGAGAAGAAAGAGGTAGGATAAAAGGATTTATCACCCCCCACCATGCACACATATCCATGCCCCTTGGCAATCTCCCAGACAGCAGGGAGCACAGAGCATGGAGGGAGCTTCCATCAATACTGGCAGTGCCTCGGGGAGCACCGTGACAGCCGGGACAGAGGCACAGTACAGCTCCCAAATAAATACCTTCCCAGCCCCACCTGGGGACATTCCCACTGGGGGATGCAAGCTGCAGCCTCACTCCAGGTTTCAGAGGCTCAAGAGAGGCTGACAGTGCATTCCCCAGTGCTGGTTGAAAACGTGTTCCCACCGCTCTTCAGGCTGGCAGCATTGCCTCCCTGGCTTCCTCTATAAAGTGCACCCACTGTGAGTGAGCGCCTCATCCCCTCTGCACCGGGCACAGGACCGTGGGGAAGAAGAGGGGTGGGCTGGGGAAGGTGCCCCTGCATCCCGCAGTGGAGCCCATCATCTCCTGGGGGCTGAACTCCCGCAGCAGTGGCGCTAGGAGGCTGTGCCTTCTGGCCACCATCCCGTGTCCCCTATCGCTCCTCCGCAGGCGCAGACTCCCGGAGAATGAGCCATTGTTCCCCAGCCCTGCAGCCTCTTCCTGTCCCTGTAGGGCTGTGAGACAAACAAAAGCAGAGCCAGACGCCATGGGGAGGAGGCTGGGTCTGCTCCCCTCCTCCAGATCCCGCAGCAACCCCACAGGCAGGCAGACGGATGCACGCCTTGGGGGAATGGGCAGGGACACCCCTATTTTTAGCTGCTCCTGGATCCCCACCCCCTTCCTTCCGTGGGCCAAAAATACATGGGCTGGATGGACAGGCAAAATCATTAGGATAAAAGAGTTGTCCAGGCCTTGTGTCCAGCCACTCCCCTGGCTTTCACCTCTTCCTTTTGACCAGAATGGTTCCCCAAGCATGGTCTCCCACTCCCAACATGGATGACTTATCTCTTAATCCCCATTCCCTATATACCCATTTCATCTCTCTGTACACTGAGTACTCTTCCTCACCCCTGCATGCCACTCCCCCTCTGCTCTATGGATGCATCTCCCATTCCTTGTTCCTTGATGGTCCCCTCTCCCATGCCACACCAGCCCTGGCAACCTTCTCCCTTCCCTTGAAATCCCCCAGCTCCTCCTTTCCCCAAAACACCTTTCTGCACCTCCTCATGTAATTCATTTCCAAAAAGCTCTTTCCTCCCAAAGGCCCAGAGTTTCCCACTCACCCCCATCCCCTCCTTCCCCTCTGCATCCCTCCTACCCTCACCATCTCCTCCTTTCTCTCCCCACCCCAACAACCTCCATCCCAGCTCCCTTCAGCCTGCCTGGGCTTCAAACTCCTGTAGATGTGCTACCCCTCCTTGTCCTGTCAAGGGAACATATTTGAGGGAGGGCAAAGAGACTCACAGATGCCCCTGCACACAGAGAGCTGCTTCTCCAAGCACCACATTTGTATTTAAGCCCTCCCCCCAGTCCCTCCTGCACTAACTTTTACAAGGTCTGTGAAAAAGAACTGGAGAATCAAGGGTGGGGTTGTTCTGGGGAGATGTAGTCTACATACATAAATATATATCTTTATATTTACATCTCCTTTCCTAGTACGTGGAATCACAGAAGTGTTTCCAGGCCACAGGCAGCTGTTCCTGGATTACTTCTGGTTTATGCAACATCCTCCCTCCCCCTCCCAGCTATGTCCCAAACCCCCCTTCCCTCTCCTCTGTGCCCATGTGAAACTTGGAGGGAAAGCATAGATCAGGGTCTGTCCTGGGCCATCCTCACACCCAACAACACCCCACAACACCCACAGCAGCCCTACAGCACCCCACATCCCTGGCCAGCAGACAGGAATAGCATACCAGGAGGAAGCCGGGGAGTGTGGGGGGAGGAGGAAAGATGAAAATATTTGGGATAGGAGGAGATGGGCAGAGGGAGGGAGGCAGCCCGCCAGCAAGCCTGGGAACTCATCCGTGCCTCCTCCTGGGCTTTGGCAAACCCCGAGGCTTTGAGTTCCCAGCCCTGCTCCCAGGGGAAAAGCACACACTCCCCCCTTTGCAAATCCCACAAGCAGGACGCCGTCACTCAGTCCCATTCCTTCGGCCTCCCATTGCTCCAGGGGAGGGGAGGAGTTGGTGGGGAAAGTTCGAAGTGGGCGTTTACAGGGCTATCCACCCCACTTCTAGCATGAGTGGGTCTAAGCCAATGCTGCTGCCTGCCTGGTGGTGCTCACCACAATCTCCCTGCTCTCCTTCCCCAGTGCAGCACAAGGATTCTGGGAAGCAGACCGCTCCAGCCCCTCTCCCTGGTTATCTCAAAGGCAACAGGCACAGTGGGGGACTTGCAGCAAAAATGGGCTGAGCCTGGCTGAGCACATCTGGGGCTTCAGCCAGAGGAGAAATCAGCCCAGTGGAGAAGCAATAGGGCATGAGGGACGCAGTGCCTACAAAGCCAGAGCTGGCATCAGACCAGGGATGCTCTTGGCAAGACGCTGGGTGCTTGCACCTATCCCTTGCCCCAGGGTGTCACCTCCTGCCACCACTCTGGCTTGCTCACCCTGAAACTGGTTTTGCCTTCAGCACATCCCCAGGGCAGCGAGACATGGACTGGAGGCAGCACCGAGGGCCATGGGCTGGGAGCAGGGAGAAGGGACCTGACAGCACCAGGGTGAGGGGGAGCTGGATGAGGCCATGCCTGGTGGGGCAAGGGAGCTCTCTGCACCCCCACCCCCATCGTGGCAGGGTTCTGTCCCCCGCCCCACTGCTGGCAGTAATCCCCATACCCCTGTGGTGTGTGCCCTCACAGCCCCAAGAGAAGAATGGAAACATCTGGAAGTCACCTGCAAACAAGCAGCACTTTCAGTTAATGAGGAAATATGAGCCAGAGACCCTGGGCAGCAACAGGATATCTGCTTCTTGTGCACTGAGCAAGGCACCCCCTTCCCACCGAGCCCCCTGCCTGCCCTCCCTCTTCAGGAAGTTTCCAGCACTGTTGTGCTCTTGGAGGTCCATTCCCTGGAAATATCCCAGGGAAGGAGGGCAGGTGGGAAGGCAGCAAACTGAAATGGGAGGGAATATAAACCCATGGGTGAGCACCCTATCACAAGCTGGGATGCCCTCATCACCTTCCCTTGGCTTCTCCCAGGCACTGGGGAAAGGAAGTAGAGGGATTTTTCTTTACTGGAGGGGAGTCCTGTATCAGCCTCCTTCAGGCATTGAGTCTGTGAGCGGAAGGCACTGCAGAGTGAGATAGGACGGAGGACTGAGCACCAGGAAGCGTGGGGCAGAGACTTCAGCCACCCCACATCCATCCACTCCTCTCTGCCTCCCCATCACATTCAGTTCATCCATAAGACCTCAGCCCTGTGTTGGAGGGATGAGTGCTGGGAAGATGAGGGGATGCAATTTGCACAGCCCTGTCTTTGATGTTGTGGTAGTCAAAGCAAATCCTCACCCGGGAAAGCTGCTGGGCCACTTGTCTGCTCCATGATAAGCCCGGTAGCCGGTCTCTCTGTCATGGTGAGACTGGTACTGCTGCCTGGGGCTCAGGGTTACAGATGGGATGAAAGGTTGGGGTGACTGAAGGTAAATGAGGTAGCCGCACTGGGAGGGGTCCAGGCATAAGCTCCTGCCCTGGGCACCCATGGGTGGTACAGTGACTCTGCAGCACTGTCCAGCCTCACAGCCGCCTCTCAATTATCAGCTGAGGTGGATAAATAGGCTGAGAAGCAGGATTGTATGGATTGACTTTCCAGGCTGCTGTATATGAAAGAAGGGGGTGCAACCGAGCAGCCAGAGGCCAGGATGAGTACTGAGACCCAGAGCTGGCACATCCCCTGACCCTTGAGGTCACCAAAGCACTTCAGCGCTAGGCCTACAAGTACAAAAGTCAGAGCTCAGCTGGCATGGCTGCAAAATCACAGGTTTGGGGAAGGATGCTGAGGAGAAGGCATTTCCAGATGCTTTCCTGGAAATGAAGCCCATCCTGGCCCGGAGCACAGAGATGCTTGGAGTAGGAGTGAGAAGGAGGCAGTGGAGAGCCGGCCGCCCTGCAAGAAGCAGAACGTGGCCCCTGTCCCATCTGGAAAAGATTTGTTCTGCATTCCCCAGTGGAGGTGGCTGCCGTGGCCCAGGCTCTGCTTCCTGACGCAGCCTCTGCTGCAGGGCACAGGGATGGGGGTGAGGGAGAGCCCCTCAGGCAGGGTGGGGGGAAATGCTCTGGCAGGCCATGCAGAGGGAGGAGACCCAAAGAAAAGGTCTTTTCCTGCCTCTCCCACCACCCCCATTCGCTTCCACTGAGCAGGGCCTAGGGGAAGGAATGCCTACCATACCCCTGGCAAGCCGGGAGGATGCATGTCATGATTTCTCCTCCTTTCCTCACTGATGGCAGAGCTCATCTCCTATCAGAGCTAAGCTTCCATCTTCCTCCAAGACACAGACCCACTTAAAGTACCCCCAACACGCACATACGGTCTTAATTCCTAAGGGAGAAAACTTCCATGGAAGGCAGAAACTCCAACTTCCATTTTGCAGAAGAGAAGCCAGAGGACAGTGCCAAACCCTACTACTGCCACTTAGCAAACCTCTGAGCAATGGGGTGCTCCTGCCTGGGCACCCCAGCACAAGCCACCCGAGCCCAGTGAACGGCCAGGCTCCATTTTGACATCTCCTCTGCAGACATCTTGTCATCCCTTCAGCCAAGCCCTACTTAACCCCAACAAGTCTTGTCTCGCCTTCACCAGCAGAGACACCTCCCTTCTCCTCAGCATAGCCCTGAGTAGGTGCTTGTACGTGGCCAAGTGGTCCCCAGCAGAGCCAGCAAGCCGAGCCTGAAGGCCATGAGGGTCACCAATGGCACTGATGACACTACACCCACCAGCAGGTTGCCCCTCATTGGCACCGACAGGGTCTTCTGCCCTGTGGCCAACGAGGGATAACACACGATGCCAGAGGGATGTGGTGTCCCACATGTGGGCAGCAGCCCTCCCTAGTGCCACCAGAGAGCACCTCATTGCATTTATCCACTGCCACCAAAGAGCACCTCCTTTCAATTATCCACAGCCACCCCCTCACCCTGGTCTGACACACTCTCGCTGGTATGACACTTGTCCTGACCCTGTAACAAACACCAGCCCGGCCCAGGTGGCCTTCAGGGAGGCTGTCACCCTGCTAGTGCCCAAGCTGGGCTACCCACAGCCCCTGGTACCACCACCCGCCCGCGGCCCCCAGTGCTACCCCACTGGGAACTTCCTATCCAACATGGGATCAGGGGACCCTGTGTGACACCCAGGGGTCGCACACCCACACACACACCGGGTTCAAGCCCCTTTCCTTTGCCCTGCAGCCGGGCTCCTCTAGCCAGGCTCGGCAGCAGCCCGGCCTTCCCCCAGACCCACCGATGCCGGCACCCGGGAGCGGCAGGCGGCCAACGCCGGCAGACGGGAAATGGCACCGGGGAAGCGGGGAGGAGGAGGGGAGCGGCAGAGAAGTTCCTGAAGTTTTCTGTCCTGGATAGTTGGAATAAATCTCATTTTCTCTGGTCTCCCTGCCGAGGCGAGGATTGGCTCGGCAGCGCTGCAGCCCGCCCTCCTCCTTCCCACGTCCCCTCCCCGCCAGCTTCGCTCCCTCTCTCCCGTGGCATCAGGGCGTCAGCCTGGGAGAGCCAGCCTTGGGGGGACAGCCGTGGGAAAAGGAGGGGACAATGCCTCCCCTCTCTCCCCCACTCCATCCCGGAGCACAGCACCGGTAATCCTTGGAACAAGTTACAGGGGCCTGCGGAGAGTGTCTCGCAACTTTTCGTCTGGAGGACGGGGAAAAAATAATAACCCTGGTTCGAAAGAGGTAAATCCTGAAAGTTTTGGTTCATCAGTTTGTAGAGCTGGGGGCAGGGGGGTATGGGGACCAGAAGGAAAAGGGTGGAGAGGGTGTTTGGAGAGGGGAGAAGCGAGGGGGGATGGCAAGGCGACAGAGACGGGAGGGATGGTAAAAATAAAGGGAGCAGAAAGCAGGAATGCAACAGGAAACTGGGAGTGAGGAGAGGGGACACGGGACGGGGGGGAGAGGCGGGAAGGAAAGGGAGTGAGAAGAAGGTCCCACGGATGGGGGAAGGCAGGAGGACGCTTGTCTCCCCAACCTTGCTCGGGATACCCCTTAAAGCCCCACAGGCTCTCGGCACTTCAGTCTTAGGGGTATGGAGGAAGAAAGGGAGCACTTTTTCACAAGTGGGCAGGGAAGGGATGGCTGGAAACTGCCCATCTCCGTAGCTCCAGCCTCCCTCTATGTCCCAGAATGTCCGCTTGGAAAAATATCCTTGTTATACAGAGATATCACTATGTGTATATATAGCAGCCAGCAGCACAGGAGTCAGATTTAGGCGTCTGCCTACTGCCCGGCACTGCTCCAGGGAAGCTGAGAGAGGCCCAACCCAGCCAGCCAAGCCCCTTTCCCCCTTCCCCAAGAGCCTGTCCCTGCTGGCTTTCCTCATCCCAAAGCAGTCACCCAATAGGGGAACTCTGCCTCCCTTCCTTCGGGGAAAAGGGAGGTTTTTCATCACTCAGGAAGGCTGGGAAAGCCTTCCTGGCCACCCACAGCCATTTCCACCCGCTCTTCCTGCTGTTGAGACCACCCCAAATTTCTCGCTCTCTTTTGCAGTATGTGCCCTTTGGGGGAGGGAAGAGGCTGCTTTCAGCAGCTCTATCCAACTAGACATCTGGATTATTTTCCCCCCCTTTCTGGTTTCCGCTCTTCCCAGCAAGCAGAACAGCTCTGGCCATTCCCAGCTAGTGCAAAACCAGTGGTAACCAGCTGAACTCAGGGGGAAACAGGCTGGGAGGAGGAGGAGGAGGTGCTGGCAGTGGGTCTTTGAAGGTAGGGGGCTTCCCACAGGAGGCAAGAAGGGAGCCACAGAGAGTGTGCCAGGGAAGGGGAGGCCGTGGTGGGCTGTGGGCTTGCTGTGCCAGGAACTGGCGAACACCAAGGGCTGCCAGATGGAAGCGGTGGCACCCGGACAGAGAGAGGGCCCGGCAGAGGGGTCCCTTTGCCCAGTGGAGGAAAGGACAGCGCACAGGTCACCCTTTGCCCGCAGAATCACGAGTTTCCCTGGCCTGGAGGAGTCTGTTCAAGTGAAGGGGAGGGCTCAAAGGAGGCAGGGAGCCACACCGGGGGCAGAAGGAAAGAAAAGAACAGAAAGAGGGAGATTGGAAGGAGGAAAAGCTCAACAGGCCTGCCAGAAACCTGCCATCCAGGTAGGGTTGGGCACCAGCTGCTTCACTCCCTCCCTCACTCTCTCCCTCCCTCCTCATCCCAGCGCTTGCTGCCTGCCAGCAGGCAAGGAGAGCCAGCAGCCAGGACTTGCTGGCTTGCTTCCCTGTGGTGACCAAGAGAGAAGGAAGGAGAAACACTTTCCTCCACCCCACTCCCTCACTCAAGAGTTGTCCAGATAGGGAACAAGGGGATGCTCTCCTCCCACATCCCCCCTATTCCTTGCCTCCGCACCCCATCCCAAGGTGTGATGTCCCCCATAGGGGTGTGCAGGGCAGCTGTGTTGTGGGGGGATCTGGGGTGGGGGTAGGAGTAGCCCTGGCTGGTGCAATACATGCTAAAGGGGACAGTCTCCACTTTGGGTTTCTCAGGGGCTTCAATGTGCAGAGGAAAGGGAACACTTGAGTGCTGTAGTTCACCTAATCCCCTCTTCCAGAGTCATGTGCTTTCCTTGGGAGATCCTGGGGACAGCTCAAAAATATGGTTGCATCTCTCTCCCTGTGGTCCCAAGACCCCAGCTGTGCTGCAGGGACCAGCCCAGTAGTTTCCTTTGCACTCCAGGAGAGCCCTGACCCAATGGCTATGGGTGGGCTTTTGCCACAGAAAGGAAATAGCTCCCCAGTTATCCCCTCACCCCAAATCTGCCACGTGCCTAGTTTGTCCTGGCTGCAAGGCAGCACTACATGGCGTCTGCGGGCAGCAGGGAGACATGAGCTGCACGAGCTGGGGGCCAGCAGGAACCCAACCTGCCACCATTCTGTCCCTGCTGCCACCAGCCACTGCCACCCCAGGAGGCCACTGCCACCCTGGGGAGGCAGCCAATGGTGCTGGGCGCTGCTGGGGGAGGTTTGTTTTCCCTTCCCCAGTCATTAACCCCTGGCAGATAAGAGAGGCCCCGGGTGAGCAAACAAGGCCAGGGCAAAGCAAAAATGCATCTAGCCAGCCAGGAAAGCAATTTCATGTCCAGGACTCCCCTTCTCCAGAGCCTTTGCCATGCTGGCACTGCCCGGCTGCTCCAAGGCGATGCACGGACAAGCAGGAGAGGCAGGGAACGTGGGAGGGGAAGCCATGCAGCAGTGGGGGTCCCAGCACATGGAGATCAAGGGTTGTGAGGCTCCTGCGTCACCGCTTGGCATGCTGTCCTCCACAGCCAGCCCTGGGGTGGGACTCGGCTCTGTCCTGGTGCCCCAGCCACAGAACCGAGGGAAGGACACATCCCCAGCTGGCTGCCCAGGCCACCAACACTCTGAGATGCCCCAAATCCTCTCCTTTCCCCAGCCCACCCTCTCCCACTTGCTGTGCACACCAACAGGGGATCTGCTGATCTGAGAGTCCTCCCCACTGACCGGGAGGTCATCACCCTGCCGAGCATCCAGCTGCTGCTTCCTGCCTGCCCCTCGGTGCCTCTGGGACCTGCCTGAGTGCAGGGACCCACCCACCTTCTCCTCCAGCCTCAGGCAATCACCTCCCTTGCCGTGCCTCAGTTTCCCCTGTCTGCAGAGCAGCTGCCCTCCCCACACTGCCGACTCCCTGCTTCTGCAATGTCTGCCCAGCTCCCGAGGACCCAGCCAGTGAAGGACAAACAAAGCAATATACAAATACTGCATTTTTGCTTCCCACCACTCCTCCTGAGAAGCACATGGGCCCCAGGCCTCACCCTCTCCTCAAGGGTTCATCTGAATGGCAAAAAGGAGGGAGAGGTTTCTCGCCCCAGGAGCTGGGGCAGCCAAGCAGGGCATTGCTCTGGGAGGAGGTTCTGCCTCGGAGGGAAATCCTCAGCCTGTGTTGTGGTGTGGGTCTGGCAAAGCTGCTTTGCAGACGGGAAACTAAGGCATACTGAGGTAGGTCAGCAAGGTGAGGGAGAGCACATGTTTTTGGAGGAAAGCCTTTTTCTTCCTCCCCAAGAGAAGAGCCAGATAAAGGGGCAGCCAGTAGCAATCTCGCCACTGCCTTATGCACCCCCTTTAACCTCCTCAGGCAGTTCTGTGGATACAGCCAATGGGATTGGGAAAATCCTGTCCAAGGGTTTCACTGTTCCTCTTGCCTTGTTTAGGTGGCCAACAAGGGGGCGAATGCTCTTGCTCTGCCAGTCCACCTGAAGCTCTCTTTGTTGCCTGCTGCCCCATCCGTGACTGGCTCCCACGCGCCCAGAGGCAGTAGAAGACAGTGGATTAACCTCCAAGTCCACGACCAGAGACAGCCTCCAGTGACTGCAGAACGGAGGGGTAACCCAGACACCCCCTGGGGACCTCTCCGTGCCACCACTGTCCTCACCACTGGGGCCGTACCCTCCGAGGGTGATTTCATGAGCGCGACGTAGTGCAGGGAAGCAGGAAACCTGCCGAAAGCCAAAGTGCCATGCCCTGTCACCCCAAGAGCATGGGAGCAGAAGCAATGGGGAGGCTGGGGATGTGACAGACCAGCCCAGTGCCGGAAGCCTGGTGAGGGCTGATTTTTGGAGCTTTTTCAAAGGCAGGGTGAAGGGTGCAACATGAGCCTGGGGAAGCTGCCGGTGCTGAGCTGGGTGTCGGGCTCCCACGGCAAGCGGCGGCTGAAGTCGGAGCTGACGCCGGACATGATCAGCCCGCCGCTGGGCGACTTCCGGCACACCATGCACGTGGGGCGCGGCGGGGACGTCTTCGGGGACACCTCCTTCCTCAGCAACCACGGCGGGGCCGACGCGGCCAAGCCCAACAACTTCTTTGCGCGGACGCTGCGGCACGTGCGCCGCAGCCCGCTGAAGAGACGGGGCAGCGGGGGCCAGGTGGGCGCCTCGCCCGCGCCCCCGGCCGTCTCGCCCATCATCAAGAACGCCGTCTCGCTGCCGCAGCTCAACGAGGCCATGTATGATGGAGACAGCACCAGCCGGGGCTTGACCAGCAAGTTCTCCTTCAAAAGTGCCTCCAACAGCTTCTCCAAAACACACCAGGCCTACGGTGAGTGAAGCGCGAGGCAGAGGCTGGTGCCCAGGTACTGAGCACCCTCTGCAGCCCTTCTCCATTGCTCCATGTTCCCTCCACAGTAAGGAACTTAGGGTTTTAAGGAGAGATGGGAAATTTAAGACTGCCCGGTCTTGACAATCCCTCCAAGCAGATTAACCTAACCTTGCACTGAACTGTGGTCCTTCCTCCTGCCCTTGGAAGGTCTCCTCCCAGGGTGTCCCTCAAAGCGGGGCAGGGATGGTTTCTCTGTTTCTGCCCCTCTCCTGTAGCCCCGCACAGCTGGCAGCCTGTGCTGTAAGGGAGCTCCCCCCATCTACCCTTTCACTTGAGCAGCCTGCCTGAGGAAGCCAAAAAGGTGCTGGGACAGTGGAGCAATTTCCACTCCAAGGTAGCGAGGTCAAGGGGACCCACAGCATGGCCTTCCCCACCTCCACACAGATGCTCCAACCCTGTCCCTAGCTGTGCCAACCTCTACATCTCCATGTAGATTCCATCCACCCTTCTCCATCGTGTCCACATCCCTCCCTGCCAGCCAGGGTGCCCTTTGGGGAAGGGTTGTGGGAAGGACGGGACAGGACATCTGTCTGGCTCCTTTCCAGCCTCACAGCACCGGGCTGCGCTCAGCTTTTCCCCAGGGAGAGAGGTCTGGAGCAGAAGGTCTCAGGGTGGGGGTTGGATGTGGGGTGCCTGCAGCAGCCGGGGGAGGTGGCCGGGCTCAGAGGGAAAGGCAGGCTGAGGCAATGCTGCCATCTCCTGGTCTCACCTGCCTGGCTCAGCCCCCACTGCCATCTTACCGAGCCCAGAGCCCACCCGGAGACCCTCTGCTGTAACTCTGGGCTTTGGAGATGTCCACAGAGACACTGACCAGTCCTTTAGAGGCCAGTGCCACTGACAGGAGCATGACCTGAGCCACTTTGTCAGCAGTGTCCCTTTTCCCCTGCAGAACTAAGTCAGGCTTGCTCCCTCACCAGCCATACCTTCTGCCTCACAGGGCTGGAGTCCGGATTTTGTACCATCCCTCGTGTCCCTCGTTTGGAAAAGGCCCAAGAGAGCACCTGTCTTGGGGAGGACGAGCTGGATCGCTCCGACTCCCTGCTGTCCTTCCGCCTAGACCTGGGGCCCTCCCTGATGAGCGAGCTCCTCCAGGTGATGAGCTTCCCTGAAACCAATGGCAGCGAGGTGGGGGAGGATGGCCCACACCTCCTGTGTGAAGAGGGGACCAAGGACAGGGTCCCTCCAGCAGTGCATGCATCCCATGAAGAGGACAAGGCAGCATCCAGCTTCTGGGACCACTCCAGGCAGAGCAACCTGTCAGGGGCCAGCTCACTGCCAGGTCTGCCGGTCCATGCCAACGGAGAGGCACGTGCCATCGAAGGCGCTGGAGCGAACTCTGTCTGGGCTTCGGGGCCGGGGGCAGCGTCCAGAGGGTCCCCGTGGCAAGGCCACTGGAACGACTGCACCATTGAGGCCGGAGAATTTGACCGAGCAGCCCAGGTGCTGGCCCGCCATTACGGTGGGACCAGCACCCCGCGGAGCGCCGAGAAGGGTGAGGGTCCCCGGCAGGCCCGGACACAGACCCCGTGGGAGAGCCCCAGCAGCAGCTTGTGGGGGTCACAAGTGACAAGGGAGAGCCGGTCCCCCGAGGCCAGCTGGAACCAAGGAGAGGAGGAGGAGGAGACCAAGCTCTCCAGCCTGCAGGAAAGCCACAGCGGTGCCCGAGGGGGCCGCAGCAATTCCTTCGAGTATGCCGACGAGGAGGAGGAAGAGGACGATGAAGTCAAGGTGTGAACAGCCATCCCGCCCATCACAGGCCCCACCAGAGACACTGGTGCCAGCGTCTTTGCCCTCCTCCCTGTGCCCCACCCGCTGGTGCCAGTGTCACCAGCAGACCCAGTGGGTGACCTCCTTGCCAAGTGGTGCACTGGGCAGGCTGGGGAGGGCAGAGGAGAGCCCAGCTCCTGGGGGGCTCCCTAGGGCTGGGCCAGGCTGCTGCAGAGGGCCAGTGGGCTCCACAGAGCCAGGCATAGCACCCCTTCTCCAGCCTCACGGCCACTAGACATCAAAGGAACATTCCCATGTGCCAAAGGAACCCCGAATACTTCCTACCCCATCCCATTCTCCCCAGCACCCTCTCTCTCAACCCCCAGCATGGCTTTACCAGCATGTCTGGGGACATACTCCATCCTTCCACTGATGTCCCCAACCATCCTCTGCAATGGCACACGTGCCTCCCCAGAGGTATTCCCACTGATAGCTCTGGCACGTAGGGGATGGGGATTCCCCAGCTCCAGCTGGTGCAAGACCCTTCAGAACAGCACATCTATCAACAGGAGAAGGTCAGCTGGGGTCCCAAGGGACAGGCAAACCCCACAGAGCTGAGCTTTCTCTTTTCCCCTGCTCCCCGCAAAAAGCTGTGTGCTCAGTGTTCAGGAGGTGAGAGCATGCACAGAAATAGTCAGGAATGTTTCCACTTGCCTCCTGCTGCTGGGTATCACTTAGGACAGCTTCCTTCCTCACCCCCACTCCCCTCAGCAATTGAGAGGGGAGAAACTTCTTGTCTGACTGGTGGCAAAGGCAGGTTATCAGGTTACCAAATTCTGCAGTTCAGGCCCTAAAAATCCCTTCTTTTCTGCCTGCCTCAGAACAAGGAGACTCCTCTGCAGCCACTCGGTTTGTGCCACCATCCTCGCGGTGGTGGCACAGTTTGTGTCTCCATCCTGTCCCCCTGCCCATTCCCCACACACACGCCCCTCTTTGCAGCACACCCCTTCCCCAGGGTGATGTGGAGCATGGCTGATGTCCCTCACCGGGTGGCCCTGGGTGACACAGCTGCCCTGGAATGAGCTGCCCCCCACGCTGGCCCGTGTGCAGACTGGCCCTCATAGAAGCGCCTTTGTGCCACGGTGTGGAGCCAACATGCTCGGGGGCTGAGGTCACCCGAGGGACCCTCACAGGACCCCCTTGTTCTCTGGGACAGGGGGGCGTGTGCAGTGGGAGGAGATGCTGGGCCATGGCTGCAGGACTCTGCTCCCACACATCTCTCCCACCACCCAGCTGCTCTTGCCAGGAAGCTCTTCAGAGCAGGATAAAGAGCTGCAGGGTGTGCATATACTGCACGTGGAAGTGCCACTTGCAGCCAGGCCACCAAGGTTAAGGACAAGCCCATGTTCCCCAGCCTCCCCAAGGGGATGCCTCATGCCAGCCACCAGCAGCAAACCAGGGCAGGCACCAGCTTCAGGAAGTCCCCAGGTCTGGCCACTGGCAGCCAGCAGGATCAGCCTTATTCTCCCTTGCACCTTCGAGCTTGGGGACCTGGGCTCTCAGGATGAGCTCCCTTCTGCCCTCTGCTTCCCAGACCATAACACAAGACCAAAGATCCATATCTGTGGAATTACCCTTTCTGCCTCCCCTCTGTATCCCATGCACTTATTATTGTCCTTATTAAAACAGTTTTGATACTAACCTCTGGTGCATCCCCTTGGCTGCCGTGACCTTATTGTCTTCCTCACTATGTCTGCTGGAGCCCCAGCCACCAATCCCTCCATCTTTGGCAGTGAGGAAGTGGAGAGGGAGGGCAAGGACACTGACACCTTGCCTTGGACCAGGCTCTCTGTAAGATGCTCTTCTGCTCTGCTCTCCTCCCACCCAGCCTGAAGTGTCCCAATGTTTGCTGTTACACATCAGTCTCCCTTTTGGGCTGGCAAGATACTTTTCAATTAGAGCAGCAGCATGTAAAATTGGGACTATTTTCCTGTAGTCCTGTGCAAGGAGGTACTGAGCCACATAACTCAGCCCAAATCCCACTGCCTCATTTTCAATGAGTAGGATCTGCTGCGGAAATCTCAGAGTAATGGCTGACGGGAATGTGCCAGCAGATAAGTGAGGTGAGGTAGAAGGCAAAGTTGGAGACAATCCCTTATCTATGGCAGGAATGCTGGCTGGGGGCACACCTGTGCTGTCATCCCCATGCCCCCTTTTAATTATGCACTTTTGTAGCACCTAATGCCACATCAAATGCCACTTAATTTACATTTATGCCTTCCTTCCCATTTCACCATCCCCCATTCCCAAAAGCTGGCTGCAGGAAGCTACGGAGCTTTGTGAAAAGATTACACAACCGTTTCCCCAGCAATCATATGGTGTCCTCATCCTGGACCCCACCTACAGCCTGCTTTGTCCTACCTGCCATCCCTTCAACCCCACAGCCTGTTCTGACCTGGAAGGTACCTGGCATTTTCCAACAATGGCTTCTTTCCTACTGGTGGGAGAGCCTTGGGCTTTGTCAGTGGCTCACACAGAGACACAGAGCTCTCACAGATGACAAAGCAGGTGGAACAAGCAGACTTCCACTGGCTTGGATTTTTATTAGAGCTTGGAAGCAGTGCCCATCAGGTCAGCTTGAAGGAGATGATCTTTAGGCCCCTCTTTAGGCCCCCTCTTTAGAGCTTGGAAGCAGTGCCCATCAGGTCAGCTTGAAGGAGATGATCTTTAGGCCCCCCACGATGCTTACGTAGTTGATGTTGCAGTAGCCGTGCCGGTTGGGGAAGCACACTTCGTGACCGTCAGGCAGTTTCACACGGAATTTGTCTGACAGCATTTCAATGAAGAACTGGGAGAAAAAAGAGAAAGAAGAGCAGGAATTGGGAGCAAGGAGGGTATTCAGAGGTCAGCATTTAGGCAAAAGGCCTGACTGTTACATAAGAGGGTCAGACCTATCCACTACAACCTCAAGCAAGGTGCTGGGGTTTGAGGTGAGGGTGATTCAGGAAATGAGCTGTTGATATCAAGGGTCTACAGACTATGACTAAGGACAGGACCACTCCCAAGGCTGTTTCAGCTACTCAGACTGTAAACCCAGAGCAGATAAACCCAGGTATGCCTTTACATGTCTTCACAGAGCATATGGAATGTTTACAACCACCGTTCTCTTCTGAACAGGGCAAAATAAATCTAACCCCCCCAATGCCCTCAGCAGCTCACCAGGACTCAGAAAAAGGAGCTTTGCTGATAAACATGCACAAGCAGACAGGATAAGAATGTTTCACACTGGTCATTGAAAACTAAAGGCCATATTCCCCAAAGCTGTCACCTCACTACTCCTTCCCCAAGAGCCAGTTCTGTCTGAGGAAACAAGCTTCCTCTCCACAGATATAGGAGCTACTCCTAAATGCAGCCCTGTTAATCCTAAATGGACTACTCCTAAATGCAGCCCTATTGACGATTTGGGACATCAGATAAGGTGAGGCAGCAACTAGGACAGCATCCCTGGCAGGAAGAGAGAAAGGACAGATTGGCAGCATAGATTCAGGAGTAATTAGGACAGAAGAGTTCAGGGACAGGCTTTTGGACATTGCTCCAAACTCGAGGTTGTCTTAAAGGCTGTGTTTACATAGGAAGGAGGGAGAGAAATAAGGTAAACAGCAGCAAAACCCTGCTTCTTGGAGACTCTCTTTACTTTCATACATGCCCCAGGTTCACTCACCTGCAGGGCAGACAGAGGGGCCAGAAAGCACTTACAAAGCATGAGACAGACAGGACTCACTTAAAATTCCCAGAAACAGCTTTGCAGTTTTGGAAGAGGAGCAGAAATGGCAATCAGGAACAAAAACCCAGAAAAGGGACCATGGTGAGGGAGCAGGAGGTATTGGGTGGGACTGGGAAAACTATGGTATGGGAATCTGCTAACCAGGGGCTTCCCCTCCCACCCCATACTCCCCCCCACACCACACACAGCCCATGACACCATGCTGGCACCCTCACCTTGACAGTGCAGTCCCTGAAGAAAGGGAGGTGGCTGTCACGGTGTTCCGTCTGCCAGGAATCGGAGCACTTGGAGTTACAGACGATGACAGACTCGTTGAAGCGGGGATTGAAGTGAAGTGCCAGATCTCTTGAGCTGCAGCCGAGATTGATGCTGAAGCTGTAAATGAGCATGAGGAAAGTCATATGCATGGACAGGAGAGGGTCTTGGAATACTTGAGATCCAAGACACATCTCTGCACCCAGTTCCTCCATCAGTGTTGCAGGTGGCACAACAATGTGCCGTTTTGTATCTGGGAGCCTTGGGAAACCACCTTCCTCTATAGCCCACCTTCAACCCTGACATGGTAAGGGGGTTTCTTTGTACTTACCCAACAGTGTCAGCAGATACTTTGCCCTTCACCTTCAGGGTGTTCCCAGGCTTCATATTCAGGTTTAAGATTTCAATATTTCCCTAAGGCAGAGAAAATTAGTCTGTGAGGCTCCTTCAGCCATTCCTCCTGACTTGGCACTGCCATTGAGAGGGTGCTGCTTGGAGGCAGCCCAGCCAGGAGAACATAAATTGCTCTGAGCTGGTGCTCCTCTCATAACAAAACCCTCCACGTTGCAAGTCTTGTGGGAACTTCTCATTCAGTGAGAGAAGAGTGGGCTGAGTGAAACCCGCAAGAGAGAAGAGGCACCAGAGAGAGAGGAAGTGAAAACTGGCTTGTCCTCAGCAGAATGAAGAGAAAGCAGGACAGCAGAGATACAAAGAGGGTTAAAGCAGGGGGGCACTGTCCAGGGTTTGGTGGAAAGCTGATGCTGCCCAAGAAATGCAAGGGTGAGAGCGACTATGACTCACCAGTCTCACTCAGCCTTGCTGAGCTGAGGACCCTGGGTGACAGAGGACAGGAGCAACTGCCCTTACAGGCATTTTCCTCAGAGGGCAGAGTTACCAGGCAGGGAGACACCAGCAGTTTAGCTCAGAAATGCTTTGCACATGGGACCTTACAGCTCTAAACTTCCCTGTGGCTTACACACTAACATGACTCCTGCTTCTGCAAAGCTCCAATGGCTGCTATTAAGCCTGGAGACTTTGATCCTAGGAAAAAACCTCCATATGTACACTTCTTACTAAGGATTCCAGCAAATAAAAGCAAGTACCACCCTCCTTGGTGGGCTCCCAGTGGAAGGCCTATGACACAGAGCCCTTAGGGGTACTACTTTAGACATGAGATAGGACATACATCTTCCCAGCTGGCCAAGGAGGTGTGACCACCATGTTCACTTTTTTCCTGTATGTAACAGCTCACCCAAAAGAACATCCCAGCTCTTTCATTTTGTGGCAAGGGGCAGCTCCAAAATCCATTCCAGCAGGCATTCCAGCAGGCATTCCACCATCCTTCCCCACAGTGCTCCAAGGAAGGGCTCAAAGTGGCTTGGAGGAGAGGACAACCAACACATCCCCTCTAGATGGCATGAGTTATGGCATGTCCTTTGCAGGAGTGACATAGTGGCACCCAGGCTCCTTCCCTTCTTGTGGCTCTAGATTCAGCTGTGTGGATTGCAGTACCCATACGTGGCAGCTCTCTGCAACCTCCCATCCAAGGCCCATCTAGACCCAAACCTTTTAGCCTGAGGAGCCACACACCAGGCCACATCAGGTTCAATAGTCCCATCCTCCCGAACCCTTCGATATAGGAATGTTGTCCTCACAGGAGACTATCACCCCTGCTGTATTCTTCCCAGGTAAGAGCTCAGTGTAGACAGTGCCCCTGATCTGTAAGACTCCAAAAGTCAAGAGGAAAAGGGAGACAGAGGAGGAGGTCAAGGCTCAGGAGATCAGTCGTCCCTCAGCCCCCCTCCCAAGCCCTACAGAGAGCACCTGAGTGCTCCTGCTGCTGCACAGACAGCTGGCAGACAGCTTCTATCCTTCCCTAAAACATTCTGAAGAAAGAAGAAGTAAGTACTGCTAAGCACTCCTTCCCTGGAGGTGTTTCCCACGAGCAAGGGGTCATAAAGTCCAGCAGGCTTGGGAAATTTGTTAACTGTGGAGGATGCTGAAACTGTTGGGGAAACCTCTGGGGCTGAGCATGAAACCAGCAGGAACCAGTGCTGGGAATGGTGTTTTCTGGCATTGGGTCTCTTTCCCAGCACACTGCTCTGTCCACAGCACAACTGTACACACCTTCATATCACACTGCTGCCCTGCAGCCATCCCAGGGGTAATCCAGAGCCCAGGGTCCCCTTCTCAAATATTGGAGAAAAATGAAATGGCTGGCTAAATTGCACAGTAACTTGCTTTTTATCTGGGGAGTAAGGATTTGCTGTCTGAACAGTATCCTGGGTATTCCAGTCTTAGTAAATATACCCAAGAGAAGGGGGTCTTCTACAGACTTAGGCAAAAGCAAACAAGCAGTAATTGCTTATTTTCATTAAGTATAAACATATTAAACCAAGGCATATCTTTCCAACACAGTTTATAAATGCCATACTTGTTAACCTTCATCACCTGGTTAAATTTGTAAACAAAACTTCACGATACATACACAAATTAAAACCCTCAAAACATAGTACACAGAAAAGCTTAAAACCCCTGTGGATGCCTAAAGCTGGAATAGGAGAACCCTCAGCTCTGGGTGCAGTTTCTAATATGCAGGATACCTATAACCTGGAAAAACCATAAAATGGAATAGTTCAGTTTCTGTCCAACCAGTGCACAGTGGGGTAACAGCAGGGCATTATCCATCTGATGATAATTTGATGGATTTTTCCAGAACTATCTTTCACTTCCCAAGGGTAACACAGAAAACTTTAGCTCTGTCACCACCCTATCAATACCTGCAGCAGAGGGTACTGTTAATTGAACCAAGTCTTGGTTTAGATTTTGGCTTTGCTGTGCTGGTATAAATTCGACAGACTCACCAGCGGGGTTCAGGTGGCTTCCCAGAGGTTGCTCCAACCCATCCCATATGGCACCCATAATTGCCTATTTCCTGGGAGAATTCATACCAGGTAGGTATGTGAATTTGGTCTATAGTAGTTGTGCCACTGCTGCAGTAATATTCACGGCGCCATCCATTTGTGTGGGAATTTGGGCATTTGATACATTTTCAGCCTACCTGGAAGGCCACAAAGGGGAGGAGTTAATAGGGCTGGACTGACAGGAGCTACCATCAGGACTCGCCTTAATTGATATTGCTTTCATACATTGCTTAAATACACACTGCCTTTTGCACAGAGGCTGCCAGATCTGAGAATCCTGTTGTTTTAAACAGCAGCAGGCTTTCCTGTGTCCTCTGGGTCTAAGCCCCCAGCCCAGCAGGCAGCTCAGGTAGTCAATGAGTAGTCATGGTTACCTGGGGTAGTAGTTAAAAACACTCTATGTCACCAGAATCTTTCTGCCTCTTCCTCACGCAGCAAGATCTGATCTCGGCCCATAAGGGAAACTTGTATTCAGTTTTGTATTTCCCTGAACATCTGGAATGTTCTTCCAGCAATGCATCTTACTCTGCAGGGAACAGTAGTGTGGGTTTCTCCACCCCCCTCATCCACAGTTTCAGTTTCAATTAAAGGCTGAACTTTTACTGCTTTTGGTATAGGGTGAGAGTCTGCCTCTAAACCATCATCATTGTACCAAATATCCCCATCCCATGTTTCAAGATCCTCACAATATACCACCCTATAGATGTGCTGGACTGAGTAAGGGGATGATTCATGTGGGATTTTATCAAGTAACTTACCTAGATTTTTCTGCATCTGTTTTTCTCATATTTCACCTGCAGACAGTATTTTTTCAAATTGCTCATTTTTATTTAAAATAATATCTATTAGTTTTTACAATTTCTCCTATCAAAAGATAATGCTGTTCTAAGAACCTCATTTTCTGACTTCAAACTCATAAATTTTACATCTGCAATCCGTTTCAGGTGGCAGGTTTGATTTTTGCATGCAAGGTAAACAACTTCCCAAAACTGCACAAATAACTTGCCTTCTTACCTTTAATGGGCAACTTACCTTTTCCTCATCCCATTTTTCATTCGACCTGCAAACTAGCTATTGCCTGTACATTATCACAATTAGTTTATACTCATTCCAACCCTAGAGGAGAGAGGCAACTACCAAACTTCTCAGGAGAGAGTAAAACTTTAGCTTTACAGTGGTCACCCTTGATAACCATTTTTCCTTCAGTCTCCCTCACAGGGAGACAACCTGAGCACACCAGGCAGGAGAAAGCTATCACCCACAGAGGGACAGTAAAAGTAACAGTAAAGGCTTGGTCAACCTCCCTGAGAGGGTCAATCTCCCACCAGGCGGGAAGAACAGCCAAAGTTCGGAACTGTTGAACGGCACTTTGGGTCAGAAAAAGGTGATGTCAATTAAAAAATGTTACAATTTGCTGTTGAACTCATCTGCCCAAGTTAAGGTGGAAAGGAGACTAAATTCCAGTTCAACAATGGCGACTTTACTTTACAAAATTAGTCTTATATGGAAAAGAGAAAGGGAGAGAGAAAGAGAGAGGGGGACAAGAAGTGAGATAAGGCAAGTAGAAGGTGGTCACCTCCATGGGTCTAGCAGCCTCCCGCTGGTCCTTCTGTGCCTTGGGCTTCTTGATGGTGGGGTCTCATCCAGTCCATTTTATTTCCTCAGTAATTCTTACGCAGTCCCTTATTTGGGTAAAAAGGAGAGGCAGAAATGACTTTCAGTTCCACATTAGCATGTGAGGCAAGAGTAGGCATGGTTCTGCCATTGCGCACACTCAGATCTTAATTCGATGGTCACCAGGGGTCTGTTCTGGGGACAGTGTGAGACAAGTACCTCAAAAAAACAAGTGTCCTATTTGTGACCCCACTTCTAGCTCTTGCGCAGTAGTTCACTTCTTATCCAACACACCACAGCTGAACTTTGACCTGAACAGTTTTGGTTCAGTTGAACTGAACCAAAACTGAAACCTTGCTTCCCTCACGGGTTGTGCATAGACACTCGTGACTTTTTTCTGCAACAAGTTCACCACCAAGCCCTTGTTTAAGACATTTACTGCAAATTACCAGCCCTTTCCTTACAGCTGCCTGAGAGGGAGAGCAGTGTGTGTCTCCTACTGTGTCCAGTTCTGGCCTCCTCAGCAGTACAGGGGAGCCATGGAGCTCCTGGACCAGGTCCAGCAGAGGGCTACGGAGATGATGAAGGGACTGGGGAATCTCTCTTATGAGGAAAGGCTGAAGGAGCTGGGCCTGTTCAGCCTTGAGAAGAGACAACTGAGAGGGGACTTCACCAATGTCTATCAGCATCTGAAGGAGGGTGTCAGAAGGATGGAGCCAGACTCTTCTCAGTGGTGCCAAGCAATAGGACAAGAGGCAACAGGCAGAAACTGATTCACAGGAAGTTCCACCTGAACATGAGCAAGTGCAGGTGACTGCACAGTGGAACAGACTGCCCAGAGAGGTTGTGGAGTCTCCCTCACTGGAGATAATCCAGGACCATCAGTATGCAATCCTGCACAACGTGCTCTGAGACGATCCTGCTAGAGCAGGGAGGTTGGGCAAGGAAGAGATGAGCCCCTGTGGGCCCTTCCAACCTGACCCATTCTGTGGTTCTGTCTGAGGGATGAGTAAAACTCTCTGTGCAGAGAGTTGAGTGCAGAGCCACAAGTACCAAGGATGCGAGAATATGCAGAGAGGGAGACGAGCAGGAAAGAGGCATGAGCTGCTCAGAGAGGGGCCATGAGATTTTATCAAGATAACATTTACCCCCTCCTACAATGCTCAGCAGGGGCGTTCACCCCCCTTTTATTTGCCATTGGGAACAATAGTGGGAAGCCAGGGAGCAACTCTGCCAGCACTGGCGACTTCCTTCATCTGCTGAGCCGAGCCTCCATATGGTCAGACACCAGCCCTGTGCAGATGGTCTCCCTTGTGCAGGGGTATGTGCTCCCCACATCAGAAGGGGATGAGACTTTAGGGACCCCAGAAGAGTCAAAATTCTCCACTGCAGTTTGAGAATTTTGGAGATGGTGATTGGGATGATGAAAGGAGGGTGACAGGGGCAGGTTGATACTTCCCTGCTGACACTGCAAAGCAGAAAGCCTGGGGAAACAATGATAGCATGGGAATGTAAATCCCAAAGAAAGAGGAAATCCGGCTAAAGAGCATCTGCAAAAGAGGTGGAGGGTCTGTGCAGTAAGGAAAACGTAAACAATAGCTGTGGAAGCTGGCAGCCACTGGTGCAAAGGATCCAGGAACCCTTCACTCCCCAGAGAGATGTTCCTATAACAGGATACCTGATTGGGAGCACCCCTCCAGGGCCCCCGAGATTTCTGCCCAGGCCAGAGGGCAGTTGGTTTGTACTGGTATGGGACACCCATGTTCACATCACTGTGACCAGAGGAGCATTTGCTGCATTTCCAGAGGGACAGCAAAGACCCAGCAGGCAGTCACTTGGTGTGAGGGTGGGGACCACATGCGACCCAAGGGCAGGGCAAGCTTCCAGCAGGGAGCAGGCAGGCCTGCAATTTGGCTTGGAGAAAACAAAATAACCCCAAACATATTTTAAGAAGGGAAGAGCCTAATGCAAGTATGTTGACTTTCAGCCAGGAGGATGGTAGGGCAGGTCCTCTGCAGAGTGCTTTCCCCATAAAATGCAGCAGCTCTATTGCAGAGGTCCCACATCTCTCAATTTTGGGGTCAACAATCTTTCCCTGCCTTCCTGCTAGTCCTGAGGTGATCTCAGGCCACCAGGACCACCAACGGGATCTCAGGACCCTTGGGGTGCCTCCAGACAGCAGCACCTGCTGTAGCACAGCCTAGAGCTGCCACCTCAACCACAGGCCACCCACACAGCTGTTGAGAACAGACTGAATGCCATCCTCCCCAGCAGGCTGCCAAGATCCTCGGCAGCATCCTTGCTGGCAGCAGTATTTATTTTGTTTTCTTATTTGGGCAGGAGATAAGCCAGCTAGGTGTGAAGCCCTGAGGAAATCCACAGACTTCCCCACTTCCCAGCCAAGGTAGACTCAGTGGTTAGAGGATTCTCAGGGCCTTCTGGGGCAGAGACAGCCCCCAGGATCCACACCAACATGCCAAAACCATCCCCACCATCTCTCTATCTCAACAGTACTCTGAGGAAGGGCTGCAAGGGGCTCAGAGGAGAGGGCAGCCCACACATTCTCTGTAGACAATGTGAGCTATGAACAGTCCCCTGGGGGACTGACACAGGTCACCCCCAGAGATAATGCTCAATTCAGAAGGCATCAGGAAGATAGAGGAAGGCAAGGCAGCCATGCTGGGTGCGTGGATGCATATGCCATTGTCCCCACATCAACCCAAGCTCTGCAAGAAGAGGGCAGAGATCCCTTTAGCACCCTCATGAAAGGCTTGGTGCTAACTAGGCACCAAAGAAGTGGCACTGGAGAATGGCACTGCAGCACGGATAAGGTACCTGTCCCGTATTGCACTCCAGGCACCGAGGGAGCCTGTGCCTTGCACCAGGCATCAGTGTCCGCTCAAGGCAAAGGGAGCTCGGGAGATCAACCATGCATTCTTTCTCGGAGTAGCAGCTGCTTACTCTGCTATTATTTCCTACTGCTTCATATAATTTGTACTCCACAGCAAGCTATTGTCCCTTTCCACTGGCTATTTATTTCCTTGAATAGCCTCTGGGGAAAGATTTCAGTGCGGGAGTAAAGAAAAAAGAAAAACTCCACACAATAAATCTCAAGCAGTGACCTGATTTAAACTGTGTTCTCTGACCTCATCTGGGCCCTGGTTGCGGTTCCTCATGGCAGTTGTGATTAAGGCCTGTTTCTGCTTTGATTTCCTCTCTTCATTAAGCCTAGGGGGGAATGACCCTGCCTTAGAGGGCTGTGGGGTGGATTTTCAGAGGCCAGAGCTCAGGATACAACTAAGAAGAAGCTTCCACCAACCTCCTAATGGAGATGCTCAGTCCACTACCTGCCAGTACAGAAATTCCTGAATTTCCCTTTAGTCAAGAGGTGTTGGTTGCTCTCTCAGCAGAGAGTGCTGCAACCTACACCCAACTGATCCCTGAGCTCTGAAAGTCAGCCAGCTTCCTAACGGAGGAGGACTGAAAGAACAAAGTGTACTTACCTCAGCCAAACACTGAGGTAAGCAAGAAACTGGGTAAGCAGGTCTGTGGATCTGAAGGGTGTTTACAGGAGAGAATTGACCAGGAGATGCAGGAGAAGCCAAAGCAAAGATGAGCACAAGAAAAAAGTGCCCGGGAGCACCAAGCTCCTGCCTAAGATGTTATCCAGAGCAGAAGGGCCCCTTTAGAGAAAGCACTGGTCTCCACATTCAGATCAGGTTAAATGGGAAGTAACAAAGGACTAGAGGTTAATCTCCTGCCACCCCTCCTGCCTCAGCTCCCTCACTGTGGGTCATCCAGAGCACCTGTGGAATCTACAGAAGTAGTGTCCATGATCTAAACCAGAGGGCAAGACATTAGAGGCCATCAGCATCCAGCAGGCTCTCCATGAACATCATCCCTCTTCAGCTGTAAGGTGCAATTTCTCTTCCTTAGGAAGTGGGGGAAAAGAAGTAAGGACAAAGACAGCTGAAGAACTAAAATATGGGGGAAACCCCACACCTTTCTTCAGGGCTAGGGGCAGCAGTGAGAAAGGGAACCTGCATCAAGCAGTGGAGCAGATCAAAGGCACAGGGAACAAGTACAGCCTCAAACTCCATCTCTCTCCCTCCTCTGTCTGAAGGGCGGCGGTGCCACGGTGGTTGGCATCTCCCATCTCCATGGGAGAGCTCAACTGTGCTCTGATGGATGGTTTCCAGGTTATGTCCTTGAACCTTTGCAAGGAATGACTGTCTCAGGCAGCTCTGAAGTCTGTAGAAACATTTCTGTGTGGTCCGAGCTGTGCACAGGAGAAAAGTGGTTCATTTGCAAGGAAGTTGGTTGATAAGGGGTCATTTTTATCAACCCAGGCAGCCAGATGAGTCATGTCTTCTGGATCCCCAGCTTGGCTGAGGGGCAGGAGAATGAACACAACCGGCAGAGGGTGGAGAAGGGAGGTCAGAGGACTGATGGCATGCCACCCACTTCCATTTCCAGACTTCATTTCTCCAATTCTTTCACTCATAGGTGCATGCCAGGAATGCGGGTTGCGGGAAAGGCTTTCAAAAACATGCCTGGAGATAATAATTCACTTGTGTTGAAAGCTTCCCTACTGGAAAATAGAAGATATATAGAAAGCTCACAGCTTCTCTCTCTCTGGGACTTTTGGGATCACGCAGTTTTACCCACATCTTTTGGATGAGATATTATTAGCTTAATGGGAAAATGATCTTCCAAAGAGCACTCCACAAAGGATCAGCTTCATGAGGTCCTATGGTCCACTTGCATCTTCCACCAAAAGATTATCATCTACAACAGTTTTATCTTACCATTGAGCAAAGAAGATGACAGCTCCCTCAGAAGAGGAAACTGAGGCACAGACACTGAAGTTCACATCCAAAATCAACTCTTTCTGTTTGGATTCTCATCTTAAAGTTTTCATAGCCACCAAATCAAATAAAATCAAATCATTTTGCAAACCTGTGCAAGAAGCTAAAAGGAAGCTGTGTCCCCCAGCTGATACCACTGGAGTATCAAAGATGCTGATCTCTCATCACACCATCTATTATCAGCAGGAGGTACTGAGGCATTCAGTGCCTCTGGAAAAAAACAGCCCTTGGGTGGGTCCAATTAAGTCTGAAAACCAGAGGCATTCAAAGAACAGAAGTCTTCCTGCAGTGGAAGCCATGGCACTTCCAAGATGCCCCAAGCCCAATTTCATTGAGTTCAAGGGGACCATTTCCCACAACAGAGACAGCATGAGACCAGCTGGCTGGAACTAGAATAAGCAAAAAAGAAATGTAGCATTGCACCATTATACAAAAGGTCCTTGGGGACCTCCCTGCACAGAGCAGCCATCCTGGGTTCGACCCCACAGCACAGCAAGGGCAAGAAGTGAGAGTGCCTGCGAGTCTCCATCCCGCGCAGGGACGGCCAGGCTGCAGGACTCCCTTTCAAAGTGATTCTCACGGCTTCCTGCGCTGAGCCCAGGCAGGTTGGACAACTCTTGAGGACTTGCAGGAATCTTTCAGACAAGCAGAATCCATCTGAGTCACACGCACGAGGCACAATGCCAATGGTGGCTCATCCACTGGAAAAAAAAAAAAAGAGAGCGAAAGAAATGCTAAGGGAGAAATAGCAAGTTTTGAAAAGCCACAAGAATGAACAGCTCATAGGCTGGAAAGAAGGGGAGCAAAAAAAAGTCTGTTCTCCCATGCTCACGTCACTAAAGCCAAGTATCCTTCATCTCCACTGGGAAGCAGCAAGCCACCTTACCACACAGCAGCTTTGAGAGCATCTGAAGGGGCAACCCACCCTGGACCCAAGGCCATCACTGAGGTCTGCAAAGCAAGGGGCTGTCAAGTTAAAACTATCTATTGCTGCAAAATCGGCTTGAACAAACTCCCTTTGATGGCACTGCAAAATGAAACAGTAAAAACCAAACCAGATGAACATGGGAAAGAAAAGCTGCCAAAAAAAAGGGAGTCCAAATCCCCAAATGACTGACTCAGTGCAGGAAATGGGCATCTAAAGAGGGAACTGCAGGCATCTGAAGGAGATCTAAGAAAAGATCAGGCCCACACAAATGACTCTCCATATTCTTCTTCTCCCACTTTCTAGAGGGAAGGGCACCAGAAATACCTATGGACCTTCAGAGTGAGACACAGGGAAAGAGCTGGGGCACAGCACTGCCCTGAGGTATTTCATCTCCACAAGATACTCCAGGGAGCAGGGCAGTGACTGCTCTGCACTGGTGGGACACCTAGTCTCCCTTTCCAGCACTACACTGGGCACTAAGGGACACCCTGTCCCACAGAGGCATCCCGTCCCTTCTCTAGACTGCACCCATGAGCCTCTGCTCTTGTTTCTGACCCATGTAGCCAGTTGTACATAAGCCCTCACTTGAGCACAGTGGATGTTTATTTTGCATTCCCAGCAGTCATGCCAAGCTCTTTGTTCTCTCTGGCTCTCTTTCCCTTCCTTCCAGTTTGTGCCTTTTCCTGCTGTCCTTTTTTTCCTCACCACTGGCAACACACAGGGGCCAGAACCTGGCTGTCCCTCTAGCTGCCCCCAAGTTTCTTTGTGCTGCTCCTGTCCTGGAGAGCCCCCAGCAGCAAAACAAACACCAGGCTTTAATTGCAGTCAGATTCCTGGACGTGGATGCTTGGTCCAGAGAGAGGAAAAGAGTATTTGAAACTAAATGCCTTCAATGCGACTCACCCCAGACTAATCTTATCATATCCCAGGCTGAACAGCCTTAAACACTGTTGCCAACAAACAGACTCAAACAGACTTCCCAAGCTGGGAGATCTGATAAGCACAATGTGAGGACAGGTGGCTACGACTGCCAGACAAGTTCCCATCTGCAGCAGATATCTTATCTCTTCTGTCAGGATGGGACACACATCCAGACAGCAGGGAAAAGCTAGTGGAGACCTGCTTTCTGGTCCTGAAGGTGCACGTAGCACTGCGCACTGCTTACAACACCATCCCTGAGGAACATCTCTATTATTCACTCGGCCTCATTAGGAAAGGGGTGGGAATCTTTCCTGAACATCTATGTCTGTCAGAGACAGAGCTTCCCTGAGAGCTGGCTCAGGATGAGCTGAAGAGTGCCTCACACTAGCTCTGGACACCAGCAGGAGAAGCACAGCAGTCAGAGGGAAGAAGTGTCATAGCCCACTCTTGAACCATGCCATGACACCACAGCTTTTAACCCTACGAAATCCCAGCACACACCACCCTCCTGAAATTCATCCGGAGCACCGCTGCTGGGAACCAAGCTACTCCAGATGCAAAGCTGCTCTGTTCGGGGAGGAGCAACCTCTGCGGAGAGAGGAACAGCCTCTGCTAGGACCATCTCCCCCCCTCCAAGATGAGTGGGCTTGGGCTGCACATGAGGGACAGCAAAAGTGCAACATGGTTCCAGCAGCATCCAGAACATGGACACTGCCTTTGAAAAGCCTGTGGAGCTGAGGGGAACAGTGAGTTGCTTGAACAAAGCCCCTCCAAGTGGAGACAAGGCAGAGGCTGGTCAAAGGCACCTGCTCCTTCTTCTGGCTGGGGGACACGTCTGTCAGCAGCATGTTTAATGGGGGATACATGAGCTCTGCCCCTGTTCTGCTCCCTGGCTGACCTCCCAAACCTGATGTGGCTTGGGGTGGCAGGGGAAATAGGACACAGGTGTGTGTGCCTGGGAAGTTCCCTCAGAAGCATGTGCTCCATGGGCTCCTTGTTCTGCCGGCCTCAGGCAGGAGGGCCAGAGGGGCAAATTCCATGTATTTGTGTGCCCAGGCCTGTCTGATCCCTGTATCCAGGAGCAGGCCCCCACACTGACCTCATTTGCTTGGGCGACATTTTCTCCTAATATCTCACCCACCGCACATGACAGAAGGTCAAATGCAGCCAATGATGCATAGCATGGAGTATTGGACACTGAGTCACGACCCACAGTTCAGCCATACCCAGCAGACAGAGCATTTCCCAGTTTCAGTCTGGCACACACACCTCCATCCCACACACTCATCCACGACCTGTTGCATGACATTCCCCAATCTTCGACAAGGAAAACACTGGAAAATTAGAGGATAAATATACAGTGCATGAAGTGCAATGACTGCACTTCAAAAACCTGCCTTCTGAAGGACCTGGGCTTACAGGGTGTAGCTGTTTCACCCTTGGCACCGAAAGCCAAGGAGCAGGACACAGCTCCCATCCATGGGGTTAAAAGCATGGCAACAAGGCTCTGTTGGGAACAGTCTCCAGCCCGCTCTGTCCCCCAGCCATGCCTGGGCACTGTGGCACTGCTCAAAACCAAGGCAAGGGGATTGCTAACAACTGCACGGCATAAGCCATCATCCTGAGGCAATGCTCAGGCCCAGCCCTGCTCCTGTTGCACTTACTAAAACAGATGAAGCCAGAGGGACTAGAAAGGAGCCTATGAAAAGCTAGGTCCACCCTTGGGTAATCTGCGTATGCAGACTCAGCGTCTCCCTCCCTCTCCTCTTGGGTCACAGCTTTCTTTTAATCCCTAGCTCCATATCCACCATGCCCCAGCACTGGGATCGCTCTGCCCTGCTGCTCCTCACCATCACCAGCAGCGGGACAGAAGCTGGCTGTAATGCCAGGTGGCAGAGACTGAGCAGCCAGGCTGGAGGGAGGGCGCCGCTGGACTGCCTCCTCCCGCTGCTTCACAGCCCGGACTTTAGCCAGCACTGGAGTTTCCTAGGGAACCTGAGGCGGCTGCCGCCAAAACGAGATTGCTGGCAATGGGGGATTTTCAAGCCTGGGCCAAATCCCATCTATTCAAGCTCATCATGCCACACTTGAGCCAGCTGCACAGCGGAGTACACGTGCATTCGGCACTGGGGCGCTCTGCAGCGGGAAAGAGACGCTGCACACGGCTGATCCCTGAGCTCCCGGGCGGCTGCCACATTAACCATCCCCAGCAAACGCTGCACTAAGCCACGCTTCGCTGTCGCCGCAATGCGGGGATGTGTTCATCACCCAGGCTTGGGGATTTGCTGCAGCTGGGCTCCCCGATTTGCTTCAGGATGCCTAGCTTCATGTTGCCAATTTCTGCTCAGATCACGCTTGGGTGCCCGTGAAAAATGCCTTTGCAATAGAGTTTTTCTCCTTCTCCCTCCTGCTGTTCTTTAGAGCCAAACTGTATCTCAGCAAAATCCAGGCTCTTGAACTGCTTTTCTCCCCCCAGTACTTGTGCTCTCTAATCATGCCCCTTCCATCTGCCAGCTGCAACTCTGCAAGCAAGGGGTAAAGCAAGAATGGGTGAATACGTTCACGTTTTCCAATGCCTCTGCTGACTCCTGAGCACCGAGTGCACAGTATTGGTGATGGATCTGTTCCAGTCTGGAGCTGATCTCATCAGCAGTGCTGTAAATGACTCCATCGAGGCTCCCCCTTGCGGGCTCAGGGCCCTCAGTGCTTACTTCAGCCCCATAAATTCAAAGCAGCTCGCTCTAACCCGGCAGGTCGTCCTCTCCTCGTTCAGCTTCCAGCTACAAAACCTACCAGCCCCCAAGCCACAGCTCCAACGAGGGCTTCCATTCCATCAGTTTTATTTCATCTTTGCCTGCTGCAGATACAGTTCCTCAGCAGCAAAAGCATTCCCATATTCTCAGAGCATGCCCCAAATGCCCTGGACTTTGTTGGAAAGAAGCTACCAGCACCAGCAAACCCACTTGAGCCTTCCCCAGGGTGTAAAGAGACACTCTCACTCCCCACACTGTACCAGAAGGGCACTGCTGCCTGCTCAGTCAAGGAATCAAGACACCCCTTGTGCTGGGAAGCAAGGCTTCAACACAAGGAAACAGGGAGCTGCACAGCTCACCTTTAACTCTGGTATTTGCTTCTCTCACTTGTCTCGCCGAGCCAGTTGCTCTAATGACAGAACCAATGCAGAAAGGAAAATTGGTGTACAGAGGTCAAGGCAATTCCCCAAAGGAAGAAAATGAAATTATACCCCCATGCTAAGAACCAGGGAAACTGAGGCAGCAAGATTAGCTGAGTATTTCCCTGAGTCTTGCTTCAAGACATGCTTAATTGCAGAGATCTAGCCAGCAGGTTTTCTGATCCCTTATGCAGCATCCTGTTTCCTCATTCTGCTCCTGTAGCTGCAGAAGGATGCCTTTGATCACCGGGGACAGGTCTTCCTACAGCTGAAAGGGAAACTGCTGAAAGAAATGGAAGGGAGCAATCCTGGTAGATGACTGCATACAAGAAAGGGCTGCATATGAAAGGGAAGGAGACATTTCCTATTAGATTAAAGGAGCTCAAACCTGCTCTCCCTCTACAGAAGTATGCAACTCTATACTTGCCTCTCTAATTGCAACGCTCTGCTGGGAAAGGTGCTTAAAAGTATTGCAAAAGGAAGGAGATTAGCCAAGGTCAGGGAATGGCAGGGCTGCAAATCCAGAGGACTGTGTAAAGAGGTGCATGGTTCGAGGTGATGTCAGGAGAGGTGCTGCCTGCTTGTTCCAAGAGAAAGTGGCAGAGTGAAAACTGAACCAACCCCCCAGGAACTGGCTTCTGGAGTCAGCCAGAGCAGGAAAACAAACAAACACACACAGAAAAAAAAAGTAACAAAAGATCACAGTACCAAACTTCAGGAAAGTGAAAGGTCTCTGGCAGAACACCTTGCCAAAGAACGAGGAATCTAATGGAGAAAGGGAAACTCATGTCCTGGACCAGAGCTGAAGACCCAAGAGGTAGCACACACAAGCACATCTGAAAAACATCACAGGGTTCACAAAAACACACACAGCAGAGAAACCAAACAAACATTGGGACAGACAAGGGGTGACAGGGTGGTTTTGGCCGGCAGAAGACGACCTGGCAGGTGGAAAACCCCTCTCCCAGGCGGACCGGCCCCTTCTCTGAGGCCTTTGCTTCCCGATGGAGAGGGACTTGGCTTGTTTGGGATTCACCTCGAGTGCGCAAGCAGCAGCAGCGTTGGCTGAGCCCGGGCTGCTCAGGCAGGCGCTCCCCTGCCTGCTGGTGCCCTCTGCGGGCGGTGCTGCGGAGCCTGGCAACCACGGACTGCGTCCCTGTGCCGAACCTGGGACCGCGCCCCTGTGCCGAACCTGGGACTGCGTCCCCGTGCCGAACCTGGGACTGCACCCCTGTGCCGAACCTAGGACCCGCACCCCTGTGCCGAACCTGGGCCATGCTCTGACCCCATGAGCTGTGCTCATCCCGGCCTCTGGCTTGCACGCCACCACTTTCCTCCGCAACTCGCTATAAGCTAATTATAGCTCCAGTACTTTCCCTCTGGAGCAGTGTTAATTACAACTTGGAGCGCCTCACTCCGTTCAAACCTAGCTTAAAATTCCAGCTGTCGGTAAAAAAAATAGAGGGGAGAAAGGTTGTTCCTCACACAAGGGAGCAAAGATTCACATTCCGATCTCTTTTTCCATTGGCTGTACTTTGGGTGCCTGTTATATGGAAAGCAGATGTACCAAAGGGGAAAGAGACTTGTAAATCTGTGAGAAATAAAAGCAAGGTCGCCGCTGACAGGACTGTTATGCGCGAGTTCACTCGCCATTGTTTGCAACCAGCCGCAAAGAGGTGCAGCCTTCCATTCATCCTGGACTTGCTAACCACTGGGTGTTGCCAAAGACAGGAAAACAAACACGCTTGAGACTCAGACGGACCGAAACCTGAGCAAAAGGGGGCTGTTGTAAAACAGCCTGCGAAACCTCTCATTCAGAGGCATCGCTGTGGGGGATGGAGCAGTGCGTGCCTTCTATGCAGATCGTACATGACCTGGAGGGCTCCTAGAGATGACTTCAGGATTCTCAGAAAAATCAAAGGAATAGTGACAGGCAGGGCTGACTCATAAGATTAAAATAATCTGCGTAAAACGTGCCTGAACACAGCAAGGGGAAGGATGTCGCAATTTTCTATGAAAAGCACTTTAAAAGGGCTTTGTGATGCAAGGCTGTAACAGTTAAAAAAAGAACTACATTCAGGCGCCAAAAAGTGCTTTTTAATGGCCAAAAAGCCCTTACCAAAACAATGGCTATCCATCAGGAAAAGCCATTAGGGGTGACAACAGGGCAGTTCCCCCGTCAGACACGGGATTAGCGCTGTAAATGAGTAACCCAGCCCGGCAGCGCCGGGCTCCGACGCCTGTCTGCACAGCAGAGGCCGGAACGCCGAATTGCGGGCGGCATTGTGCTCTTATCGCCGAGGCTCAGGACGCCCCAGCCCCGACCCCCGCCGCCGGCACCCTCACCGGGCCCCCTTCACACGGGCGCTCCCCGAGGTCGCTCGGGACCTGAAAATCAGGAAAGCAAACTGCAAAAGCAGCGAGCCGGTGAGAAGCCGTGCTGCTCCTGGAGCACAGGGAAAACAGGCGCTGTTAGGTGGCGCAGTTGGCTGGCCTGGATCACCAGAGCCACACGGAAAGCGGGGACAAGCGGAGTTGGTGTTCCGGGAACGCTCCAGCGGTTTCTGGAGCATCACCGGCACCCCGCCCCCGCCCGCCCCACACGCTGCTCGGCCAGGCCGAAGGGCCAGGCCAGGCGCTGCCAGAATATCAGCTGCTATTTCAAGTGCAGCGTAGGGGACCGCACTTGCTGCCATTTACATCTATCTTTATATTTCTATTTATTGCTGGCCGACACCCGACCCCGGCTTGACTGCCGGGCCGCGGCGGACGCGCACCGCGCATGCGCAGCGCCCGGCGGGCCCGTGTCCTTTTAAAGGACACCGCTGGCCGCCTGCCGGAAGTGCCCGTTCTCCGTACCGGAAGTGGCTTCACCTGCCAGTAACACCTCTTCTTCCGGGAGGGGCCGGCTCGCCCGGTTTCCGCGCCGCGCTGCTTTCCGGCGCCCCGCCCCGCCCCGCGCTCGCTTGCCCTCTGTGTCCTTCTCCGGGAGGGCCTTCCGCTTCCTTTCGCCTCCCGCGCCTTTCCCTGCCCCTGCGCGGTGAGCTGATGGTGGAGCGGGAGCGCGGGCCAGCAGGGGGCGCGCTGGCAGCGGAGCGGCGCTCTGCACGGCCGACTTCCGGCTCTCTGTGGCCAGAGCGATCGGGGCTCTCCATGGCGCGGCCGCGCCGGGCCCGGCGGGAGGGCGGCGGCAGAGCGGCGCTGCCCCGGTGAGGAGCCGCGGGCCGCCGACATGGAGCCCGAGACGCTGGAGGCGCGCATCAGTGAGTGCAGCTGCGACCACCGCTCCCCTCCCCATGGGGCGTGGGGGGCGCAGGGGTGTGGGGGAGAGGGGCTGGTGACCGTGGCTGCGGGCGCACCCGGGGGCGGCGGTGAGACCGCAGGGCCCAGCCGGAGGCAGGGGTACGGTGGGTCAGCAGGGAGGAGGGGGACAGAGTTGGTGCACAAGGCTGCCGTGGGAAGGGGCGAATGGACACGAGTGTGTTTCTCCTCCCACGCCGTCCCCTGCTGCTGCACCCGATGGAGTTGGTAGGGAGGGAGTGGCATCAATGATGTCCTTCCACGGAGTGGGAGCCTGTTGGGTTTTTCTTCTCACCGTCCCCTCCTCCTGCCCGCAGACAAAGCCACAAACCCCCTGAACAAGGACCTGGACTGGGATGGTATCAATGCGTTCTGTGAGCAGCTCAATAAGGAGCTAGAGGGGTAAGTGCTGTGTCCTTTCCCCGAGACTTTTCCAGGTCACAGGCCTGGTTATGATTTCCCACCCAGCAAAATCCAGTGGGATTGTCCCAAGAGCTGAATAGTCATGAAGGCCCTCAAGGTGGGGGTAGGTGGATGGGGTCCACTAATGGAAGGTGTCTTAGTGCCTTATCAGCATCTTCAACTTGCAACATGCTTTTCAACTCTGGATTCCCAGACAGAAATGCAGGTACCAGACATTTTGTCAACAACCGGCGAGCTTTTCTTTTCCCCTCACTCTTTCCAGTCCTCCACTTGCCACCCGGCTCCTTGCCCACAAGATCCAGTCTCCACAGGAATGGGAAGCTATCCAGGCCCTCACGGTAAGGGCATCTGCAGGCTGGTAAAACTAGATGGAGGGGCAGGGCGTGGAGATGCTCCAGCTTGACTGGAGAAGCACAGGGAGCTTTGAATTCCCTCTGAGAAAGCCCTGGAGCACCTGGGCCCTTGGGTGGGAGAGGGACTGAAGGTGGTTCCACAAGTCAGGAGAGGTTACTTGGGAAGGTTTTGTTCCTAGAAGGATCATAGCCTGTTGAATAGGAAGCTTTTTGGCTTTTGTTGTGGTGGCCTTGGCAGTGCTGTGTTAATGGTTGGGCTGTATGATCTTGATGATATTTTCCAACCTAAAGGATTCAATGATTCTTAATCATGTTGTGGACCCTGGTGTTTGTGATCTCTCTAAGGGTAACCCTTTAGATGGGCTGTTTGGCCGTCTCTGCAAAAACTGCCCCCAAAGACGGAATCTTTCTTCCTTGTGGGAGGGTGCTTGGCCACCTGGGAGGGAGGAGGGGATGTCCCTTTGTGCTGCTGTGACAGTAGCCACAGGCTCTTTGCCTGGTGAGAGGGAAGCAGGAAGGAGCTGGCTCCTGGTCCTGCTGCTGACCCCGTGCTGGGACTCATGTGGCCCCTCTCCCCAGGTGCTGGAGTCGTGCATGAAGAGCTGTGGCAAACGCTTCCATGATGAGGTGGGCAAGTTCCGCTTCCTCAATGAGCTCATCAAGGTGGTGTCCCCTAAGGTGGGTCTCATGGCATCATGCTGGAAGGGACTGCTGCCTGGTGGCAGGAGGGCTTTGGGAAAAAGTGGTGGCTGAGAAAAAAGGTCAGACACCCGCTGGGATGTGAGCGAAATAGGACAGTGTTGTTAGTGGGAGATCTAGTCCTTGTTTCCTGGTGAGTTTTCTGGTGGGAAGTGAGTTTTCACCCCTTTGTTCCAGGCTGATTCTTGTTGTAGGAAGCTGAGGGCCAACTGGACATGGTGCAGCCAGCACTTGTGAGACTACTGAGCTCATGTGCGTGCCTGGAGTCACCTTCCCTGCATCCCTGTTGGGCTCTGTCTTTGCTGCATGTGCTCAGGAACCTCCCCCAGCTTCGACAGGACCATGTCTCTCTGGGGTGTCCCAACCTGATTGAGACACTCTTGGAGGGCAAGCCCAGGCTTGGTCAGTGGTGTTCCAGCGAGTCCATCTGAAGAACCAAGTCAGTACCTGCTCCTCTGCTGATGCTGCTGTTCCAGCAGCAGAACAAGCTGTGCGGGCTCCCCTGTTTCAGTCAAGGCAGTGAACACCAGCAAGTGTAGAGTTAAGGGAACACAGGCTAAATATGACTAAGGAAAACCTTTGTCTGCCAGTCACAGCTTGTGATCTGTGATGATGAATAGCCCTGGACAGTGACAGCAGCATCCTAAAGTTCTCTTGCTTGCCACCCTAGAGTATGTCCTCTGCCTTAAGCCACTTGTTTCTGGTGGCACATGCACTGTTTCTACCACCAGTGCTCCCATCAGACCCATGTGAAAAGGCTGAAGGATGATTGCGTGGCCCCTGCTGGGTGCTGGTCAGCTGGGGCTTACCTTGTTCAAGGCCCTGCCTCAGAGACCATTACCCACATCCCTCTCCCAGCCCTGCTGTCTCCTCATTCCTAAAGGGCTGCCTTGCTGAGCAGCTTCTTTTCACAGGACCCTTCCCTTCACAAGGTGACAGGAGACCTGCCTGAGCCTTCCCACCTCTCCCTGTGTACCTCTGAGAAGCTGTTGCTGCAGCATTTCTCACACCTCTTGTTTTTCCTGTGATGGAAACCAGGCACAGCATAGGATATGTTGCAAGGCCTTCATGAGCCTTCCTGCTTGCTTCCTCTTTCTTCCTTGTGCCATTGGGAACGGTCTCACTTCTCCTGGGAGAGCAAGGAGAGGAGCAGGCCAGACTTGCAATGGCTCAGATCAGCTTCACGCCTCCTCTTTTCTTCTAGTATCTTGGCAGCCGGACATCAGATAAAGTGAAGTCAAAGATCCTGGAGCTCATGTACAGCTGGACATTAGGGCTGCCTCATGAGGTGAAGATATCTGAAGCCTACCAGATGCTGAAGAAACAAGGTGAGAGGCAGTGGTCTAGAAGGGGCAGTGGACAGATGGTTTTGCCCTCCTTCATTTTTTGTCTGGGAAAAATCTGAAACAAGCTCTCCCTTCCCTCTGCCCAGACCCAGGGCATCCATCAGTCTGACTCAGCATTAGGGTCAGGAGACAGAGCAGGTATCTTGGGGCTCCTGGCTGAGCAGAGGGAGTTGCTGGGTTGGAGGGCACATCTGATTGCTCACTCGGGTGATGGGGCACTGGAGAGGTCTGGGGATGAAGGGCTGCAAGTACTTTGGCACTATATGCTGGAATTTTCTAAGAGATGATATTTCTGGGGAATGGAAACACAATCCATGATCTTCTGTAACAGGAGCTAACCCACACACCCTCAGTCCCAACTGGATTTGGTGGGCCATTGGGGAAAAAAGACCTGGGTGGCAGTGCCATCCCTGCGTGGGTGCATTCTCCTGATCCTCCTTCTACTGCAGGGATTGTGAAGTGTGACCCCAAACTTCCCGATGACGCTCCCTTCCCACCGCCTCCTCCTCGACCCAAGAACATCATCTTTGATGATGAAGAAAAATCCAAGGTAAGGGCTCTGTGCGAGGAGAGGGACAGTAGGCATCATCTTCCTGCTCCAGTACCTTATGTCCCCATGATGTGGAAGAGTCAAAGTCCCTGCTGCACATGATGTCCTTCGGAAAATGCATCACAGGAATGCTGAGGGCCCGTTCCAAAATCATGACAAAGGAAACATCCAGAGGAGTGGGGCATGTGGGTCTGTTTGACCTTTGGAGCGCTTAGCTGCAGGATGGTGCAAAGGGTGAGGTGCTGACATTGGCCCAGGCAGGTTCGGTGAGGTTTGCTGCTGTGAGCTCTCTAGACTTCAGAGTTATCTGGCCTTGAGGTTTAAATCTCAGCCCCAGATGCTGCTGCTGTTATCTCTTCTCCACCCCCCAGCACTGCAATCTGCAATTATTGCCCAACCACTTAGAGCCACCTGGACCCATCCTGTGTTGTCTTTCCATCAGAATTGTGTCACCACTCAGGCAAACCTCTGCAGTATCAGTGCTGGTACATTTAAGCAAGTACTGGCTCCTCTGAGTCTAGTTGTGCTGCAGGAGTGTGATGCCAGTTTGCTGCAAGAGATATAGTTTGCCTCCATGGGTCAGAGTCTGAAAGTGAGGATTTGCAGATGGGCAGTGGGACTATTCACTGACTATGGAGAGGAAGTGGGAGCTTGGTCTCTTCACCAGCAAAGAGGCATGTGAAGAAGTCCAAGTAGGAGGCCATTACAATGCCATGGCAATTCTTGCATAAACCAGGCTTTGTTCCTGTCTCAGTGCTGCTGCACTCCAGACTCTCCATGGTGGGTAATGGGCAGACCAGAGCAGGTTTTGAATGCAGGGGATCTTCAGGGAAAGACTTAGCTTGCATAACCAGAACTATAAGAGGAAAAGGAAAGCCAGTTGTACTTCTCTCCCTGGTCTCTGATAGCCCACAGGCTCCTGTGGCTGGGTTTTCTAAATGCTTGGAGTTGCCCACTGCCTCTGCCAGATACAGGTTTGGGATGGGTGCAGCTATTGGCTCTAGTGTTGCAAGAGTGATTCTGGCTGCCATACCTCAGCTTGGGCTCAGAAGTATCTTCTCTTTTGCAGACGCTGGCTCGGCTACTGAAAAGTTCCCATCCTGAGGATCTCCGGGCTGCCAACAAGCTCATCAAGGAGATGGTTCAGGAGGTGTGACTGGGGAAGAAGGGAGCTGGGGGGTCATGGTCTGGGTGGTGATGGCTGGCACCAAAGGAGGACTGGCTTTGTGACCTCATGCAGACATATGGAGCTTCTGCACAAAATTTGGGTACAGCAGCTGTGAAAGAGTCCTTGTGTGAGTTCTGCCATCCCCTGGCTACTCAGAGGAATGGCTCTGATTGCATTCTGTGGCCCAAGCCCTGCTGCAGCACTAGACCTACAGCAATTCCATCCCTGTCTGGCATGTTTCTGCCCAAAGAAGACCTGGAGTTTTCCGCTGGAGTGGGAACTGTTTTGAGGGCAGTGTTGCTGGGCTTTAGTCCAGTGTGGTTGGTTGGCCTGGGCTTCCTCCTCTCCAGGTGAGGACATCCTTCCCCATGTGCTTCCCCTCCAGGACCAAAAGCGCATGGAGAAGATCTCCAAGAGGGTGAATGCCATTGAGGAGGTGAACAACAACGTGAAGCTACTGACAGAGATGGTGACAAACTATAGCAAGGGGGAGACAACAGAAAGCAATGAGGACCTAATGAAGGTGAGGAAAGGCAATCCCAGAATCCTCCTTGGGCTTGGCAGAAATGGGTGACCTTATCCTCTCATCCTCCTGCATATTTTACACACCCAGCTGAGCGTCCTGCTGCTCAGGATGCTTGCCTCATCACTGTTTCTCTGCTGCCCCAGGAGCTGTATCAGCGCTGTGAACGCATGAGGCCCATGCTTTTCCGGCTCGCCAGTGACACAGAAGACAATGATGAAGCTCTAGGTAAACATATCTGACCTTTCTCATTCCTGCTGAGACTGCCCTGGAGGTGTCAATGTACCCTGGTGGAGCCTGCAGCAACAATGGTGAAAACCATTGTTTTCACTGCTCTCTGCTGTGGTTTTGTTTGCAGCAACTTGGGCTTCCTTGCTTGGGAGAAAGAGACAGACTTAGGGTATAAAAGTTGCTCTCTTCACTATTTCACACTTATTTTCAGCGGAGATTCTGCAAGCCAATGACAATCTGACCCAGGTGATCAATCTCTACAAGCAGCTTGTACGGGGAGAAGAGATCAATGGGGAGACAGTGGCCAGTCCCCTTCGAGGTGAGGAGACTTGAAGAATGGGGACAGGAAGGTCAAGCAGAGGGGGACCCTGTTGCTGGTTTCCTGCAGAGTAAGAGGACTGAGAGAAGTGGAAAGGGGAAACCTGCAGGAGCTTAGAGTGGGGCTGGTGAGATAAGGAAATGGCTTGTGGATGTGACTGGTGCATGAAGAAGGGGAACTGGAAGGGAGAGCAGCGGGTGTGAGGAAGGATGGGAGCTAGGCCTCACCACATTGCATAAGGACTTCATAACATTTTCAGATTCTTTTCTTTTTGCAGGCAGCTCCTCAGCACTTCTAGATCTGTCTGGCCTGGAGCTCCCAGCAACATGCCCTTCCTACCCAGCCTTGCCCACCATTTCAGGTGGCTCAGCAGTCCCTGTGCCTGACCAAACTGGCTCTGTCTCCTTGCTGGATGATGAACTCATGTCTTTAGGTGAGAAATCCAGAGCAAAAACTCTTCATTCTTTGGCTCTGGATAGTTCTTCTTTGGCAGCAACATGAATAAGAGAGTGCTCTGGTAGAAGTGAATAATGAAAGACAAAGAGGTTCCTTCATTTAGTGTAAGGGAGAGGAGGAAAGGACTCTGCTATGATTCAGAACTTCAGTCCCATGATGTTTTCCTGGCTAGTCAGAGAGAGCCTGTAGGGATGTGCCCCCTGATTTGCTCTGGGTAAACTGACCTGGCAGGTAAATCAAGAGTGATGCAATGGCCATCCCCAGATGGGATCACAAGGGTGGATCACCCCCAGCTCCTCATGTTTCCTGCTTACTCTTGAAGTCATGAACTGACGACAGATGCATGGGACTTCCAGAACTGTTCACATGAAATCATGTGACGTGCCAATCCTAGAAGGCTCTAGAGTCCTGCTTTGCACAACAAAGTGTCTGTTTCCTAAGTCAAGTGCTTTTGAGTGCAGCAGCATCAAGTAGACAATATGCTCAGTCAGATTGGTCAGCTCAGTAGCTGTCATTTTTCTGCCAATTGCAGTGAGAACTGAACTATAAATGAAGCTATCTGGACAGAAAAAAGCCACTGTCACCCTCCTGGCTCTCCCCCATGTAAGGATGGGGGCCAGAGATGGAGACCACATTGGCAGTTCTGCCCTGCTGCTTCTATGTCTTAGGCCATACTTAATGCTCTTACTGATTTGGTAAGTTAGCTTCATGTTTGCTTATACTCCTGGCAGGCCTGAATGACCCAGCACCACATCCTGTCCAGGCCAGTGACAGCAGTGGCTGGAACAGCTTCCAGGTAATGCGCTGGGAGCTAGGGCAGAGGGTGGGGAGGGTGGTAAAAGGCCCCTCAAATGAAGGCAGGGAAACATGCCACATCTGATGGCTGGTGCTGATACACAACCCTGTTTTGGGGCTCTCCTGCATGCTCTTTTCACAGTCATCAGACAGCAATGAGCTCAGTATCACCCCTCTCATGGCAACACCACCAGTCAAAGCAGATGCTGGTGCATCCTCCCCAAAACCATCTCCTAGCAGCAGTGGCCTGGATGACCTGGACCTCCTGGGCAAGACACTGCTGCAGCAGTCTTTGCCTCCAGAATCTCAACAAGTGCGATGGTAAGCACTTGGTAGTGCAGTCTGGCATCTCTTGCCATTGTTTCCATTTCTGGGTGCTGGGCAGCATTTCAGTGCCCTCTTCCACTCCTTGATCTCTTCCCCCTCTGTAGGGAGAAGCAGCAACCACCCCCTCGGCTCACCCTGAGGGATCTGCAGAACAGGAGCAGCTCTGGCACCGCAGCCCACAATCCCAGTGCTCTGCCTGTACTCCAGAGTATTTCCCCTAACCCCACGCTGCCTCTGACCTCAGAGCTGCCTGCCCCTGCCACACTTCCAAAAGCTGCCACCACACCAGCAGGAAGTACTGCAGTGCCACCACGGCCTCCTGCCACTGCACTGCCCCAGGAGATCTCGCTGGCCAACATCACTGTGCCTCTGGAGTCAATCAAACCCAGTGAGCGGGGGAAGAAGAGGGGGGCAGGTGTGGGGGGATTAAACTCTGCACACATGGAAGGGAAGAATGTGAAGAAACTTCTTGCTTGTTGGATTTTGTGGAGGCTGAAGAAAAATGGTGTCTCTGTCACTTGTATGGAGTTAGGGTCATGGGGAAAGGTGCTGTCAGGCCAGTTCCCTCCTGGCTGACTGCTGCGTGTCCCTGCCTTTCCCACAGGCAGCATCCTCCCTGTGACAGTGTATGATCAGCATGGCTTCCGTGTCCTCTTCCACTTTGCTAAGGATGCCCTGCCCGAGAGGCCTGACGTGCTGGTGGTGGTGATTTCTATGCTCAGCACAGCCCCGCAGCCCATCCGCAATATTGTCTTTCAATCTGCCGTCCCCAAGGTAAGACAGCTGCTGGGGCTGAGGTCCCAAACTGGGCCAAAGAATGATTCTACTTCTGCAGGAAAAACAGGGTGGATGGAGAGAGCTCTGTGGGCATGGGAGCAAATTCTGTTACCTTCAGATTAGCACAATGTTTTTCTCTTTGACTGGACAGCAGAAGCTTCCCAAGTGCAGGAGCAGGACTTCTGGCTGCCAAGTCACTCTCAGGAATGTGGTCACTCTCTTCTCTTACTCTCTCCCTAGATAATGAAGGTGAAGCTACAGCCTCCCTCAGGCACGGAGCTGCCAGCGTTCAATCCCATCGTCCACCCCAGTGCCATCACCCAAGTCCTGCTGCTCGCTAACCCACAGAAGGTAACAGCATTGTCCCTGGGGCACGAACAGAGGCTGGTCTTGGTACTTAGGCAAAGCCTCACTACCCTGTCCCTGTTCCCTCTACTCACCAGCATCTGAGATGTGAATGGTTTGTGCCTCATGCCTATCTTCCCCTTCTTTTGACTGCTTATCCTTTTTCTCCCATCTCCAGGAGAAAGTGAGGCTACGGTACAAACTGACCTTCACCATGGGAGAGCAAACCTACAATGAAATTGGGGACGTGGACCAGTTTCCCCCACCAGAATCCTGGGGAAACCTTTAGGGCCACATGTTGCAGACACTACGCTGCAGATTCCTTGGGAAGCCAACCCTGTGGGGCTGGAGCAGCCAGAAGAGATGGGAGGGTGGCTGGGGGCTGGTGTTCACGCTCTATCTCCAGATGGCCGGGCAAGGGCCAGAGGGAGCATGCTTCAAGGAGGAGAGCAGAGATGCCAGGAGATGTTAATCTCACAGGACTAGAAGTGGAGTGGAAAGCTTCATGTGTGTGAACAGTTGCCTTCCCTGCTCTTCTGATGACACTCCCTCCCCAGTCTGTCCAGCTTCTCTTCTAACCCTGCTTTCCTGCTTTAGGTGCATAGGGGAACAAGGATGGGGAGCTTTAACAACCTCAGCCCAGGGCAAGGCCTAGCAAAGGAAGATCCTTTTCCTTGTCTGCCCCCCTCCACATTTCTCAGCCCTTCAGCTACTTCGTTCTCTATGGTGCTCTCTCTTGTCCCCCCTTGCCCCCTCCTTAGAGCTGGGCCCCAGTGATTCCATGTGGTGGGATCACACTGGAGCTGATGAGGAACAGGGCTGAGCAGAGCCTAGTTATCTTTCCAGCACCAGAGAGCAGACAGCTGTCAGGGGCAGGGGGGCGTCAGGGGGAGTAATCATCACATATCTCTGTCCTAGCTGCTTACAGAGCTGTTGGTGAGAGGTGCGGCCTCAGGGGCTGGGAAGGGCTTGCTCTGTGCCTTCCCAGCCCCTTCAGCTGACGTTCTGAACCCCTACAGCAGGGAACCCTACACCATTCCCACAGGCTTTATCTATCATAGCAACCTTTGGGAACAGTGGCCACAGAGGGGCATGCTGTGGGGGTTGAGACTGCCTGCAGCCTCCTGGCAGATGGGGAGAGGAAGCAGCAGTGAGACTTCCTTTCCCTGGCTGGGCTGGAGAGCTTGGTGGGGCAGAGGGGTGAGTGGTGGGCTGGGAGCTGGGGGGGGATGGGAGCCCAGCTCATCACCACAAAGCTCTGCACTGGGGCACGGGGGGGTTCAGCTGTGCCTTGTGCACCTTTGCTGCAGCTGAGGGCAGGCCTGGCTCCCTGTGGTGGGGAGGGGCTCACCCCAGCTGCCTGATCACTGTGACACGAGAGCTGGGATTTGCAGGCACAGGAGACCGAGGGTAGCACATCCCAAGCAATCCCCTGTCCCATGGGACTTAGGACCATGGAAGCTGCTTCCCATCCTTAAGCTGGTTTGGAGAGGGCCTGATCATAAAAAGCAGAGGCAAGCTCTGTGCTCTGCATTGGCTTGCCAGAGGTAGAAGGAAGCCTGTGTGAGATAGAGACGAGCAGGGTGCCTTGCACTCTTGGCTCGGGCAGCGAAGGTGATGTGTCTCAGAGCTGGGCACAGCGAGCAGTAAAGGGGAGGGGGAAGCAAGGTCTTTATGCTGGGATTCTGCTGTCTTACTTCCCTTTCCCGTCTCTTCAGGGTTTTGTATGGGTTTTTTCTTTGCAGATCTTGTTTGGTTCTTGAATAGACTTGTATATATTTTCAGTGCAAAATTCTGTAAATGGAAGAAAACAAACAAACATTTAAAACGAGACGCCCGGCGCGAAGAATCTGCTGTATTTATGGGAAATAAAAGAGTTCTTTCCTGATCCTGCTCCTCTGTCTTTTGACCCAAGGAATGCATTTTTCCCCTTACTTTCCCAGACCCCTGAGGAGCTTCTCTGCACCCTGCCCCTTCAGTCCTGTAGTTCATCCCTCAGTCACTCAGGCCCTTGCTACAATGATTTCCCTGCTCCCATGAGTAGGGATGGTGGAATTCCCCCGCCAGTTCTCGATTCCTTTTTTGAGAGCAGTCGCTTCCAGGCTGCTAACTGGGTGCTGCCCACTTCCCTCATGCCCCATGGAGAGGCAGTGGGCAGTAATCTGTGCCTGACAGCCCACAGAAAGCAGGGCTTGAGCTCGCTCTCATGCCCCACATTACTGCAGCTTCACCACTGCTGGTAGCAGCACTTGGAAGCAGCTCCACAAGACAGTTTTATTTCAGAAATACAAAGGGGGATCTCTGACAAGCAGCAGCCCAGGGCTGGGAGCAGCTCTGATACTGCCTATAAGGAATGGCCCAGCCCCTCCTTGATGCAGCCTGTGAGGACCTGGGGAGCCTTTGCTGTATCCTTGCAACAGGTGCTTGAAGCTGTTAGGAGCACCCAGGGTTTGTGGTGGGGGATCAGATGTGCTCTGCCACAGGTTGAGAACAGCCTGGTGTTTTGGGCAGGAAGAGAGGTGCTCTGTCACCCCATAACCACTTGAATACAGCTGCCAGCACCGCTTTGCTATACAGTAACTGGAAACCTGACCCATGCCAAGAAGCACAGCCTAGCAGCCCTCAAAGTTTTGCTCCTCTGGCTTCAGGGCACACATGGAGTGGCCCTTCTGCCTCATTTTCCTTTGCTGCTTGCTTCTTCTGCCCACAAGTTGACCGCTTCTCATTTTGGCTTGGTTTGCTGCTTCCTTTGCCAGATATGTAACCCAGCCAACAGCAACCTCTGCCCTCTCTTAGTGCAGGTGAAAAGTCCTATCTGCAGGTAGCCAGAAATCAGGTGAGATACACATCTCATAGAGTCAACACGAAAAGTCATGGTGGTGTGAAGTGGATGTTTTTCGACAAAAAGAGAAAAAAAAAAAAAAAAAGGATATGAGCTCTGGTGCAGCTCTGCAGAGATCAGGCAACAGCTGAGCCTGAGAACCGGGAGTTTGCGGTCCCCATGCAACTGCGGGTGCTGCTGGCCCTGCTCGGAGGCGCTCATCTGGCGGGGGGAGGGACCTCCCAAAAACACAAGGCAGCAGCTTGGCCGCAACTTAGTGGTGGCTCCGGAGAGCCTCAGCGACGGCAGCGAGGGAAGGCAGCGAGAGGGGTGCAGGGGTGGCTTTGCTGCTTGTGCTTTGCTGCTTTTGTCACAACAAGGCGGTATGTCGCAGGGGAAGAGGGTGGAGCATGGAGAGGTGCCTGAGCAGTGCCGGCAGAGTTGGGTGACCAGGTAGGGCAGGGTGTACACCAGGCACCCCGTATGAACTGCACAGCCAGCTGGCACCGCACGGGCTGCCCCGCGGCACAGCTGCTGGTGGGCACGGGAAGGAAGGAAGGGGAACCACCCCAGCTGAGACAGAGCAAGAAACAGCGTGGGCCCTTCACTCGGGCTCGGCAGCGGCTTGTGCTTGTCCTGCCTTGTTATGTGTATGCTGTAATAAAATTTCCCCTTTAAGGCTGGGCTGAAGTTATTTTTACTTGTGGGCTGGTGACAGGAACACAGAACGGGGCAGGAGCTCTGAACTGTTCTTACCTGATCTGTGGCGGAGGGGCGGAGGAGGAGGAAGGAAGCTCAGAAAAGGAGAGGGAGCGAGAGAACGAAGTTCAAGGGAGGGGAAAAGAAAGCAGGCAGGGCATCCCTAGGGAGGGACTAGGGAGGGGACCAGCTGGGGAAACTGAAAAAGAGGGAACGAGGGAGCGAAGAAGAGGAGTAAGGAGGGAGAGGTCCTCCGGAAAAAGCAAAGTGGCTCCGGGGAGAAGAGGGGCTGCAGGCATCCGATGCCAAGCATTACCGAGGGGACCTGAGCGGGAACAGCCAAGCAGAGCAGCTTTTGTGGTCTCCTCCTGACTCTCAAGATGATGAAAAGACAGTTTAATCGAATGCGCCAGCAGCTGTCCCATCCCAACACCACCATCAGGTAAAGACCTCTCCACTAGCCGTACCGGAGGGAGTGGGATGCGGGTCCTGGAGGGCTTGTGCTGGGGCTGGTGGCCTGGGAAAAGGGGAAAGGAGGGGAAACCTTTAGGGTTTAGAGCATCTTCAGCACAAGCTAAGGGAGTTTGTGAAGGCTGCATTGGTGCTGCTCAGCAGTAAATGATCCTCAAGCCCAGCTGCCTCTCCCAGGGCCCACATTCCTGCATTCACCAGGAAACAGGACTTTCCCAAGCTTAGCTTTGCCAGGATACGGGGCAGTGGGGCAATGGGGAGGGACCTTCCAGCCACATGCTATGCCCCCTGGCACTCACCCAGGAGGGTGAGCGGGCTGGGACCTGCCCTCCCTGCTGAGTCTGGGGTGCTCCACAGGAGCCAAATGCCCTGCATAGTTCTGGCCAGCCCAGCAGTGTGAGCAGGCCAGAATGCCCTTTGAGGAGAGAACCAGGGGCCCTCGGATGGACCCATGGAGGACTTACAGCTTCACACAAAACCCTCTGTCCCTGTTCTACCTCTGCCATTTCCTTCTTTTTCTCTTTGGCTTTCCAAAGCTCTCCCCTTGCAAAACCCAGAACTGAAATTACAGGGCTGGGCTCTCCCTGCCCAGCCCCCTCACTCCCTTTCCTACTGCTACCTCTGCAGGTTCCCAGCCCTAGGTGGCTAAGTGGGACCAAGTGTGTCCCCTAAACCATTGAGGTCCTTCAGCCAGCCCAGCAAATCAACCATGAGGAAGCAACTCCTATATGCTGGTGGCCTCTTGCTCTCCTTCATTCCCTCGAAGGGAGCATGATGCTCCTTCCCATTCCTCTTCCCTCAAGATTTCATCCATGTCAGATGCATCTCCCGTTTGCTTCATGTCATGCAGGCAAGCCTCAAGCACGTTGTGAAGTCCAGGAGCAAGCTCTTCACTTGCTGAGGAGCCTCTCCTCTATGGACCATGACCTCACGTGATCTTGCTTGCCTTCAACCAAACCACCCATGTTTCCTGCAGCTCCACATCCTCATCCCACATTGGCTTTGGCAGGCAGTGAAAAGAGAGAAATGTGAACTGGGGACAAAGCAGCAGCAGATGGAAATCAAATGGGATTCCTGGACATAGCAATGATAGCAGGCTGTGAAGCAAGGCTTCCTCTATAGGAGGCATCTGGGAGGTTTTACAGTCATGGTGGCTGGTGGGTTTTGAATTTGGTTTTGAGCAGAACCACAAAAAGCTGGGTTTGGGTAGGCATTTCTGGAGGGGCTGTTGTTGGTCTTGGACCCCAGTTTGATCACAAGGATACCCTTGCTCCCACACCAGTGTCCCCACTGCTACTGACTACCCAGGCCTGCAAAGATGTGTGCCAGACTGCAGCATCACTGCCCTGGATTCACCTTCAGGGGAGAGATGAGGCAGTCAGGGACAGTGAACATCCTGCTCCTGTTGTGGCCCTGCTAAGCACTCTGACTCCAAAAACACAGGCCACATCTGGACTTTTTGACTGAGGTGCACTGAACTGGAAACCCAGTCTGATGGGGTGTCCACCAGCCAGCAAACTTGGCTCTCTTGCCCTGCTCCTGCTGTTCTTGTCCTCCCAGGCTCGTTCTACCCACAGCCTCGTATCTGATGGTCCAGGCTATAGCCTGTGTCTCCTGCTCCAGGAGCGCAAAGAGAGGCGGGTAGGATGCATAAGGACCTGCCTTCCCAAAGAAGCTGGGTGGAGGTCATCCCCATTTGCTTATGGTTCCTTCTCCTTCCTCTGCAGAGCCCAAGAAGCAACTGAGCTCCTGTCAGAAGATTTGCTGCAGGTGAGGTGTGGGCTGGGCTGGCAGGCGTGTGTCTGCTTGTGCCTGGGCGTGGGAACCTGCCCCGCTCCTGCCTGCCATTTGTCCTGCCGGCAGTCCAAGTCACAGGGCTGGGATCTGCCCGCGTGCCAGAGGGTGATTTCAGGACCATGGTGTCAAGGGATTGGCAGGCTCCAGCTACCAGCAAGGGCTTTCTCAACTGCTCACAGAGGGATGAATCCTGACCAGGAGCTGTGCTCCCTTTTCACTGGACCAGATGCTCCAGGCTGTGGCAGGATGCTGGGCAGGTGTCGTGGTTTGACACTGGCCAAATTCCATGTACCCACAAAAGTTACTCACTCATCCTCCCCTGCCACAGCTGGGCAGAGAAAAATTTAATGAAGCCTTCATGAGTTAAGGATCAGGAGAAAATACTCCAAGGGCAAAACAGGCTTGACTTAGAGGTACAAAGTGAATTTATTGCTAACAAAATCAGAGGAGGATAATGAGAAGTAAAATAAGCCCTTAAAAACACCTTTTCTTCCCCCAACCCTTCCCTCCTTCCCACTGACAGTGCAGGGGACAGGGTGTGAGGGTTTTTGTCAGTTCATCATCCGAGATCTTCTTCCACTGCTGAGGCAGAGTCCTTCTGCTGCTCTGCTGCACCCTGGGGTCCCTCCCACGGGAGACCTGAGTTCTCTGTGAACTTCTCCAGCCTGGCTCCAAATCTCATGAGCGGCAGTCTTCCCCAAACTGCTGCAGCATGGGTCACTCTTCCATGGGGTACAGTCCTCCAACGACAGGCTGCTCCTGGAAGCAGGGGCCCTCTCTCCAGCAGGTCTCTCACTGAATCACAGCTTCCTCCCGCTCCAGAATCAGCACCTCCCCCACAGGCTGTGGGTGGATCTCCGTCCCTGCGTGGATCCCCATGGGCTGCAGGGGCATAGCTGCTTCGCCATGGTCTCACCGTGGTCTGCAGAGGATTCTCAGCTCCAGTGCCTGGAGCATCTCCTCCCCTCCCTCTCCATTGACCTTGGTGTCTCCATGTTGTTTCCCTCACATGTTCTCACCTCCTTCTCTTCTCTGGCTAGGAAAAAAAATGTGTCCCCACTTTGTTTTGATTTTATTCTTAAATGTGTTTTCACAGAGGCATTACCACTATCTCTAATTGGCCCAGGCTTGGCCAGCAGCATGCCCACCTTCAGAGCCATCAGGGATTGGCTCTGCTGGACATGATGGAAGCTTCTGGCAGTTTCTCACAGAAGTCACCTCCTGGGCTCCCCCTGCTACCAAAAACCAGCCCATGCAAAACCAGCACAGCAGGCCATCCTCAGCCAGAGCTGGGTAGTGGAGAAACGGGCTCGAGGTGGCCATGGCTGACAAAATGGCTTCCCCAGTCCCATTTTTCTGCCCACAGATTGAGCAGAGGATTGAGCCGGCCAAGCGAGCAGCTCACAGTGTGTCCAAGAGGCTCCAGGCATGCCTGCAGGGACAGTGTGGCTCCGAGATGGACAAGCGAGTGGTAAGAAAAATCTTCCCACCACCGTCTGTGCTCACGCCAGCTCTGTCCCTTGCCAAAAACAGGGATGTCAGGCCCCTGCTTTGCCAGCTTTGCTGAAGGGTGGTCCAAGGCTATGCCAAGCCCAGGTCCCATTGTCAGCAGTGGCCTCCAGCATGTGCCTGGGATGAGCAGAGCAGGGCAACCCCCTCAATCATCACTAATTTAGGACACTCCTGAGAGACAGTGTCTTTGCACTGAATAACCCTCCAAAGCCCTTGTGTTCCTTCCCAAACCCCCATGAACTCTGGCACCCATGGTGCCCTGTGGTGGGGAGCACCACAGTGTGGCCAGGCACAGTGGTGTCACCACTTCTCTCCCAAATCCTTGGCTCTGTGCAGAAGAAGCTGCCCTTGATGGCTCTGTCCATGGCGATGGCTGAGAGCTTCAAGGAACTGGACACGGAGTCCAGCCTTGGGTAAGTACTGGTGGGAAAAAATGCCAGGGTGACTCCAAAAGATGCCAGATCCCAGTGGTGACACTGTCTTGGCTCAGGGGCTGCCATGGCTCAAACCATGTCCCCAGAGCAAACACTGGGAGAAGGGACAGCCAGCACCTTCAGCCTCCAACAGCAGAGCAGGGCCGGGGGCTGGCTCAGGGTCCCACGTGGGTACGGGTACAGGTACAGGGGGGATGTCGGGTCAGACAGGGGCATGGCTCCAGCCCGCAGTCATTGCATCTCTGTCCCACACAGGAAAGCCCTGGAGATGGGTTGCTGCATACAGAGCTCACTGGCCAAAATTGTGGCTGAGTTTGAGATTGACCTGGAGCACTACGTCCTGCAGCCGCTCAACAAGCTCAGTGAGGTAGTCCTGGCTGCTCTACGGGCTCCATTTTCCAGTCTTATACCACTCCTTCCTGTGTCCCCAGGCCTGGCCTCACCTGCTCACTCTGGCCCTCTCTCCCCCAGGAGGAGCTCCCCATCATCCTGAAGCGCAAGAAGACCCTCCAGAAGTTAATTTCTGACTGGAACACAATCAAGAGCCGGTATGGGGCACACTGCAGCCCTGGGGGCCCAGGGCATACAGAGCACAGCCCCCAGACTGGTTGGGGGAGAGAGGAGGGTAATTGCCCTGGAGACTCTATTTCCAATAGCTCTCCAGGAGCACCCAGCTAGCTCCTCTGTAGGTGCATCCTGCTCTGGGCTCACATGCTGATTCCATAGCACCAGAGAGAAGGGCAGCTCTGCTGCAAAGGCAGTAAACTGCCCTAGTGCTGCCTGGGACACTGAGATCACCTCGTTCCAGCTCTTGCCAGAAGTAGGCCTTGCCATGCCAGATTTCTCTGAAAGTCTGCACACCAGTTCTACCCAACATTCCTGGCACTGAGACCATAAATGTGCCTCTTCTTTCCCACCCCAAAGGCTGAACCAAGCTGCCAAGAGTTCCAGTAACAGCACTGGAGCTGGTGCTGGCTCAGGGGCATCTTCTGCTGCCAACAAACTGGAGATCTTGAAGGAAGAAGAGGAGGAGGTGAAGAGGAAGGTGGAGCAGTGCAAGGTGAGATGGCCACTTGCTCTCCCCTATGGATCAGCTCCAGGGCTGCAGACCTGCTCCCTTCCACCAGTCTTGTCCGAGGTGACCCCACGCTAGGATGGACTGCAGCCAGCCAGCATGTCCTGCCCTCTGAAAGCAAATGGGGCCCTCAAGCAGAAACCGGGAGATGGCCCAAGCCCAGGGAAGAAAAAGAGTAAAGGAATTCAAAGTGCAAGCTGCTGCAGAGAGGAGGGTCCAGGGGCTAAATCAGGGAGCATATGGAGTCCCCTCAGACTGGAAAACAGCTGAGCTAGGATCTGTCATGAGTGGCAGGGAAGTTTCACATCAGCTTTCTCCACTTCTGCTCTGTGTCTCTGAAAAGCCCAGCACCTCGTCTGGCAGAGCTCGTGAGCTCACTGGAGCTGAAGGTGCAGAGGCCTTTTGTTCTTGAGCAACTTGTGCCAGGACTTTGATCATGGGGCAGGTTTCTGCCACTACCCAAACACAACTAATGGAAGCAAGGAGAAAGCCCCACTTCCCCCAGAGACCCTGTCTAGACCACTCACAGACCAGATGAGATGGCTTCATGGAGCTGTCTCCTCTTCCTTGGGTGCCAGGGAGGGGTTGGAAAATTGCTCTTCTTTGTCTCCCTTCCCAGGATGAATACATGGCTGACCTCTACCACTTCTCCACCAAAGAGGACATCTACGCCAGCTACTTCATCAAAGTAAGTCCTCTGTTTCACTTCTCCCCAGCAGATGTGTGAATGTCAGCTGAAACATGTCTGAGCCCAGCCTTGCCCCCATCCACACCAAGTGCCCCCAAGCAGGGCAGGGGACAGATCAAGGCATCAGCAGATGCCTATAGCTGGCCTTGCTCCAGCCACTGCAGGTTAATGCCACTGCTAGCACCAAGTGCAAACAAGCAGCTTGTCCTGAAGATGCCCCTCTCCAATCTGCCCTCTACCCCTTAGTACAGACATAGTCCCATGGACCCCAGGGGGGCTCCCCTTGCAGCTCCCTCTTTGCCCTGTCTTCATGTGGGTGCAATGTCCTGGGAACGGGTACCTCTCCAAGAGGGACTGGTGCCATATGAGTGCTGTTTGCCGTCTTCTGTCTGGCAGCTTTTGGAAATCCAAGCCCAGTACCACCGGCAGTCACTGGAATCTCTGGACTCGGCTCTAGCAGAGCTGAGGGAAAGCCACAGACAGACAGGTACCCTCTGGCTCCCCATGCAGCCTGGCAAGGGCTGCAGCTGAGCCTGAGTTTGAGATACAAGTGTGGGATACGAGTGTGTCCAGCAAAGCTGGAAAAGGCTAATTTTCCCTCCCTACACCTGCTGCTGCCTACCGTGTTGGGTTGGTAGGTTGGGGACGCAGCTTGACATGGGTTGGGGATGCTGCATGTCCTGCCTCTGCCTGTAGCCAGCCAAGTTTGGCTTGGAGCAGGATGTTGCCATGGGCAAATGCTGGATGGTCCCAGGGATTGCCCACCATCCCTCTTGACATTTTCCTTCCTCTTCCAGAGCCTTCCTTCACGACAGACACCCCAGTGGCAGGGTACTACGGTGTGTCCCTAGAGACACACCTCAAGAGCTTGGGCCGGGAGATTGCGCTTCCCATCGAAGCCTGTGTCATGATGCTGTTGGCTTCCGGCATGAAGGAGGAGGTAGGGAGTGCTCCAGACCCCCTCAACACCTTTCTTCCCCCAGATGCACTCCTCCCAAACTCAAAATGCACCTCTTCCCTCTTCATGCCATCCCCAGGGACTCTTCCGGCTGGCAGCAGGCGCATCAGTGCTGAGGAAGCTGAAGAGCAGCTTGGCCAGCGGCTCCAATGCTCTGGAGGAGTTTTACTCAGACCCCCACGCTGTGGCTGGTGAGTGCCAGCAAGGCACGGTGGGGTGACATGACTGGGCAGTCCCTGCCATCAGCTCCATTGCTCCCCCTCTCCCCCCAGGTGCACTGAAATCCTACCTGCGGGAGCTGCCCCAGCCTTTGATGACCTTCGAACTCTATGACGAATGGGTCAAAGCGGCCAGGTGGGTCCAGGCACTGGGGTGGAAATCCCTGGCAGGTCTCAAAAAGCCCCCAGTCAACCCCCCTCCATCCCTCCCGGCACTTGGAGCAAGGGTGCTCTGTCTCACTTGGGGAGATACGGACACAGAGCCTCTGTGCATGCCTGCCTTCACTGCCCAGTAAAGCAGGACATCTCCACCTCCAGGGCTATGGCCTGCACGGGGCAGCCTGCAGGCCTTCCTCCAACACTGGCCTTCCTCCTTGTCCACTGTGTCCCCATCTGCCACAGGGAACAGGCCGAGCTCTCTGCTCCTCCTTCTCTCTTACAGCCTAAAGGACATTGACAGCCGCGTGCAGAGCCTGCGAGCCACCTGCAGCCGCCTGCCCCAGGACAGCTACAACAATCTCAGGTGTTTTGGTCAGAATACGGCTTCTTCAGCCCCAAGCAATCACCAGGGGTAGCCATTCCCCCCTCAAATCCCTACCTACTAAAGGCCTGCCCTCCTTTCACCCCACAGGTATCTGATCAAGTTTTTAGCCAAGCTGGCTGAACACCAGGAGGTGAATAAAATGACCCCCAGCAACATCGCCATTGTGCTGGGCCCAAACCTGCTGTGGTCTCAGCAGAGCACAGGGTAAGGTCTGGTTTGAAGGGGTGGGAGGCAGCTGTCTAGCCCCAGCTGGGGTGCCCTGAAGGCAAATGCCATGGCAAAGGCTGATCCAGCAGCCTTCAGGCTGGTCTAAAGCACTTACAACTCTTCCATCCTCAAGTCCTGTCCCTTGTTCCCATGCTCCCCAGGTTGCATGTCCCCTCACCCAGCACATGTCCTCTTAGCCACTCTGCAAAGCAGTAAAGGAGGGGACTAAGGCCCAAAGCAGTTGTGACATGGGTGGCTTTCAACACCACTGGTGTCCAACACCAAACCAGGGTTCCCAGGTCAGGGAAAAAGGCCCATCACCCATGTTGTCATGGCCCTTGGCTGGGCTGCCTTCCCTTCAGACCCTGACCCCCGCGGAATGAACACAAAAACCCATTTGGGGTTAATACCCCTAAACCCTTTTTCTGATGCCTCCCCCACCCCTGTCTCTCAGAGACCCCATGCAACTGGACTTGGCCTCGGTCTCCTCCATCCAGGCTGTGGTGGAAGCCCTCATCCAGAATGTGGACACTCTCTTCCCTGGAGGTAGGGCCAGGGCATCTCTTGGTGGCCCACACCAGAGAGTGAGAGGGAGTGGAAGGGAAGGGAACATTTCTCCATCTCCAGGAGGAGAGAAGCAGGAGGCTGCTCTGGCTCTCTACTGTGGGCTCATTGCTCCAGGTGGCAAGTGCTTCCTCACAGGATCTCCTCCTTTCTCTTCACCCAGAGGTAGACTTCAATGTCTCAGGCATGTTCATGCTGCCCACAAACACCGGACTTTCCAAGGCTGTCCCAGAGGAAGAGCCAACTCCTGCGACCCCTCCAGCGAGTACCCCGACCATTTTGGATGGAGAGGCGTAAGTCTGATGGGAGCTAGAGGCTCCGGCTGTCCCAGCTCTCCCACGTCGTCCCTCCATCCCACACCAGGGCCATACTCTCACAGGTGGCTGCAAGGTGCCTCACAGCCAGGACCACCATGCCCACCCAAAGCCTGACTTACCTTGTTCTCTGCACAGCACCTGCAAGGACCCCGAGGCCAGGTCCCAGCCGGCATCCCCAGGACTGCCCAGGCCATCTCCTGAAGCTGCAGGGCCACCAGCTCCAGTGATGACTGACAACACTGCCCGCAAAGGTTAGGGTACCTCGGATGCTTGGGAAATTACACCCCCAATGCCACCTCCTGTGGTTTAGTCAGGGGATGTCCTTGTGGGAAAGGCCTCTGGCCAGGGCAGCATGGCCATGATCCAGCCAAGATGGGACCGTGGGATGGACGAAGTATGTCCTCCAGTGTTGGGTTGAACACCTCCGGTAAAGAGGTGTCAAAGCTCATGGCCTTTGTGAAGGGAAGAGGGAAAAGCCCCCAGAAAAGCTGGTGTGCGCTTGTGTCTTCAGGACAGGAGCTGGGCAAGGGGCAATTTGTCTGACCAGCTGTCTGCAGCCCCTGTGCCCTTCGGAGACACCCCAGTGGAGAGGAGCCAGCCCAGCTCAGCTTTCTTTCCAGGCAAACGCCCAGCTCCGGCCCGGCCCGCAGCGCCGCCGCCGCCCGTGGCGCAGCCCCGGAGCTCAGCTCCTGCCCAGGCCGCCAGCCCCAAGGCCCTGCCGCGCCGCACTGCGCCCAGCCGAGCCCCCTCCGTGCCGCCGCCGCTCCCTCCGCAGCCAGCACCCCGCCACAGCCGAGATGCCCCACCATCCCCCAAGCCTTCCTCTGGGGAGGCTGACGCAGCGGCTGCCGTGGACTCTGTGCCAGGAACCACAGAGGAGGGGCAGCCACTGCCTGCAGGAGAAAGCCCCCTGGCTACATCGGCCCCAGAAGGACAGCCCACAGAGAACTGAACAGGGTGAGAGGCATGGAGGAATCACAGGTTGGGGAGACGGGATCTGGCACCTCTCTGGGACCCAGCAGACGCTGTGGAAATGCCAGGGTGGCCTGAGGGATAGTATCTCTCGGTCCTCCACCCTTGGCTCACACCACCTGGCATGCTTTGCCTGCCTTGTCTCACTCTGCCGTCTCGGTCTCCACCTCCCCACACTACCATGTCCTGCCAGAGCCCAGCCACCACATCCCTGCCCTGATCCCTGCCCTGATCCCCACCCAGTTCCCCCACTGCAGGCCCAGACACTGCTTGCAGCTTTCCGGCCAGCACGGACAGCTTGGCCCTATGGGGCCATTCACAGATGCTCAGCCATGATCCCAGCCCCAGTTTGCCGTAAAATGCATTGCTTGGGAACACACAGATGGATGTATAAAAATATATATATAGATATATATATATAGATAGATACATAGATATATATATAGATATAGATACATATATTTGGAGTGCATGTTCTATTAGGCTGAGGGAGCTGGGGTTGTTCAGCCTGTAGAAAAGGAGGCTCAGGGATGCCCTGATCACTCTCTACAGCTCCCTGAAAGGAGGCCATAGGCACATGGAGACTGACCTCTTCCTCCAGGCAGCAAGAGCACATAGCCACAAGCTGCACCAGAGGAGGTTTAGGTGGGACAGGAGGAGGAACTTTTTCACAGAAAGTGATTAGACATGGGAATGGGCTGCCCGGGGAGGTGCTGTAGTCACCGTCCCTGGGGGTGTTTAAGGAAAGGCTGGATGCGGCACTCAGTGCCACGCTCTAGTTGACATGGTTCAGTCTGCGGCTGGACTCGATGATGTTAGTAGAAGGCTTTTCCAGCCTAAGTGCTTGTTGATATTTTGCCAGTATTTGAGAAGCTGGTGTCAAAGCCGCAGGCCGGTGTGAGCAGGGCACACTTGGCAGTCTGAGGTGCTGGAGGGTGCAGCCCGTGGGCCGCAGCGGGGAGGGTCGGAGGCGGGAGCGCGGCCGGCGCCCAGGGCCGGCGGAGACGCGGGCCGGGCCGTAATGGCGGCCGCGCTGCCTCAGCCCCGCCTGCCGGCAGGGGGCGCTGCGCGGCTGCGCGGGCACGGCGGGGGGCGCGGGCAGGGCACGGCGGCTCCAGCCAATGGGCAGCGGCCCCGGCCTGTCCCCGCCCCCTCCCCGCCGCTGTCACTTTGGGGGCCGGCCCTCGGCCCGATCCTGCCCCTGGGAGCGTCAGGGCCTCCCATTGGTGGCGGTGGGAGGGCGGGGGGGCGGTGATTGGCGGCGCGGCGAGGCGGGGCGCGGCAGGGGGCGGTGATTGGCTGCGCGGCGGGGCGGGGCGGCCGGCGGGCTGCGGCGGCGGCGGCGGCAGCATGGCGAGCTGCCGGCGGCTGAGCGGCGCGGGGCTGCGGGAGGTGCTGGGCCCGGCGCAGGGGCTGCTCTTCGACTGCGACGGCGTCCTGTGGGCGGGCGAGCGCGCCGTGCCTGGCGCCCCCGAGCTGCTGGAGCGGTTGAGGCGCAGCGGCAAGGCCGCCCTTTTCGTCAGCAATAACAGCCGCCGCTCGGTGGCCGAGCTGGAGCGGCGTTTCAGCCGTCTCGGCTTCCGCGGCGTGCGCGCCGAGCACGTCTTCAGCTCCGCGCTCTGCTCCGCGCTCTTCCTCCGCCAGCGCCTCCTCGGCGGCGGCGGGAACGGGAGCGGGGCCGGCCGCGTCTTCGTGCTGGGCGGCGAGGGGCTGCGCGGCGAGGTGCGCGACGCCGGGCTGCGTCTGGCGGGCGAGGGCGAGCCGGCACCCGGCGAGCCGGTGCGCGCCGTCCTGGTGGGCTACGACGACCAGTTCACCTTCGCCAAGCTGGCGCAGGCCTGCGGCTACCTGCGCGACCCGCAGTGCCTGCTGGTGGCCACCGACCCCGACCCCTGGCACCCGCTCAGCGACGGCCAGCGCACCCCCGGTGAGCCCGCGCCCCCGTCCCGCGCCGCCCCGGGGGGAAGGGGCTGTGGCGGGGGGGGGCTCGGGTGGGGTTCGCCGTTCCCGGCGAGGGCGAGGCTGTTCCCTGAGCGGCAGGGCGAGCAGGGATGCCCTGGCACGTCCCTGCCAGCTCCCGAAGCAGGGCTGCCAGCATCCCTGTCCTGTGGCGGGAGCCGGGGTGCTGAGTTTCCCGCGGCTACTTCTGTTCCTCCTCCTTCCCTCCCTGCAGGGACTGGCAGCCTCACGGCCGCGGTGGAAACGGCTTCGGGCCGCAAGGCGCTGGTGGTGGGGAAGCCCAATACGTACATGTTTGATTGCATCGTGGAGCGTTTCGGTGTCGACCCGTCCCGCACCCTCATGGTGGGAGACCGTCTGGAGACAGACATCCTCTTCGGCAAGAACTGCGGCCTTGCCACCATTCTCACCCTGACAGGCGTGTCCCGCCTGGAAGAGGCGCAGGCCTACATGGCCAGCGACAGCGCCGCTGCCAAGGATCTGGTGCCCAATTACTATGTGGACAGTATTGCAGACTTGATACCAGGCCTGGATGAGTAACAGTTTGTACATGTGAGGGCAGAGGGGTCAGTTCCCCATCCCAGATCTCCATCTGTTCCCATTTCTCTCTCACTGCCCTATTCCCTCAATCCCCGGTTTCTTCACATGCCAACATCCTTCTTTGGGGGCAAAATGGGAAGGGGATTGGCAGGAGGGGACAGGTTTCAAGTTGTCCCCTTTCTGCTGAGAGCTATCCATGATGGACAGAGTCCTTGCCTCTCTCATTGCCAGCTGCCAGCATCTTTGGGAGCGAGCTGGAGGCCTTGAGGCTGCTGGGGAGGGGATCAAATCAGTGTCTGTGTGGCCTCTCCAGGGGTTTGGGACTGGCTGCTTTAGTGTTATTTTCCCCTTGGATAAGCAGTGGCAGCCTTTTACTGCTGTCCTTTGACTAGTAACTCTTTAATTCTGAGCAGCATCCCTGCAGTCCTTGTGGTAACCCCCTCCTTGCCAGGGGATTGGCTGGCACTGTCACCTACCTGGTGTCTATCAGTGCCAGGGCATGTGGAAGGAGTGTGCCAGACCTCTGGAATCATGAATGAGAGCATCTCTGCCTCCCACAAGTGAAAGAGAGCATTGCCTCATCTCTTCTCTCCCCTGTTCCTTAGAGATGTTTCCCCCACTACCCCCTGGCCGACCCAGTTGATACCGTGCCAGTGTCCATCTGAAGGATAGAAGAGACCAGTTTGAGGGATTTTTCCTGTGCCAAACAGACAAGCTGTGACTGCACGGTGGGTCTGCAGTTATACCTTGTTTGCAAGCACCCTTTCTGAAGGGGCTTTTGAAGGACAGAGGGCTCCTAGACCATGACAACACAGCACTAGTGAACTGGTTGCCCCTGCTCAGTTGGATTTTGTCATAGTACAGTGAGAGAAAAGTGCTGATGGGTGTCTGTGCTCCAGCTGCTGGTGTGCAGGTGAGATGGTGATGTCACTGCTGTGAATGTGTCACAGTCCTCAAAATCATTCCTTGCTGCTTTGTCTTCCTACGTTTTTTTAATTTCTTGATCTAATTTATAAAACTTATTTATTGTTCAAATATTGTATTATTTGTATAAATTATGCTGACTGGTTGCACCAAGAGGACAGAAGGGATTGCCTTTGGGCATCCCTTACTGTCCATGTCCCATGTCGATGTTCTTACACTCACTGTGTCTCTGTATATAATAAAGTGTGAGCATAGGCTGGAAATGACCTCTTTTTTTCACTCATGGTCCCATCAAGATGAAACTGCCCTAGGTATCTTTGAGCCCTCACAGGTGAGGATGTGGCAGGACCTTTCCTCACTCAAGGGGGTGCTGCTGGGTAGACAAGACAGCTGGGTAGTGTCTTTGAGCTGCCCTTTGCTGGATCACTGGTGCCTCAGCACCGGGTGGAGGTGGCTGTCGGGGCTGTGGTGGAGAGTGCAGGGTCCAGCCAGGTCACCTGGAGCAGTGAGTGATGCAGCCATTGCCAGCTGCCTTTGCATTTCACAGCACTGGGAACATTGCTAGGGAACAGTGACCTCTTGTGCTGCACCTGAAGGCTGCCCTCTGCTAGCCAGGTGGGCCCCAATGACCTGTGTGGCCCTGCTGGGCTAGGGGTGAGGTGCCACCTCTGTTACGTGAGTTTGCAGAGGGCTGAGAACTGCCCAGGCAAGGTTTTGCTGTGACCTTTCTTGACTGTACTATGCTTTAAGTGACAGGGAGATGGCTGTCATCATACCCCTGGGGTGACCTTAACAGGACTAAAGCTTGCCATGTCCTGGGTTTGTCCGTACTCCCAGCCCAGAGGGAGAAAACAGATTGGGTAAGAAAAGTTGGAAGTGACTCAAATGTACTTTGCCTCCATTCCCCATACAGGAGCCAATCCTCCCCTTTGTCTGTCAGACCCCTTTAACTGCTGTTGATGGCAACCAGGCATCACATCTCCTGCTGGAGAGATCAGCACTGAGCATTCAATAACTGTGCTCTGTGTAAGGTAGTGCGCTGTCAGCTCACATGGGAGGATTGCATGCAGCTTATTGTCCCTAGGATAGTTCCAGGTGCTGAGTGCCTTCTTTGATTTTTCTGTCCAAAATAGCCTAGGAAAGAGCCTTCCAAAATAAAAGAACATCCAAAGAGCTTTCTGAAGATTGCCTGTCATCTTAATCAGTCCCTTTTGTATGTGCCCATTTCTCTCTTTTGTCTGTCCCATGTTCAATTAGGCCACCAGAGGACTGGCAGTCCCTTAATGAGTACTTGACCAACACTTGCATCATTAAGTAGAGCAAAATTGAGACCTAATATGTCTGCTAACTTGACTTGCCAATCTAGAGATACCCAGACCCTGGTTTATTTTTCAGAGATCTCAGTTCTTGTATTGGGCTGAAATCTGAAGTGCTGTTGTTGTGACTTTGGGGCCACGGCTGGAAATGCTCAGTACAGCTGCAAATTCCCCAGGCTGAGTTGGTTACATGTGGGTGTACAGAGGAGACTGTGCACAGTGAGAACATTTCCAAGACATGCCCCCTTTTTTCTAGGTTGCTTTGAGGGTGAGCGCTTGCCTGCCCTGTTCTTTCCAGTTCTCCCAGACAGCAGATGGGATGCTGGAGGCTGTAGTCTCCCAGGCTGGCACACTGGAAACAAAACAGGAAATCCAGTAGCTGGTCAGAGTGTTCCAGCCTGTGTTTGGGCCCTCTCCAAAGATACTTTGGAGTTTTTCCTTTGGATTCCAAATGGTGAGCCTGCAGAGTAGGATTTTGTCATGTGACTGCTGCCGAAAACAAAGCTTAGCAGAGGTGATGGCTGATCCCTATCTCTTGTGACCATGTACATTTTTTTCATCTGCTGTATTTCTCCATGAGGGCTTTGCTATGAAGCAGCAGTGGACTTGGAGCAAAGGGTTTATCTGTCCTTCCCTTGGTTCATCATGTAGGTGAGGACATTAGACAGGGGTGACTTCTGTCCTGTATACCTCAGTGCAGCTGCCCTTGCTCTGAACAGGGATGGAGCAGCACTGTAGCGTTCCATCAGGTCTGCCAGGCTTGAGTTTTGTGTGGCTTCCCCCTGCTACTATTGCTCCTGCATGTAATGGATGTGCATGTGAGCAGATCTTGTTAAGAAACTAGACTGACAGCACCCCTGGGGGTGAAGAGCTCCCTATCCAAGCCTGTCAGACATCCATTCAGCCACTGACAATGAGGGGTCTGTGGTCCTCATGGGGTTCAGGCTTTGGCTCCCACTGGGATAGGTCTGGTAGGGCTGCAGATAACATCTGCTGTTTAAACTGAGAAAAGCAATAGTTCTTGCCTAAGTCAGCTGATTTCTTCTTGTCTAACACAGCTTTTATTCTTGGGTTGAGTGTTTAGGGAAGCAGTGCAGTTGCCAGGGAGGACAGGGCTGTGAAGTGTAGAGCTGTAGCAGCACACAGGAGGGTGGAGCAGATGGGAGCCCCACTTTGTGTAGTGTGGGTAAAGGTATTTATTTTCTCATCCTCAGAAAACTGCATTGCCCTTTCCTGCCGTGCCACAGAGACAACAGCCAGACAGGTGGCAGTTGTTCCATTAGACCAGAAAACTCCTATCCTTCCTCCATAAGTGCAGTTACTGTGGCAACCACTGGCTGGATGATGTCAGCTGCAACTTGCTGAGCATTGCCTGCTCTGGGCAAGGCTTTATTCCCTTAGTCATCTTTGTGCCCCTTCTCTGGACTCTCTCCAATATGTCTCTGACTCTCTTGTACTAGGGAGCCCAGAACTGGACCCAGCACTGGACCCCAGGTCCTTTTCTGTCATGCTGCTTTCCAGCTGGGTGGTCCCAAATATTTATTGGTCTCTGGGGTTATTGTTTCCCAGGTGAAGGACTTTGCACTTCAGCTCATTGAATTTTTTGAGGTTCCTGCCAGGCCATTTTCCAGCCTATCAAGGTCACTCTGGATGGGACCACAACCCTCTGGTGTGTCAGCTGCTCCTCCCAGTTTTGTGTCACCAACAAGACTTGCTGAGGGTACACTCTACCTCATCTTACAGTTCATTAATGAAGATGCCAAACAGAATAAATACAACAGTATTGACCCCTGGGGGACACTCCTAATTACAAGCCTCCAGCTAGACTTTATGCCACTAATCAGCATTCCTTGGGCCCAGATGTTCACACAGTTTCCTGTCCACTTCACTGTTACCTCAGCCAGCCCATACTTCCATTATCTTCTCTAGGGGAACGTTGTGGGAGGCAGGGTCAAAGGCTTTACTGAAGTCAGGGTATATATCCACTGCTGTCCTCTCATCAAGCAAGCCAGCCATTCCATCATGGAAGATTGTCAAATTGGTCAAGTGTCTGACACTTCAGGAAAACAACAAATGGGCCCAAAGGTATTGATCAGTGAGTAGATGCCTTTAACACGAGGAACTAGACATCATCCTGGCTGGGAAGTTGTTAATGTTCAGCCACATGACATGGTAATAAAATTGGGACAATTTGGAAGGTATTGAGACTGGCAGGACAGAGGAGGTTTTTTTGCATGGGAAAGTGCCTCCAGAGCCAAGAAAGGATCATGATCCTAGGAACTCGCTCGATACTTGCCCAACCTGATGTGAGTCCCCATCTGCCAAGGCAGGCAGCTCTGGCGCCACCCTGTCCCGCAGCAGCTGGAGCACAGAGGAGGAGGAGGTGAGGAGCAGCAGCCTGTTACTGCCTGCCCTGCCAGCATTTACTCTTCCTCCAGCAGCAGTGTGGGTAGAAGTCCCTCCTCTGCAGCACAGCTTCCCTCTCCTCACTCTTTACTCAAGGCATTGTCCCATCCCCCCACCATAATATGGGTTTTTATGTTCCCCTTTGCCATCTCTCTATCATTATCCATTTTTTTTTCCTTCCTCACTGCTGCCTCATTTGCTCTATGGATTCTGACCCCAGAAAACTCACCAAGCAGCCCAGGAGAATGACATGGCTATGCACATCTAGGAACTGCTGCTGTTGTTGGACTCTGCCTGGGAACTGTGTGTGGATAATGTACTGGAAGTGCCCCTGGCAGACAAGCTGTTTTGGTGTTCCTTATACTCCCTGGGAGATGGTGAACTTGCTGAGGGAAATTAAAAACCCTTAGGATTCCACCAGCTTTTAGAGTTGTTCTGCTCTTTGTAGCTTCAGTACACCACTGCAGCAAAGCACTGTCAAGCCTCCAGCATGGAGACAAGGGAGATGTGGTGCCATAAACATTCCCAGATCACAGGGCAGCTGCCTGTGACGATCCAGGTTGTTCTGCCCTGTGATTTAGCCTGCTGGATGTGCAGCCCCAGCAACTAGCTGTTTCCAGTCTGTATAGGATATTGCTGAGCACTGAGATGCTCTTTTCATGTGTTGCGGGTGAGAGAAACCCGTCCTTTTACTGGTTGTCCACCAGGTCATTCAAAAGTCCTGTGCCAGCCTTTCTGCCATTGCTGAACCTCCAGCCTGGCTTCCACAGAAGCTGGAAAGAAAGTGGTACCTGGGTAAAATTTATGGCAGGAATTGCTTCCATACTTGACCTGTTTCAAGCAAAATGAAACAACTCAGGTCTGTGTTTCCGTTTCCTCTAGGTACACTCCACTGTCATACTCAGCTGCCTACGTGCAAGTAAGGTAGTTTATCCCTGCAGCATAGAAGCCAGAGGAAACTGAGTCTTTGTGGGCTGTAGATTAGAGATTTCCCACCTGCTGGGATAACATGATTGTGGCCCTGGCAAAGCTTCCTTGATGAAACAGAGGTGTTCCTGACTTGGTGTCCTTCTCTGGCCTAGTGTTTGGAGGCTTTTAATTCCCCTGGGTTTGGGCAGAGGCTGAGAGTGGCACAGAGCAGTGCCAGTCCCTATTTGTACACTTGTCAAGGCTGAGGATAGACATGTGAAGAATGGCAATATGCCACTGTTCAGCACCTGAGTACAACTAGAGGACCATGTGCCTGCCACAGTCTTGGTTACCTGGAAACTGACACAGCTCAGGAGACAGGGTGGCCATATTCCTCCAGTGGAGAGTGTAGGCTGTGTTTTGGTTGTTTCATGATGCTCACTGCCTTGCAATTCATCACAGTCACATTAGCTACCCCCCACAACAATTTCAGGGCTGAAAGGACCTATGTCAGTGGGCAATCCCACACTGTGTTTGACTCCTGTTTGGCCATAAGCAACTCTGAATGCCCTTGAGCCAATGTTGCTGGAAATCTGCCTGTTGGTTCAGGTTCTTGAGCTGCTTTCTTGTCAGTTATGCATTATTAAGAATTAATAAGGTATTAAGGATTCTCAGAAGAGCTTGCTACAGAAGTAGTCTTCCTCTTGGTCACTTGTCATTTGCTGATGACCCAGCAGCAGTAGACCAGTCCTTCTAGAGGAGCATATCTGATCCTCAGGTCAACCCAGGGATTGGGGTGGCAGGTGGCACGTGGTCCTGGCTGGCAAACCCTTTAAGCAGCAGGATCTGAGGCAGACCCCATCGTACTGCTCGCTGATGCAATTCAAATCTCTGTCACTACTCCTTTGGGTGTGCTCCAAGTTTTCCAGGACAGCATATCCAGCAGTAGGAGGCAAAAAGCATCAGGAAAACCTGTCTGATTCCTGTAGTGACTTAGAAAGAGATACATCTACCTCGAAAAGGAGTACATGAATTACCCTGGGACTTCTTCTGGCAACAAGCCTCCAAGCTCAGAACATGGAGGCATCCTGTCTAACACCCATAATTCCTCCTTTTTCCTGGTAATGTTCTGCAATGCAGAGGGGTAAGACACCTGCAAAGGATCACCCTTATATGCTCCTTGTCTCTTGAACCTGGATGCTATGCCAGGTGCAATAAGTCAATTAGACAACCCTGGTAAGGCATCAGTCTAGGGATCTCACCCTCCCATCCCCTGGACTATTGTTCTTTAGGCTGAAAATAAATCTAGAAGTAGGAGGCTCCTGTATTGTGTTCCCATTATGCTGGCTGGAGTTAATTGACACCAGATTTTTCTTCCATTTCAGAATATTCCCATGAAATGTTCTCTTTCCTTTTACCTTTCTGTTACCACTACCAGGGCCTCCACTGTCTGACTGTTCCTTGTATAATGGTGTGAGTTGTGCATCCCTGTCACCTTCCAAACCACCAGGACCAGCTGTCACCCTGTCCTGTAGCACAGAGCTGGGTGATACCTAGAGGCCTTGGTGTGGGCATGTAAGAGACAAAAATACAACCGATTAGAAAGAAGTGCAGCTGAAATTGCTCTCCAGCAAGACCTCACTTTCACTGTTGCCTGAGCCTACTGTCTGTCTGTCTTTCTCAGTAGGAGGAAAGGAGTGGGAGGTTCCACATCAGCATTTCTCCATAGATCTGTAAACCCGACGCAAGCTGGTGCTGCAAAAACCACAGTTATTTTCACATCAGTCTGATGCTCAGCAACAGGAATGCTTTCACGACAAGACAGGAGGTTTGCCAGGCAGGGGTGAACAGCTGAAGGCTGGAGAGCAGGATGGGAAGGTGTGGGGTGTCATCCCAGCTGATACGAGCGAGCTAACAGAAATACGGGTTGATAAATAGCAGCTGGTTGGGGAAAGAGTGTGAAATACTATCCCTTTGTACATTAAATTCTTGCATTCCTTTGAGCTGTTCAACAAGACCCCTTCCCATGAGCTGAAAAGCTGGATTTATACCCACAGACAATTTTGGCTGTGCTTCGAGTGTCAGCTTCTTTTACTAGACACTGTTGACACTGTAGGGCCCTAACTACCACTGGCTCCCTGGGTGCAGGCAGCCCCCTGCAGCTGCAGCTCCCTGCTCCAGAGCTGGTTCTCATCACAGCTCATTCTTACTTCAGCCCACAGCTCCGCTCGGCAGCGGCTTGGTCACGCAAGCGTCTCTGCTCAGGAGAGCTTGGCTGCTGGCAAGCACAAGGCTGTGTCCTGGAGAGCAAATGGCACACAATGTGGCCAACAGCCCTGCAGTCTGCATCCAAGTCACAGCTCTCTTTTGTGCATGCTTAATCAGCTCCTTCTGTGCCAGGCATTTTCTGTCGTACTTCCAGGGGACCATGCCCTCCACCAGTGCTCTATAGTCTAATTGCTATAGATGTATGATTTCCAGTTTGCACATTATCCTCCTTCCAAAAGCTGACTTATGCAGTACTCTTCATCCACTCCTGATGAACACCAGATACCCTGCTTGCTGCTTTACTCGTTGCTCCATCAGCTGCATCACTTCAAGAGTCTCATCTATTTTTCAGAACCTTAGCACATTGGTTTTCCCTTTCCAAGTCAAAGTGAAAAAGGATGTAATCTGTTCAGGCACTGCTGTAAAACCCTTAGCAGCAGTTTAAGGTACTTAAATCTCTGTGAAAGGAGCAGGATGGGAGAAACATCCACAGCCACCTGCAATCCCTTGTGAGGGGTACAGCAATCCCAAATGCATGTGCAGTGCCCATTTCCAGACTCAAATGGAGGGCAGTTATTGATCCAGCAGGTGAGCAGCCAGATTGCACAGAACAGTGCCCCTTCTCCTCTGCAGTTAGGCAGGGCTGGCCAGGCAGGGGGAAGGAGAGCACCTGGCACTGTGGTTGCAGGATGCTGGGAAGCTGCACGAATGCAAACTTGATGATGTAATGGCAGCCTTCACCTTCATCCCAGCTCATTCACTGGTGCCCGGCAGGTTTGCCCTCAAGGAGTGATGTTTCAACAGGAGGAGGCCACACACAGCCAGAGCAGGGCAGCTGCCACACCACTGAGGTTGCCACCACAGCATGCCCTGGGAGAGCCAGGGCTGTGGTCACAAGTCCCACAGGCACAGCCAGCAGTGAAGCTGGGCTTGGCACCGTGGTGCAATGCAGAGAGGGAGCTCACTGCACTTCCTCAGGCAGAGCTGAAACCTGCCAGCTGGGCAAAGGCTTGCTGGGGAGCTTGGGCCTGTCAGTGCTTGCTCTGCTTGCAGACAGAGGAGGACAAGGACTTGGTCCACCTGTAGACAGGGTGGTGTTGAGGTGCCACCAGCAGTGGGAGCCAGGAGAGCCACCCATGCAAGGTGTGGGTGTGAGGCAGGCTTTCATCCAGGCACCCAGTTTTTCTGTGATAACAGCTGGTGTGCCAGCCCTCTGCAAAACGTACAGCTGAAATTGTTTTGGTGGGTTATGGGAGGGACCCAGAGATGTATGATAATCCTCCAGGGAGGAGTTTCCTTGAGAAGTCTCAGGATCCCTGTTCTCATCCCAAAACACTGCTTGCTCACTGGCCATCCTCCCTCCCCCTGACCAGGCCAGCTCTGACTCTCTCTTGTGCTACATGCTTAAGTCTGCATTCCCACCAGCACTGCTGGTGCTGCTGAGAGCTGATCCATGGTATGACAGTGCTGGATGATTCTCTTTAGCTGCTTCTGGAACCACGCACACACAAACCAGAAGACTGAACAGCATTGCATTAAAAAGGAACATAGGAAACAAAAGCAGTGTATTTCAGCCTCTTGGAGGGACCAAAGGGGATACTGTCTTTAGGAATACTACAGAAAGCTAAAAAAGATGTATGAGCTCAGCTGTGAAATGTAATACATTTCTGCTTTCTGGCTTCTCCTGGGATTCACCCCTCCCTGCCCACTGCAGGTACCCATACCCTGGCACAGTTCTGGTCTCTGCACGGCTGGGCTGAGCCACCCTTCCTTGGGCACTCAGCACAGAGGGAGGCCCTGCAAACATATAGAGGTGTCATTCTACATTTGGCAGACCTGTGCCAGGCCAAAAAAAGGACGCAAACCTTTCTGAACCATGTGTGAGTCTCCCCTGAAAAAGGGAGAGCATATGCCCAGCAAAATAGGCCATCCCACCTCTAGCAGCTCTCACACCCTGCCTAGAGTGCTCATGGCACATTACTTGCCAAGAGCCTGCCCTTCTCAGTAAGTGTCCAGTCTCCCCATGAAAGCATCACTCAGAGCCAAGTTACCCTCCTGCCTAAAGAGGGATGGTCACCTCACAGCATGGCCAAGCATATTCCCACTTCTGTATGGGAACAGCAGTGCAGAGCCCATCATCTCAGTTTCACCCTGAAAGGTAAAACCATCAGTCTCCCAAGTGAGCTAAGATGCAGCCATGTGCTGGCACAGCCTAACCTTTCTACAGTGGGAAAGCAAGATTCACAAAGGGGAAATGGCAACTTGATGAGGAGCTGGTTAGCATCCAGGCTCAGTCCTTGAGACTGCTCCCCAGGCAGCAGCAGCACACCAGCTTTGCTCAGTCACGCTCTTCCCTCACATTGCATGTTTTCAAGAAATTGAGCCCAGCATCTCTGAGGCTGACCTGACCAAACCTCATCAACCCTGTGACTCCCAAGAATGGGTCAGAGGCGTTGGGCTTTCTCTGTCAGGGCTGGGTTTTCTCTGTTGGGGCTGCTCTGAACAGAGCCAGGGATAAGGAGATGGGAATGCAGCAGCAGCAGAGGCCCTGCATGAACCCCATCTCCTTCCCAGCCCATGAGACACATCACAAGGATTGTTCAGTCTACACAGAGCTTGTAGCAAGGCTCAGGCGCGGGTCTTCTTACCAGAGACATTTCCAGAAAGTGCCAGGTGCTACCTGTGGTTTCTCTGCTGTGTGTGGGGTCTGTGCAGGGCTGGTGGAAGGAAAAGAGTGGATAGAGATGAAGCAATGGTGAGTTTGAAGGAAGGCCAACTGAGACACCCTGAGAAACAAAGCGAGTAATAAAATCCCAGAGAAAACAGTGCTCCGCACCCAGCCGGGCCCTCTCCTGGAGCTGCCAAAAAGGCATCCTTGGCTCACAGGTAAGCAGTCATAAAATGCAGGGAGAGACTTCCCAGGGAGGGGAGGTTTTACCTGTCGAGCAAGTTCATGGGTACCCTCACCCACCAGTAGGGAGAGCTGAGCATGGCGGGCAGTCATCCTGCAGCCCTCAGCACTGCTGGAGGAGAGGGGGAAACAGAGCCCTCTTTCCTCTGTGGCACCCAAGCAAAGAGACTGGCTGGGACATTCTGAGAGGGGACCAGGGAAGGTGGGGGAGCCTGTGCAAGTGGCTGGGTTGCCAGTTTGGGAAGACTGAGTGCCTTGGCTGATTTTGACAGGCTGATCGTATTTTTGACCACCCTCCTCAGACCCAAACCTTCATGGCTGGAGAAGCAGTTCTGTCTACTCATACGGGTGTCCCTCGGCAGCCCAGCCCCACCAGACCTGATGGGTCCTTCTCCCAGCCACTGCTCTCCCTCCACCACTCATCCCTGCTCGCTCATCCCTGCTAGTGGGCACAGGTCCTCATGGACTTGCTCAGCAGGTAAAACATCCCCTGCCCACAAAGCTGAGCTTGCACCCCCAGGGCAGATGAATAAAGCACCACGTGGGGCAAGGCCCTGTTCTCCTCTCTGCTGTTTCTCCTTCCCTTTCCCCCAAATAAACAGAACACCACAAAGAGAGACAAATGCCTTTGTTTTCCAGGGAAGGACTGTCAGAATGGCGTGTTTCCCTGCATCTTGTTAGGGGTTAGATAAGTCCCCAGGAGCCATGGGGAGCTCTGTCACACAGCACAAGTCCTTGCTGACAGTACCATTGTTAAGAAGGGGTGCATTTTGGGAGGGCTGGGGCTTTTGCCCCCTGCTTGTTTCTCTCCAAGAAAGTCACGGCTCATGCCTGCTTGCCCAGGGAGACTTCCCTCCCCAACAGCTCTTACCCTGAACAAACAGCAGATTGGCAGTCACCGAGGGCTGTGGAGGCTGGCCCCCATTTCTGGACCTCTCCATATGCCCCTGGGCTGGCAGGCACTTCATGGGGTGCCAAAACTGAGCTCTAAAGAAGTTGCCTTCTTTTGGGGCTGCCCAGCACCGAGTTCACAGTGCTCCAACCCAACATCTGCACCCAGCAGTGGCCCTTGGATTGCTCCTGCCAGCAGCAATCTCTCTCTGCTCCCAGCAGATCCAGTGAAACAAGTCCAGGATGCTCACCCTGCCTGGTATGGGGGATGCCTTGCCCAGAGCTTGGCTTAGGGCTAGGTCCTGCAAAGGTCCTGTCCCACTCAGGGCAAGGTTACACAACAGCAGACCCTGCAGAGATGGAGCTTTCCCTCTAAGGTTACCTCCTTATCATGGGCTTGACCTCGGGACTTCACTCATCTCCATCTTCCCTTTAAATGAGAGGAGGTGAATTATATCACAAATTGAACCTGTCTGACTAAATATAGCCAGTGCAGAGACCTGGAGAACCTCCCTGGTTTTCCCCTGTTTGCTTTGGTGGGAATGGAAATAATGAATCCCAGGTGCTGCCTGCTTCTGGAGCAAATGCCTGAGGACCTGGAGGCCAGTACCTCTCAGATGCCCATGGTTTTTGAACATAATCCATCCTGTACAGGGAAACTTTTGGATGGTGCAGTGGCCCTTGGCTTCATGGTGTGTCTGGTGAACCTTCTGTGGACTGAACAGACAGTGTGGACACGCCTCACAGACTAGCTGCCTATGGGGAAGGGAGGGTATATCCAAAAATACCTGGCTGGCTGATGGACCCTCCATGCTGGGTGAGAAGAGCAGGCTTCATGCTCACACAGGCAGCACTTGCCACCAAAGCACTGGCGTGTGGATGCTGCAAGGGAACGTCCATCCCTCTCTCCTCAGGTTCCCACTGTGACGAGGTAAATCAGAAGCTGGTATTACATCTCATCAACCCTTTGCTCAATCTGTGATTCTACTCTCTACCAAAACATCTCTCAACCAGCAGCCCACGGGCTAAATATCTTCATAAAATCCTCAAAACTGTCCCACAGAAAAGCCCCCATCTCACACATGGTCAGGCAGTTGGTTGGCATGTCAAGATTTACCCCTTCCACAACAGTCAGGAGTTTGTCAGTGCTTGGCCTCCATGTCCATCACAACAAGAGCAAGACTACAGTCCTGTAGAACAAAGCCATGTTGGTCATTTTGCCACTAAGTGCATCAACATGCTTCCCACCCTTCTCACAAGTCACCCATTTCTACTGGGACATGAGCTGGTCCTTGGCCTTCTTCTGGAAAAATGACCCAATCTTTGTTTGGGAAAGGAGCTTCTGCCCAGGAACACAGGGCAGAAGAGAGGGAGAGTATGTCTGTGCTTCCAGTGCTGGGGGTGTGTGAGCTCGTGCTCCTGACAAAATGACCTGCATTACCCCCCCACCAGCTGCTGCTGTGAACCTGCCCCAGCTCAGGATCTCTAGGAGGGAACCAAGGAGATCCCCAGTGGGGATTCTATCTTTTGCATGAGGTGTGGACAGTTGACACCTGGACTGGGCTGAGCACCAAAGCTCAGCTCTTCCCAGGTGCTACAGGCTGGCAAAGCCCAGCTTGGGTGATGGTGGTCTGCTTCAGCATCTGCTCTCTGCCCAGGGTGCAAAGGAAGCTGGAGAAGCCAGAGGTGAGGGAGAGCAGGCCCTTGTGTGGGACATGATGATGGGTGGATGTTCTTGGTGGCAGCAGCAGATATAGCTCTGCAAAGGGCTTCTTTGGAAGGATCCATTTGCAAAAACTCCCAAAAGAGCAACACAGTCTCACCACAGCAGTGATGTGTGTGTGCCCACCAGACTCAGAGGTGTCTGAGCCCCCTTGCAAGGGAGTGGGAACCAGCAGCATGGCAGAGAATGACACATCCCAGTGCTTTCCATAGCCTCCAAACTGTGATAGCATCAGAAAGTGCCCTGTACTTTCTCCCCCCCAATAGTGTAAGCCTCAGGGAAATGAGGGTGCCAAGCCCTGCTGAAACACCCTCCCATTTCAGCAGCTGATCCTGGCAGATAACAGACAGCTTACCAGGATAGTTGTTCCAGCTGGCTCTAGGGTGGCAGGCAGCAGCTGCCTAACAGAGCTCACTGACACCTAAATGTTTGGGGTACCAAGTGAAGGATGGCACATGTTACTGAAACCCCCAAGAGCGTTTTGGGGGACTCAGAGTCCCCAGTCAAGCTGTGGAGGACAGTCCCAGGCTGCACCAGCTCTGTCCCTGCCAGAAGGATGCATCCATGTTGGGGAATGATGAGCTGTGCCACCCACAGGACCCCCAGGGAGAGAAGCTGTATGTCTTCCCAACACAATTCTGCTTTCTCCAGCCCTTGCTGTCCGGTGGGGCCCCACTCCCCTCTGGAAAGGCCAAGTTGGTCTTTTTGCCTGCCTTGGCTTCTGTTCAGTTCTGTTGATGCCTGGTGGTCCCATGTGCTTTGGAGACTCTCCAAGCATGAGATGTGCCCCTAAAACTGGCTCGTGGGCTGGCTGCAGATGAATGTAGATGCAATGGCCCAAGCAGGGTTTGTCTCAGGGAGTAAAACCTGATGTGCTCAGGGTCCCTGCCGGTCTGAGCACCTCCTGAGCATCTCTGCTCCTGTTTCTGACATGTGTGGAGACTAACATCATAGCCCACACCCTAGGTACCACTTCCCATACACACAAAAACATACCAAACAGGTGTTTTCAGGCTTCTTGTCATTCCTGGCAGCAAAGCCTGGTCACGGCAACCCTTTTCTTCGGGATTATCATTCCACACTGGTTTTTACACACATGCTTGCTGAAAAATGGCATGCAGCTGAGTTTCGGTCTCAAGGGTGTTGGAGGAGGACGTGCCTGTGTTCCACGAACATACTTCTCCTGAGTACTGTTTGTTGGAAGACCTGAAACCAGCACCTGGGTTGCTGCAACATGTTCAAACACAGCATCCACTTACAATTTGCATATTAAGTACAGCAAACAAACTCTGCCCGATGCATCTCAAAAGTCACTTTAACAAAAGACAAAAAATGAGACGGCAAATATGCCTCAGCAGGTTGTTTCTAGGCTTGAAATAGGCTCAATAAATGGCAGGTTCCTAAGGCACCTCAAGGACACCAATTTGGGTATTGCAGCAGCGCGAAGCCAGTGGCCACAGGCAATAGCCAGCAGCTCTCCTGCTCCAGCACACCTGTGATGAAACATCTGACCCTCATGCATGGAGCTACGTTTCCTTGCCCTTGAACTTCCAGCACTAATGAGCAGCACAGGGATAATTCTTGGCGTCATATTTTAGCACAATTATAACTTTCAGTCCTGCAGTGTGGTGCGGGGCTCATGTTGCAGGCCCTCTGGAAGTCATTAGCCAACATCCAGACAAGTAGTGGCAATGTTTGCCCCTCTATAGTCAGCATTTGCTGAGCTTGTGGCCCTGCTTTCAAAATTGTCATTTCTTATAGGTTAGGTTTGAAGCCTTGCCTTCAGTGCCTGCACAACCTGAACAACACATGCTGCACCCCAACTCACTTTCACTTCTATCTTTACCTTTCCTTCTTTGTCTTTGACTTGATTTATTTGAAGAAAATTGGAAATTCACATCACTGGTCCGAAGTAGCTTTTCCACTTTTTTAAGTAAAAAAATATTATTGGCTTCAAAGTCAGAGTTGTATGAGGTCCCTAATTGTACTTTGTTCACAGCAGAACTTAAGACTTGTTCCATTCACTGTCCAGCTCTCCCCAGTTGGCTGTTCTACTCCAGCTCAGCAGCAATTGCCAGGCTTTGCTTAACCTGCATTTGTAGCTCTTGGAAATACTCTTACATGCAGCATCCCCATGGTCCAGGCTATGTCATTGTGAGCAACCTCTCTGTGTCAAAACCAAGAACATGTTTTCCTGAAGCATTCATCCTTGACTTGCCTTTGCTGTGCTGCCCTGGGCCAAGAGCCCTGAAACTGAAGAGCAGATGGCCTGGAGCCTTCCCCATTAAAGATTTGCTCCAGCCTCACAGTCAGGATCCTTCACTCCAAGGTAACCAAAGGCTTTTTTGCTGAGCTGTCAGTATTTCCAGCATGGTCAGGTGAGGAGTCCCACTGCCTGTCACCCCAGCAGACAGAGGAGTGTCTCCTTATCAGTGGGTGTCTCCTCACTGATCTCACATGCCAGAACAGCACTTGAACAGCTTGGGCCAACCACCAGGCCAACACAGGCCAACAACTTGGGCCAACACAGGCTGGTCCATGTTGCCCGTGGCCACCACCCAGGCACTGAGCTCCCTCCCTGCCTCCCTGGCCAGGGTGCTGTGTCCATCCCACAGCCACAGAGATACCACCCCACTGGCAGACCAGGAGCACTCCCTTCCCCACCAAGCATTGAAAAGACCACAGACTTTGCACCCCAAAAGGCAAGATGGAGCCCAGTGTGAGCAGCCAGGGGTGCAGGGGAGGAGGTGGGGAGCATGGGTTTGGGAACCTCTCAAGATGCACTTAGAGGTGTGTCCAACACATCCCAGCATCATTAGTGCAAGGAGTCATTCCTGCTTCCCCAAGCTGTAACATCAGGCTCGCCCGGATAAATCACTTGTCCAGGTACGCTTTGATAACATTTGCAGGATTATCTTCACCACTTGGGAACATATTTCCATACTGATTTAATGAAAGCAGGGATTCTGGAGTCAGCAGGAGTTGGAGCCTCACAGACGGCTCCTAATCCAGGAAATTGGATGTGGTTGGAAATGTTTCAGCAGTCAAAGCTTGGGAGATCCTGCTGTGGCTCATTCCTGATGTGAGGCTCTGTGTCCACAACATAATAAATCTGAATTTAGCACACCTAATTCTTAGTTTAAAATACCACAGGCCACATAACATGAAGTGACTGAACAGGTACAAAGGCTCTCTCCCAGTGGAAAGGTGTTGCAAATCACTGCAAGAGTTACTGCAGCTAAAACAGGCTTTTGCCAGCTGAAGAGCACAGTGCACAAGTGGGATTTGGTCCACAGCATTTTCAGCCAGGCCCTTTCCCACTCCTCCCAGGTCATCCCTCAGGATGCCCCTCTATTGCTGCATCCCTCACAAGAAGATCTGGGGCAGATCTTCGCTCTTTTGCTTCAGACACTTGCCTGACTGGGCTTCTCCTTTGGCAGCTGCCAAACCACCTTGTTTTGAGCCACCCCTCGACTCGGCCCATGTTCCAACTCAACCCCAGAGCTTGCACTAGCTGGACTCCAGCCCTCAGCCCGCAGGACCAGTCTGGCTCTGCTGAGGCACAGCAGTGCCTATCAGCCAGACCAGAAGGCATGCTCTAAATCAAAGCTACTCGCAATGAAGAAACTCTCTTTCAGCAATCATGCTTCCCTCTTCAACCGAAGGTGTATTGCAGCTTGGAGGTTGGGAGGCGTGAGGATGTCCGTGAGGGAGGCTGAGATCTCAAGAAAACGTGCCATCTCAGCATAGGGAGATCAGCCTGGGATCTTTGAGTGCCAAGGAGAGCGTAGGAAGAAGGCTGAGGCCCTGAGAGAAGAGCCCCAGTGAGCACCATGAGCAGCCCTAGGGACAGACAGGGATGTCTGGCCCCTTGTATGGGAATGCTGGGTCACAGCCAGCACTGGGGGATGGGTTCAGACCCCAAAGGCATTAAAAGCTCAGGACCGTCTGGGATTGCTCACAAGGGCAATTTGCACTTTCCAAGGAGAGTGAGCAGATTGTGCAAGGAAAGGCTAGCAAGAGGTTAGCCAGTTGCTCCCAGGAAGCAGCTGACTGAAGCACAGGCCACACTGGAGGTGCCCAGGGTCAGGACCTGAGTAGGGCGCCTACACCTAGCATAGTACATGCTTGGTGGGGTCTTTGCTGTGATGACTGGGCTTGGATATCTGTGTTGTCTGTGAATTTGGTCTGTCCCCATCATGGCAGCTGGCTCTTCTACACCCCCTTTTCCTGGCCCCATCCTGTCCAGGACACAACCCCAGTTTGCAGAAAGCAGGTGCAAACACCACCTGCCTCACCCTCATAACTAGAGGTGAGGCACTGCTGAAGTCATATCCCACAGTCATTACTCCTATCTCCACACTCATGGCTCCCTCTGGCCAAGAGTTTGGCACAGACAAGAGCACTGTTTGAAGCAACAGCATCGCATCCACTCACTCCCTTTGGACTGAGCAAAGACCTTTGCTCCCCAAGTTACAGTGACTCTCCCTCTAATACAAAGCTAGGATTTGAAATGTTATGCAGGAGAGCCCTTCTGGCAAGGAGAGGCAGGAACGGTGGAGGAGAAGATCACTGTCCCAGTGCAGAGTTCCCACACAAACCCATGACACTGAAGTCTGTTGTGATCTGTCCTCATCTTCCTCATCTGCATCCTTTGCAGATCAAATGGGCTGCTAAACTGCTGGCACATCCCCTGGCTGGCCCACTGTACACTGATAAGGAAGGAGGGGACAGGCGGTGAAGATTGCCAGCTCTAGCCAGTCTGGCTCTACCCTTCTCAACCCACAGAGGCTCTTCCTACACCACATTGCTTCTGAAAATCACAGGCAAGCACCTCTGTGTCTCCAATGTGGTGGAGTAGGTGTCAGTACACCTGGGGACACCATCCCTGCCTGGTGTGACACCAGGTGAGCAGGGACCTTTCCTCCTCTCAGTTCAGCCATCCCTTGTGAGGGTGCTAATGCTGGAGCTTTAGAGTTTGCCATCTTATCATGATGTCTCCAAAAGGAAGGCAGATGTGACTGTCCTGATGGTGGTGGTCCATGGCCTGCAGGCAATGGGACACTCCATAGCCCCCTTGCCTGTGGTATTAGACTGTTGTGCTAATGCCATTTAATTCAAGGTTTTATGAAAGCCAGTGGAGACACATGGACTTGTATCAGACAAATACAGGCTGCCTGAGGTAGACTCAAGCCTGAAACTCGAATTTCCTTGATGTGAATAGCTCTTTACGCACCTTCTCTGGAATGGTAGCCCCTCCTTCATTATCATCTCCTAGCCATTAGCTGGTCTCTAATCTCCCCAGCAGCATTTGGAGGAAGGTCCCTGGACAGACATAACTGAAGGACCCGGTGGCTGCTAAGGCTTGGTCACAGTGCTCAGCTGCCAGAAATGCTGCAGAAAACACAGAACCTACCCCATAGCTTTTAAAAGGCCCCTTCCACCTCCATCTCCAAGAGAGCAAATATTTACACATTTCCCTTCCCCTTCCAACAGTCCCTACCAGTCCAGCCCCCTAGACCATGGCTCCAGCAGCAGCTCAAGTACTTGGAGAGATGCCTGGGGTTTAGTCTCACAAAACCTTGGATTTGAAAGGAATTGGTTTAATAACACACACATCCCAAGTAGAGGGAGGCTGACTCTATCTACTTTTTCTCCTCCTCATATGGAGCACTTCTTGTCCTGCATCACATGATCCCTTGATCAGGCTCAAGACTGGACCCCGAGGCAAGTGAAGAAGGAGAAAGGAGCCACAGGCATGTCAGAGCAGAGAAGACCACTTTGGCCTTTACTCTAGCCCCCTTGCGTCATGGAGTGATCAGCAATCTGGCCAAAGTCTGGAGCCTGTTTCTGCCCTCTCCAACAGGCAGGCAGGAGGGTGTCCCTGCTACCTCTGCTGGCATTGATGGCATCAACTGGAAATACTCAGTAGTGCCATCCTCAGGGGTTATACTGGGGGAGGGGGAGGGGGGGTAACAGGGCTGAGGACACTCATATCCTCAGCAGAGAGGGAACTGATGGGCCTCACAGTCATGGAAGAAAAAATTGTTTCAGAGAGTTTCAGTTCTGGGCCTCCTAAGGAAATCACAGAGCGTCTTGTGATTTAGAGACAAATATGCAAGACAAGGAGAGCTCTAAGCCACAGGCTTGGCACACTGCCTGAATTTTTCCCTCCTCTTTCAGTGTAATTACAGTTGAGCCATGTAGTAATTGGGTAACTTTTTCCAAAAGAATCCTTTCACCCAGTGAATCATACTTGCCACAAAGAGAACACAGAGGCAGATAAAAGACATATAGATCCTATGGCTTATTGTGATAGAAGCATTTTGCCCCATCCCCTTCTTCTTCAGGCCCCTAGCTGTGTTCAGGGTAGAATCAAGAGCCAGGCATGGCACTTTCCCAGATAATTTCTTCTCAGCCTTCCAAGGCAGCTTCCTACTGGCTCTCTCTGCCCTGCAGCCAAGATGAACTGCACAGTTTTGAAGGTGCCTATGAGTTCTGTAGAAAAAGGGCTGTTTTCCCTCCCTTGGTTCCCATACCTACAAAAGTGAGTGGTAAAAGCTGGGTCAGCAGCTGGGCAGTCTCTGGGGACAGAAAGGATTCATAGTGTAGCTGAGTGACTCTGGATGCAGCTTCAGTCCTCTGTTACTGGGGTTTCACCTGGACTACAAAGAGTTTCTGAGGCACTACATGTGCTCAGCAACATTTCTTCTAGTCCAGATTTAACTAGAGCTGAAGAGCCCCGCCTCCACTACAGACCCTTCCCGCCAAGTCTCGGTCCATTTTCCATGTGGGATAAAAGCCTTGGATAATAAAACATTCATTATAAAACTATTTTCCATTGGATTCATGGCCACACACAGCTGGATCTCCTCCTGGAGTGGCCCGCAGCCTGTTTGGAAGGGCTGTGTTCAGCATCCTGGAGAGGAGGCTGGGTGAGTGTGGGAGGAGGCAGCTCTGTCTAATAGACCCTCCCTCCTCCCAAAACCAACCCCTGCTACCCTTCCCATTGGTGCATGGGGTGGAGAAGGGCTGGGACAACTCAGATCTCCATCTATTTAAAGGCAAGGGTGGGACTCTAGCAGCTACTTGCGTGGGACCCTTGTGCCTCAGCGGAGAGGAGCGCTACCCTGCCGAGCAGCACCATGTCTTGCGTGAGTAGAGGAAGGGAATGGGGCAGCTGTGCTGGAGGTGGGACTGTGTTGGCTGGGTGTGAGGGTGCTTGTGCTAGCCTGAACATCAGCCCCAGTGTCAGAGGGTCTGTTAGAGCTGGGTGCCTGCTACTGGTGAGGCACGGTCCCTGCTGCATCCGCTACAGAGGGCTGGCTGCTATTTTGTGTTCTGGCAGCGGTGGTTCTTTTTTTCTCTAGGATCCCTTTGGGGCAGTACGTGTGGGGATCCTCACTGGGTTGAGTCCTAACCTGTTTTACTGCAGCTCTACTCTGGAGAAGCTGCTGCAGTAACATTTATTGCTGTCTGAGCATCTTCTCTGGGCAGCCTTGCTGCTTGCTTTCTGGTGAGGTTTTCATGAGTCATTGAATTGCTATTCTTCTCTTTCTTGGAAGGAATGTGCCTTACAGAAGTGTTCTGTGAATGTCAAGGACTACGTTCCAATACCTTAAGAAGTTAGAGAGGTTATCTTAAGGGCAGGTATCAAGAGTATGGGGCCAGACTCTTTACAGAGTTGCCCAGCGACAGGGGAAGGGGCATGAGGCACAAACTGAAACAAAGGGAGTTGCAGTTGAATATGAGGGGAAACTTCCTCACTGTGAGGGTGACTGAACACTGCCCAGAGAGATTGTGGAGTGTGCTGCTCAGGAGGTATTCAAAAGCCACCTGGACATGACACTGCAACCTGCTCTACGTGAACCTGCTTTAGCAGGGGGGTAGGATCTCCAAGATCCCTTCCTTAGCTGTTCTGCTAGGGAGATGCTTGTGTTAGAAGAGTGATTGCACTTCTTTGATTTGCCTTAGGCTGAGGGTGATTAAACAGGGATTGTCCCAAGAGCAAGCTTAATTTTTAAGGTGGAATAGGAAAAGGTTTTCAGTATTCTTGAGGTCCTGGCTCTGCTGTGATGAAAAATGAATACATATGGGTTTGCCAGGATGCTTTGGTCCTCCTAGAGAGACGGTGGGGGGTGGGTGTCTCTGTGAAGCAGAAGAATATTCTTGCAAATACTGAGCCTACATAAAAAAAAGCTGTTGGGAGATGGGAAGCAAGGTGTCTGAGTCCTTGGACCTGGGCAAGGCTTGAAGCTCAAACATGAGCTAGGGGAAGGGAGTGGAGTCTCCATCCCTGCCATCCATCCCAGACAGATTTGTGTGGGCTGACACAAGACCTGCAAGGCACATGGGTGTGTTTGGGATGGGGTGGGTGTGATTGGAGTGTGATGGTACTTACACTTCCCTGCTGTGAAATACAAATATGTTGATGAGAGCAGCAGGAGACAGATTAGGAAATCGAGCTCCAATCAAAGGTGCCATGTGATTGGGGTAACTTCTCTGGGATGTCCTTGCTGCCATGCCCTAGGGCAAGGGAGCTTCCCAGTTTCTCCATGGGTCCAAGGCAAAGCATGTCTGGTAAGGCAGCAGGGAAAGCTGCCAAGTCAGAACAAGTGAGCCAGCCGGTACTGAGCTAAAGTCTCTGCTTCCACGTTCCCCAGGGACCAGTGTGCACCAACTTGGGTCTCAAGCCTGGCCAGCGCCTCACTGTCAAGGGGAAAATTGCACCAAATGCCAAGAGGTGAGTTGTGCTGTGCTGCCCAGGCATGGCCAGGCCACTGCACTGAGGGGTCTGCAAAAGGTGGTGGCAAAAGGACTCTGTCCCTTGGGTAGAAGAGGAGAAGGGGTTAACACCAGCAGTGCTTCCAGTGAGTCATCACCTAATGCACATTGCAGACACAGTACTGCCAAGGGGCTAAGCCAAAGCAGATGTGAAGCTCCAACTGCACACGCTGGCAGTGACCACATCCTTCTAGTGCAGGGTGAAGGAAATGGAAGCTGTGTCTGTACTGAGATCTGGTTTGAGATCATCTGCCCCACCACATCCTTTCCCCTGCACAAAGATGCCAGGAGTAGGGACATTTACGATGCCCCAGTGGATTTGGTGCTCTCACATGGTGGTGGGGAAAGAAGGAGGAAAGGTGGTGAGCAGGCAGGTGGGCTGAAGTGGAAATGGACCCCTAAATGTGCAGGGGTCGGGGTGGCTGGGTTTCCCAGCGAAGCCTCTGCAGCAGCCCCCAGCCCTTGTGCAGGTCTGTGGCTGGGGGGCCCTTGGCAGGTAAGGTGGAGCCTGTAGCTGCTGTACCAGAACTAGCGGTGTTCCAGGAAACATGTCCCAGCTCTTCCCAGTGCCTTTGAAGTTTGATACTGTCTGAGTGAAGCCTCCCAGGCTTTCTCTTGCCAAATAATGTGCCTCTTCTCATCTGGGTGAGAGGCCTGAAGGCAAGGTGGACGCTAGGCTAGGAAACTTCCTCTCACTGCTGTTGCAGATACTTTGGGATAGCTAATGACATGGCAATTATTTCAGCTACCTGCAGGTTGGGGAGAAGGCAGTGGCTGTCAGGCAGGATGCAGCACCAGCTAACTGTTCAGGGCTGAAAGGAAATCTATGGAAAGCAACTGATTCCTTAGGAGTTGGTTTGGGTGTGTGATAACTCTGTTCAGGGCACTGTGTACTGAACCATTCTCTCGTTAAAAGCTTTGAGGAAGTGGTGCCTCTCCCAGGGATGGCACTCTGGAGCCTATCACCCCAGAAGAGTGCCCCTTACTGCCACAGCACCATCCTTTTAGGGAAGGTGTGCAATTAAGCAAAGGGTTTCTCTTAGGTTACCCTTAGCTGGGCTTGAAGAAACAGACCCAGGGATGCTCGTGGTAATGAGAAACATGCTACCATAGTATTGATTTTATTTCTTTTAGCTGTATTGATGTCTGCTTTTTTTTTCTCTGCAGCTTTGTGATGAATCTGGGCAAGGATGCTACCCTCCTTGGACTTCACTTCAATCCCCGTTTTGATGCTCATGGCGATGTGAACACCATCGTGTGCAACTCAAAGAAGGTGGAAGAGTGGGGTGCAGAGCACAGGGAGGCTGTCTTTCCTTTCCAGAAAGGGGGCACAGCAGAGGTGAGGCATGCATATATTTATATATGTATATACACTCTCTGTACGTGCTCTGGTGAAGGGACGGTGTTTGGCACAGGACACCCAGCTGCAAGGGCTGTCTCAGGGCTGTCTGTACTGGAGGTGGCTGGCTTCTCCTGCTTGGCCAGTGCCACCACTCAGAACTCTGAGCTCTGATGGAGGTGGGATCAAATGTTTGAGCTCCATCTGGCTCAAAGATGTTGCTATTGAACAGAGCAGGGAATGGGCATCACCAGAATAACACTCCTGCTGTTAATGAACAGGTTATTCTGCTGAGCTTGTTCACCCTGTGAAGCAGTGGCACAGCAGTGCTGCAGAGGCTCGAGGAAACTTTCTCTAACGTTTTCCATTTGCCTTGCAGATCACTTTTGGTGTCAACCAAAATGATGTGACAGTCCACCTGCCAGGCCACCAGTTCACGTTCCCTAACCGGCTTAACCTCTCTGTCTTTGACTACTTTGATACACAAGGGGACTTCACACTCCAGTCCCTCAGCTGGGAATAATTTCCTCTGACACCTCCATCTCAAAGATACAGAAAAAGCAATCAATAAATAAGAGTTTTGATGTACAAAGTCTCAAAATCTGATCTGTTTAATATTGCGAGTCCTCATGGGTTGGGCACCTTGATGGGAGTGGGTGGATGAGGGTAGCCAGTGTTGCTTGAGTACCCTAAGTGGATGCAATTGTCCCAGCCTTGGTCCTTGAAAGTCATGAATGGAGAAGAGGATGAAGGTTAAAAGCCTGAGAACACAGGTTAAAAGTTGGAGAGTTGCAGGAGGAGGCATTGGGGCTAATTGTCACTCAGGGGAGAGTAAAAGCATCCTTTAAGTAAGGTCACAAGCTGTTGAGGTCTAGACTGACACCTTACACTGCCTGAATAAATTAATTCTACCTATAAACTAAGCACTCCTGGCTGACATCAGACAGCACTGACTGGCTGTGCTAGCTGAGTCTAGTGGGGCATGGAGTGAGGGGAAAGTCCTCAGCTGTGCTAGTTTTGGCTGCAGCCTTCTGTAGAGGTTGTAGGAATTCCTATTCCTGTGTCTGCTTGAGACCTCTTACTGCTGTATGGAGACGGTAGAAAAGCTGCCTTGCTGGGTGTGGCAGAGCATGCAGAGAGTTCCTCATCCAAATCCTTTCTTCCAGTAACTGCAGGAGCTCAAAGTGTTGTGCTGTGGCACAGGAGGGCAGTAATGTGGAGGCGTCTGGTTTTATCCTGCCCCTTGTGCTTTGCCCGTTCCATCCCGAGCTGAGGGAGGCAGCGATGTCCCGCTGGAGTGTGGGATGCTGAGGATGTGTGCTCTATGCTTTTGTTCCCATTTTACTTGGCCCACGTGACCCCAAGCACTTCTCAGTCTAAACTTAGGCTAGACTCTGAGGAGACTGAGGCAGTCAGGCATGTCTGATGTTCCTGCATAGCTGCCTCAGGGTCTCTCTCAGTCTAATGCTGCCTTGGTGCTGCTGCTGAGCATAGTGGGTGTAGGAAAGGTGTGTTCTGCCCTATCCACAGTGCACAGCAGTTGCCAGGTCAGTCTGGGATGAAAGGCTTGGCCACAAGCAACACAAAGCGCTAACAATTTGATGTACTGCAGCATTCCCTGCAGGCCTGGCTGGGCTAATTCTTCACATTAAGCAGTCTCCAGAGCAGCTGGAGAACAGGGACTTTCCCCTGCAGCAGCCATACCTGCTGCTCTTATTTCATAATTCATGAGGCTCTGCCAGGTCCTGTGGCCTGGGTACCCATGCAGAGGGAGGCTGGGCTGCTAGGAACTGTGAGTCTGAGAAGGAAGAGAGATGAGATGAGAGCTTAGCTGAAAGGTAGGGGCACTTGGGCTGTACAAGCAACTTGAGGCTCTGCAGCTGGATCTCTCTTGAAGTCCTGTATTACCCAAAGCCCATCTGCTTTGGATGATCACATCACACTTCTTTTAGGGCTACATCTACAATTGTAAACGTGACATCTAGCATTGCCACCCTGCACGTAGGCATGGCAGGGGGACAGCATAGCTTGGGGACTCTTCCCATGGTGTGATAAGGATGAAGCCATCCTTTCTGGAGAAGAGAGGTTAAGCAGTATGGAAATGAGCTATCCTAGGTTAGATGGTCTCAAGGCAAGAGACCTGGCTCAGTTTACACAGTGGTGTTGACACAGTCTGGCAGACTGGGGTACATTTGGTAGGCCAGAGAATTGGGTGTTTCCCTCAACCACAGCAGGGCCATGGTGCTGGTGAGAGTGCCATGAACTGTCATGATGGACACAGAGGAGAGCTCTCTCCTTGCAGCTTCCTCTGCTAGGCTGATCTTGAAAGCTGAACAAATGCACTGGACTCCCCGGGCTGTACTACAGGGGAATCTTGCAATGCCTCTTAATTGTGCTTAGCAATCTTTCTTTAGATTCTTCAAAGATTTTTCTGTGGCAGTTTCTTGAAGAAAGCTCAGTGGTAACTTTACCACAGGAGTATGAGCCTTAGTGGGGTCTCCTGCGAGCGTGGCTGTTTCTTGCAGTGACTCACAGTTCTTGTGAAATCTATGACTCACTGTTGTCCTGACTTTGTTATGGCTTGGCCCGTTGCTAGCAAGGAGATGAGGGGTGGCAAAGGTTCCCCAGATATATAATTTAGACATATCGAAGTTGACTGCTCCCTTCCACCCACTCCCCAGCCTTGTGCAAGGTGGAGGCTGGTGTGTGAGAGCTGAAGGATCTGAGGATGGAATCAGGATCCCTGAGACAAGCACACTCCCCACCCAGCTCAGCAGGATGAGCAGCCATGCAAAGGGGAAAGCACTGCAACACCATTGATGGAAGACACTGCGTGCTGGCATGGAAGGTGACACACTTTTATTTCTCAACATGACCCCAGCCAAAGGTCAGACGTTCCCAGCCGGCTCACTCCTTGCTTTCCCTCACAGACCCCGACAGCTCCCTGGAAGCCAGGGGGATGCTGTGGCTTCCTGCAGCCTGCAGAGAGGGCACCGCAGGCCGCGCCACGCCCGTCCCAGCGCGGCCATGGCCACGGCGGCGGCTGCTGGCCAGCAGGGTGTACAGGAAGGGGTTGACGCAGCTGTTGCCATAGGCCAGGCAGGTGACACCGAAGTTAAGGTAGGCCTGGGCGGTGGGGCCGATGCCCAGCCCCTCTCCCTGGTACAGCCCGGCCAGCTGCCAGGCCCAGAAGGGGAGGAAGCAGGCCCAGTAGGCCGCCACGATGGCAGAGATCCTGGAGAGGAGCCGCCGGGCAGGGGCCCGGCCGGCCAGCGGCAGCCCCGGGCCCCAGGCCGAGGACTGGTACACCCGGGCCAGGCGGGCGTAGACGATGCCCAGCACGGCGCCGGGTGCCAGGACGCCGGTGGTGAACAGCACCGTCAGGTAGAGCCGGAAAGCCGACGGCGTCCAGGTGGGGACGCAGATGCGCTTGCGGGAGCCGTCCCCCTCCCGCAGCTGAGTCATCGCCATCATGGGGGCCGCGAGCAGGAGCGAGAGGAGCCAGAGCATGGCGCTGGCCAGTCGGCGGGAGGCATTGCTGGCCCGCCGGGCTCGCAGAGGCTTGGCCACCGCCCAGTACCTCTCCAGGCTCATGGCCGTCAGGAGGAAGATGCTGGCGTGCATGGTGAGGAGGTCCAGGCTGAGCAAAAGCCTGCAACCCACATCCCCAAAGAACCAGTCGTGGGCAAAATAGGTGCAAACCACAAAGGGGATGGTGGAAAGGTACAGGAGGTCAGCCAAGGCAAGGTTGATCATGTAGACCCCCAAGGAGCCTGCTGAGCAGCCTGCCACCCTGCCAGAGGCCACTGCCACTGTGTAGATGTTCCCCACCATCCCAGTGAGGCACATGACCAGCAGCACTGCACCCAGTGGCCCTGTGACCAGGCTGTCCCCTCCCAGGACATTGCTGTCATCACCCCCACCAATGCTTTCCTCCAAAAAACTGCCACCCTTGGGATCCTCTCTAGGACTTGGGCTGATGAGAGAAGTGTTAAAAGACATCTTTGGGTAAGTTAAGCAAGAGCAAATCAAGCTCTCAGAGACCTGTTCTTTCTGTCTTCCACCCTCGCTGTACAGGACACAAATATCCTTAACAGCAAAGCAGCCAGGGGAAGAATGGGGAGAGTTCATCAGACACAGACAGGGTGCTCCAGAAGTCTATTCCTCACCTCCAGCTGCCCAATCCATTTTGCTGATGTTGTCCATCACAAGCTCTGTCCAGTTGTTTTCCTTAACCATGAAAGAGCCGAGAAAGGGACACTGCCTTTTCCTTCAAGACCAATACATGCAAGGTATCCTCTGCCAGCCAGGAGGAAATGTCTCTTTTCTTCGCTAGCTTTGCTGCTTCTCCAGTTTGCTGGGCCCGCAGAAACAGTGGATGAACAAGTAGATTTCTGCTCCCAAGTCTGTCAGCTCAGCTGAGACCGACTTTGGAGAGGTGGGCCCTGCCTCGCTGAACCAACCCCCTGAGAGCTGCCTTGACCACTGCATGGAGGAATGTGCCTGACTCACAGCTTCACACACCGGTGTGAATACAGTTCCAAATTTATACTAGACTTTTAGCACTAGCTGTGGAGCCCCACTGGCCCCATCCTCTTTCTGGCAGACATGCTTTCTTCCCCCATATCTTCCTTTATCCTGCTCTGTCCTCCTTCTTGTTCTTATTTCCCTTTCTTTATCCCATTTCTCCTGGTACAATTGTCTTCATTTGAGACAGAAGACAACTGAAAGACAAGACTCCATAATATGGCAGGGAGGGTGGAAAGCATCATGCTGTGGCTGTAGGAGGGAAACAAGGGCCAACCCTGGAAGTGCAATAGGCAGGGAACAGCCACACAGCTCTCCCCAGCCAAGCCAGACTGAAAGAACCTGTCCCTCGCTCCCACCCAAGCACTTCAGGGCCCTTTGAGGTTTGGGTGTTGTGGATGTAGTCCCCAGTTTGCAAGCAGGCCCACCAGACAGTAGGACCTCTCACATTGTCTGTTCTCACATTGCCTTTTCCACCTTTGCCCTCAAGTCAGCAGCAAGCTCCTAGAGACACAAAGGACTGGATATTTTAGACACTGTTTTTCCTTCCTCTCCACAAAGACCATTCTCTTCCTCTAAGCTTTCCCCTCCTTCCCTCGAAGCCCCGGGAAGCTGCCTGGCCGAGCAGGGAGCAGCAGCCCATTGCGTAGGCACCACCGCCTTCTAGCGAGACACCATCGCATGACACCCGCGCCCGATGCTACCCGGCCCTTTCCTCACTCACAGCTGAGCCTCCGTCTCAAGGAAGACACGGTGGGACAGAACTTGCAGAGCAGAGACAGATGTGCTGTAGCTTCATTGGGGCTGAGTCAAATGCCTCTGCTCATATCCAGCAGCGGTAATTCAGCAGCTAACGGGAGGAGGAGGCATCCCATCAGTACTCCCCTCACTGGGCAATGACCTTTGGTTTTGAGGCAAATCATGTTCCAAACTAGGAGAGATCAGCAAAATGAAGTGAAAATATACTTTTAGGTGGATATTTCTATTGCACCATGATAGCAGGGTGAGTGATGCTTCTACTCATCCAGGAAGTTGATGCTCCCAACAGATTGTGTGGTGGTCTTGGCACAGAGTGGGGTCCCCAGGGAAGCAGAGGGGCACTGCGAGTCTGCCCAATTGGCTCTGATGGGAATAATCACAGTCCACATGCCCCAGGAAATACAATGAACAGCTTTGGCTTTTTGTTTGATCATCTGTACTTTTTTCCAAGAAACAACCTCATACCTCAGCAGTTAACACGTCAGCTAATTTAGGACATTAAAATAAATTACAATGGTATTTTAAAATTATTTCTTTAGGAGCTAATTAAAATACTGGTTGTCTCATTAATTCCAGTTAGCTCCCCTTAACACGAGATACCTTCTCTCACACTGCCTGATAAAACTGCAAACACATCAGATACTACAGTCACCAGCAGAACTCAGCTACTCCTTCCAGCATGTGAAGCACAGCTCTCCCAAGAGAGCTTTAAGAGATGAGCTTTAAGACATGAATCATGGGTTGATTTCGTGTTTTAGGCTCACCCTTACTAACAGAACATGAACATACAGATATGTATGTGTGATGGACAAGATAAACATATGCAATGTGCAGGTCAGAATGAAAGTGCCAGGCCTTTGACATACAGGGAATGAGGGAGAAGAGATCCATATATTACTTTATTCAGCATTTACCCTAGGCTCTACTAGAGACAGCAGACTCTGAACTCTATACACGTTATCAGCTCCTCTCTGCAAGACCCAACCCCTCTCCATTGGTCTGATAGAGACTCAAGCTGGGCAGCTGATCTTCAGTGGCATGCATATCCCTCACAGGATCTTCCCTAGGGTAGTATTCCGCCTCCAGCACTTTTTGTTATGTCTGTGCATGCACATGTTACCCACATACCCAAATGTATATCCACATTATTTTTGAGATCTCTTAATCTTCTCTGAAGCATTTGGTGGAAGGTCTGCACACAAATGTCATCTGAAGAAGCTTTCAAGCCCATGCATGGCAGAAGGAAACAAGTCTCACATTTGGCTGTTACATGTTTTAAGTGACCTTTCTCAACCACTGCACTAACTGATCAAATATCTAGATGTTTCACATCTCTGTCACCTGCAGATATGGTATTTCTTGTAAAGGAACAGGGTCTGTCAGTCCAGCTGCCCCTGTAACTGGCTGTGGTGCCTGGCTCCAGCCAGGCAGCTCTTTTCTTGCATCAGGTGGGTGCCTGTCTGCAGTCTCATGCAGGAGTGATGCTGGGTCTCACGTCCAACATAGTAAGTGCCAAAGTTTTCAAGGCCTGACTGACAGGCAAGACCTGTCAGCATCCAGCCAGATGACAGCCATTTAACAGGGACAGGTTGTACTGAGGATTCAGACGCACAAAATCTTGCACTTGAAAAGAAGCAGCTTAATTGGGCCCTCAAAACAAAGAGGATATCTTATGGAGGCAAAAGTGCTTCAAAGGGTGCTCCAAGAGCACTGTGTTTCTCTGATGTCAATCTCCTCTCCTGTCCTGACAGCCACCCAATAGGACCAGGTAGAGTTGAGTCATAGTGAGATTCCTGCATGGCTTCCTAGGATTTAAACTTGAAGTAGGCTTCAACTGTAGTGAAGAGAAAAGGTGGTGCATTAGGGCAATACCCTGAATGGGAGTGGCAGGAGGGGAAGGAAACAGCATCCAGGCACTTACTTGCATATTCCTGAGGTGTCATGGCCTGGCTGATGACACTAGTGAAGGCTCTGATCCACTCCAGCTGGTCAGTCTCTGTCTCACAGGTGAAGAGGTATTCCCGGTCAGGGGTGACAATGGTGATGCCGTAGTGCCAAGAGAAGTTGCCCTGTGTCCCTGAAGGCAATCCTTTCTGGACGCTGTATCCATTCTCTCCACTGCCCACAAATACCTCACCCTTAGCAAATGCATCCTGCACATCAGGGGGGAAAGACAGTGATTTATGGAACCCCAGAAGAACAAGAGAATCATTACAGGGTACCTAAGGACAGGAAGAGAGTGTGTGAGGACCGGGGATGTAGCAGCAAAAGGTTTTGGAGGTGGTCAGGGGATTCAGAAGAACAGTGAGTCTGTGCTCAAAGGCAGTAGTGAAAAGGAAAAAATAAGGCCATAAATCTCAAGCAGTCTGAGAGAGGAACTGCTGCTCTCATCACTCTGTGTCACTCTCCCATCACCACCTTTACACTGCTGCCCTCCCGGTTCCCATTGTTTGCAGGCAGTGAAACAAACACAGAAAGCATGTGATGAACTAAAAGGGGTGGAAAGGGGAAGACCTGGAGTCCATTCATAGCAGCTGGGAAACCTGCAAGCCGCCCTCACTGCAGAGCACAGACTCTGTGCGCACTTTGACCCTGCCCTCAGCACCGCTGCCTGCCGCTGCCGGCGGCCACATCTCCCTCTCACCAAAGGATCCTTGAAGTACATGAGCCTGCGGTGATCCAGCGTGAACCAGCGCTTCTTAAAAGCCTCTCTCTGCTGTGAAGGGAAGAGGTGACATGTGTGAGGGGACAGTGCCCTCTGCTGCGAGCTGTGCGAATGGGTACCCCAAACTCATCCCAACCTCTTGAAGCAAGCCCCTGCCATAGCAGCAACCTCCTCCTCGCCCTTTCTGAGCTGAGAGTGGAGGTGAGTATGGGGTGATTCACTCCCAGCTGCTGTCCCCAACTCCTGAACCTCAATGAAGGACCCCAGAGTTGAGACAGGAGAAATCTGGACGCTAAATACCTGTAAGGACACGCACACACAGACACATGCAGAGAGATCTGTCGCTCTGGGAGAAAGCAGGGACTCTGGCTTCAGCTACTTTCACATGTTTCCTTCCCCTTCCTTTCATTCTCCCCTCCCTTGGTGCACACACACTCTTCCCACAGGTGTCTAAAGAGTCAGGGGGTAAATGAGGAAACAGCAGGAGAAAAACATTGATGTAGGGAAAGCCAGTGGTGCTCTGGCAGGCCCCTGTTTGATTTTTTCTACCCCAGCAACTCACCTTGGGACCAGTCTTTTCCATGTATCCCTCCTTCAGGAAGTTTCTTGTCAGACGATTTTTGATCTGACAAAATGGCAAGAGTATCATTCACTTAGCTGTGCCTCTTCACTGTTAATTTCTCTCCCTCACCCTTCTATTCCCCCAAATTCAGTCACCTTCTAAATTTATATTTCCCAAACTGCCTAGCTAGGCATCACTTCTGCCTCCAAAATGCCCAGAAACAGCAGAGAGCAGCTGCTTTCTGACCACCACAGGCCCATTTTAAAACAGCTTCTCATCCCTCTGTCTTTACCCTGCAATTTCCACTTCCGTACCTGGGGTTATAACAGTAACTAACGAGCTCTTTTATCATGCAAGCAGCGGGAGCCTCAGGAGGCGCTCCAGCGCTGCCTTACCTCATTATCGCTGGCAATGGGAAATGCCACCTTCAGGTAATGGAACTGCACAGAGCGGATGGCGTTGAACCAGTCCACTATCTCCTGAGGGTGGAACAGGACAGGACAGAAAGCTTAGCCAGAGCAACAGAGGGGCATGTAAATTCACCCAGCTGCACCCAGCCTGAGTTAACTACAAACAGCCAGCTCTCCCTCTGCAGCATCTCCCTCACATGCACACAGCCAGCACGGCTGCCCCATTCCCCACATGCACAGGCAGCACATCTTCTATAGAACTCCTCCCACACAAACCAACTCAGCCCGTGCTCCTGCCCTGCTCCCTGCAGCAAAACTCTCTCACAGATACACAAACACGGAGCCAGAACCCCCACCCTATTACCTACAGCAACTCACACACCCCGTCCTACCCATGCTTCATACTATTTAATATCAGCAGCTCCTCAAAGCACCTCAATGGCTTTGCAGTGTTTGATGCCAGATACCTTTCCACTTTCATGGTAGACAAATATATTCCGGGTCTTATTGTCTTTGAGATAGGTGATCTGCAGGCCATTTGGGTTCCCAATCTTCTCTGGCTGGAATGTTGCATTGATTACATCTATTTTAACATTGATTTTCGGTTCTTTGGCCTGAAAACAGAATGCATTGACCATGCATGAGCAATCCTAGAAGGAAAGAGATCTGAGCTACTGATTACCTGGGGTAAGGCAGGGTCAGAGGCCTGACTCGGGTGGAGAACCTTGTACTTGGCTTTTCTAAACCTTCTGATGTTCCTATCAGCCCACTTCTGGAGCTTATCCAGGTTTCTCTGGATGGCATGTCCTGCTTCTCCCTACCTTGAGCCATTCCCTCCCTTGTGACAGCATTTTAGCTCTTGCCCCACTCATTTCAGAGATATGAATGAGCAGAAAAGTAGCCCTCCTCAAAACCGACCAGAGAAAAGGTTTTTGCCAACTTGGCTCACAATGGGGTGAGGTTGGTTACAGGAATGGTGGAGGATTACACGTCCAGGCAAATGGATAGGAGTGAAATGGAAGATCAGTCTTTTTCTCAGTAGGGAGGGAAACACAAAGGGAGAGCATGAGGAAAAGTCACTCTGACAGTAGGAAGGGGATCCTTCCCCTTAGTGACATGTTTTGTTCTCATCTCTGAGCTGGGATGAACAAGGCAACCTCAGAAAAATGCGTAGGAAGTCAGAACATCTCTGTGACCCCACTGCTCCGGGTGGAGTACACAGTGATGTGGGAGTTGACCACCATACTCACATCCTGCTTGGTGAAATACTTCAGACATCCCTCTCTCTCAGACAAGAGGAACTTGCGGGGTAGGAATTGCCCGTTGTCTCGGCCTCGCTTCCAAAGGATGCCTTCCTTCACCCCTTGGAGCAGAAAAGCCACTTGTAATAGCATTCCCCACAGGCATGGTAGGCACCAGAGAGCTGCATGCAGCCTGGGGCCCAGCCACCCCTCTGGGACCAAGAACATGATGGACTATTGCCGAGGGCAAACACTTCAGATGTTTCACCTCTGACTTACAACTAAAGATGGTGGTGTTCCCATGTTTGCAGGGCAGATAAGCACTCACCAAAAGACATTCCCAGATTCTTCCCACCTCCTAGTCCTGCTCCTACTACTACCTCTGACAGTGTGAGAGTCGTCTCCTGTGAACACTAGAGTCCTGGCCCATGCAGACTGTAGTGTGGGACCAGAACTCTTCCCACTTGACTCTGCGGGCTCTTGGGCTCCAATGCCCTTTGTTACAGGACCGGCAGTGCCATTTCAAGGACAACTGCCATGGTTATAGGGGGTGGCATGCAGCAGGACAGATATTCCTTATTGCAGATGTCTGTCTCCACCAAGACAACAAATGTCTTTGAAAAATGCCACCTGGTAACACCAGGCTTTCAAGCTACCTGTGGCAGTGCCAGCCTATGTTGTCCACAATTTAAAACCCCCAAAACTAAGCCCTGTAATGGCCTCTTGGGTTCTCAGGAGTACTTGTGGGATTTGCAACACTGACACCTCATGATGCTCAGAAGTTTCCAGCAAAGGCAACAGGCAGAATGTTTTGCTGCTGTATTCTGCTCTTACCATCAGAATATGGCAGCTGCTTTCCTGGCTCAGTAAATTCTTTGCGTTCATATTTGGCCCGTATCCACTGTTCTCTTAGCACTCTATGGAGAGAGGGAACAGGTAGCTCAGAAACGAACTAGAGGAATTAGAGGAACAGAGAATTGCCCTTCCCCCTTTTTTTCTGTATGCAGCAACTTACTGGCAGTCATTGTAGGTTGGCTGGTAATAGTAAATAGGGATGTGAGCTTCATACATGGCTTTAGTCACAGCATTCCCATGCTTGGCCAGAAACTGCAGAGTTAGACAGAGAGTTAGTGCCTCGTCTTTGATGCAGACTCATGTTGGACCTTTTCTTTCCTGACCCACTACAGGGTCAGATGCATATCAAACTCTAATAGAGCATTCTCTTTCCCCTCCATTACAACATTCCAGCAGTCTGGCTGCAGGAAGGTGGGTCTCAAAGGTCTCATCTACTCTCAGACATTACAGTGATTGCACCTGAATCAACAGAGTGCCATAAATGTCACTTCCGTAAGGCTGGGTGCACACACATTCAGTGGATTTGCTGCCATGCCCCACATCTCCTGGAGAGTTTGACAACAGCTCTGTAATGGCATCTGGAAGGACATTCCACCTCTTCCAAAGAGCAACAAGACACAGATTATTTTCTTAGGATCTCCAGAAAATACTTGCAGTCCCCTCATGATTAGTGAGTTTAAGGGGCTGTAATGGGAAGAAGTCAAGTTCTCATAAGTGCCATTTTTCTCAAGAGATTGTATTATATCTGGAAACTTTTCTTGGAGAATGGAATTGCCCAAGATTTTCCCCTTGGACAGCTGAAATCAAGAGGAGACATTGAGGCTAGATGGTCTTGGCAGGTGAGAAACAAGTAATCTGAAGCAACAAAGACCCTAAGCCTTAGTAAGAAACATTGCAAGAGCTCTGCATTTGCCATAAGGTAACAGGACTTGCAAAGACACATTAGGCAAGTGTATCCTCCCTCTCTCAGCGGGTTGTGGGGAGTTATCCCTGATTTTCATGAGTAGAAAAGAGACTGATTAAACCAGATCACATTCCAACTCTGTGAGGTCAAAGGACAAATTTTGCCAGGACACTGAGTGTATAGTCTAGTCCAAACCACCTGCCCTACCCATGGGGATAAAGATCTCACCTGCACCTGAGCATCATCCCAGTAGTCCATCTTCAGGGATTTGACTTTGCTGATGCTAGGGATGTTGCGGTGAATTCCTGAACAGCTGAGGCATATAAAGACACCCAAAGTAGAGGATGCCCAGTCAGGATCTGAAAATATGGAAAAGGGTATAACTAGAAGTGGTGAATATCCCTGGGAGATATGCCTCACCTGAGAAACAGGTAGCTGATGACCACTCAGTTTCATCTGAGCTGAGTAATTAATGCTCAAGGTATGGATGCCAGTCAGGAAAAAAAACAGCTATTAGTCCCCCATTCCCCATTCCAATCACTTTGCTGAATTTTTAATTACCTATATCTTGAAAAACCCCAAAGTGCTTTGTGAACTCCCTTGGTGTAAAGGATCACCCAGAGGAAAATGAAACCACCTCTGGGAAAAGACTCCCAAGAGTTGTTTAGTGCATCACAGCAAACCCCCAACAGTGTTTAGCTCAGGAAGTGGAAAACAACCTTGAATCCAAAACTCTCCTGGAGCAATTAAATAGGGCAAAATTGTACTAATTTGCCCAGTCTTAGTTTGGCTTGGGTAGTACGCTCCTTTTGGAGGTGTATGATGGGTGATTTTTTGCAGCACTTTTAGGACCTCAAACTGGGTACCCTTCTAAGAGGGCAAGCCCTTCAGTAAATGAAATTTCCTAGGCAACTGTGGCAGGTTGTCAGTTCAGAGCTGAGTCATGGCAGAGACAATGCCCTCCTGAATCATGCCTTCTTTCTGGAGAAGTTAGGATTTCACTGCGAGCTTTCCTGTCAGGTCCTGACTGGGCATGACCTTGATTTGCATTTGAGATCTGACATGACTACAACCCACAGTGCTGCAGCTATGGAGCCCCTGCTAATTTGGCACTCCCACATCCCTGTCCTTCCCACCAGTGCTATGGCAGCATCTTCTCCCTCCTTCCTTGCCAACCCACCTCAAGTGAGAGGAAATGAATATCCAGAGCGATGCCTCCCCTTTCTCTCCACCCCAGGCTCCTGTGCAGTCCAGACAGCCAGCACTAAGAGGCTGCTAGAGATCAGCCCCAGCTCCCTGCTTCCAACCCTTCCTGCAGCATCCTTTGAGGACTCACCTGGCTTCCCGCAGTCGGCGCACAAAGAGTTCTCTGCTCTTTTCCACACTTCCTTCAGGGCTTTCATGCTCCGCTCCTTCCCTCCAGCCATCGCCTCAGAACGGTATCCCTCCAGGCAGGGCAGGACAGGGCCAGGAGGGCAGCTGCCTGCACCTTATGCACCTGCAGGCCAACCCACTGCGTTATCCAGGAGAGAAGGAGCCACCGGAGAGACAAGCTCCGGCAGATAGAGGGAAAAGAGGAAGGCAAGAGAAGCCTAAGGTTAAAGTAAATGGAAAGGGTACAGAGGCCTGTCGGTGCACCTGAGCCGGCTGAGCACAGGCAGAGGCAAAGAGGCTGGAGGCTGAAGTGCACCCAGACTGTGCCGTGAGGACTGAGGAGGAGGAGACCTGCCCCATGGGCGTGGAGGGAAGTGCAGCAACTAACCACAGAACTGGTTTTTCCACATTTCTGCTGGTGAAAGGACAGGCCAGGAAAAGAGCGAAAGCAGCAAGCAAGCTGATAAAGGAAAGCTGGCTGTGGACAAGTGACTGCCAGGCTGTGACAGGACTACTGTCAGGACTCATCATGCTCTGTGGGCTGGGGGGGGGGGCTGGCTTTGTCTGCCCCCACAACACTTTGGAAGCTTCCACCGAAGTCAGCTGGCCACCACACAGGCATTACACCCATTTTTAAGGCGAGAACGGGGGAGCAACAAAGGTTCAGGAGCTCAGCCAATGTCACTTTAAGCCAGAACATGGCAGTCTTGACGCCCCCACCAACTCATGCCAGTACCTCTCTCCACCACTACAGAGATCATGGCTGCCCAGCCAGATGCTGCGACTTGGGCACAGCATCAGAGCCAAGATCCAACTCTGCAGCTGCCTTCCCCGGATAAGAGGAGCAGCACATGCTCTGCTAACACCAAGAAATGACAATAGCTTGAAATAAACTCAGTGCTCTGTTGAAGAATGCTCCGTTGAAGAACTGAAAATGTTAACTATTAGGAAGAGTAACATTTATTAGAGAGATGTAGATGCAAAACACTCTGGAGTGTCAGAACGAGTCTCAGGCTACACTTTGAGGGCGGGTGCTACACTGCCATGTTCTCCGCACAAGGCAGCGCCAAAGAAGCTTTTGCTGGGAGGAAGCTGAAGAGGAGGCTCGCACGCCTGAAGCAAACCCCGTGCACGCCAGGCCGGACTCCAGGGCCGGGAACAGGCGCACGCCAGGTCCGTGCTGCCGGCGGCCGCGTCCCGCCCGGGCCGGGGGCGGCGGGCAGAGCCGCGGCGTTCCGGCGGAAGGGGCGGGCGGCAGCAGCAGCGTGGGGCCGCCATGGGCCGCAAGAAGAACAAGAAGGGTCCGGGCGGCCGCGAGGGGCGGCTGGTGGTGACTTTCGACGAGGAGCGGCGGAGGTGAGGCCGGGCGGGCCCCAGGGCGGGAGGGGGGGAGGGAAGGCGTCCCTCGGTCGCTGAAAGCCGGGCGGTTCTGTGTTGGCGGCGGCAGGGAGTACCTGACCGGCTTCCACAAGCGGAAGGTGGAGCGGAGGAAGGCGGCGCTGGAGGAGATCAAACGGAAGCTGAAGGAAGAGGAGAGGAAAATTAAAGAGGAGGTGAGGGAAGGGTCTGTCCAGGCGGGCAGTGAGCGGGGCAGGAGGGGCGGGCAGAGGCGCCCCCATGACTTGTTTCCCTTCCTCAGCGGCACCAGGAGTATCTGAAGATGCTGAGCGAGAGGGAGGAGGCGCTCGGTACGTGCTGGGCCCTCGTGGGGAGGGAGGTGGGTGCCCGTGGTCCGACAGCCTTTAGTGGGTGCTGAGGGCTGGGGCAGGGATGCTCGCACGCTGTCGGTCCTGCTGCTCGGCCCTGTCGTGTTCCCCAGACAAGCTGGGCAGAAATGTGAGCGGTGACCCCGCAGCCCTCTGTCCCGGCAATCATGGGGATCGTACAGAAAGGAAGGAGCAGGAGGACATCTCCAAGGTGTTACCAGGTCCCCTCAGGGGGCAGAAGGAGCTTGCCCTCCAGGCTTGCAATGCCAAGGCCTGTGCATGCCAAGGCCGGGTGTCACCCCAGCCCAGTATGGTGCATCAGGAACAAGTGAGTTTATCCCGTGAAAAGTTGGGCACTTTGCAGTGTAGGATTTCTTGTGTTCCCAGAGGAAGCTGATGAACTGGAGCACTTGGTGACATCGCGGACAGAGTCTGTGAACATCGACCACCCAAACCACATTGTAACAGTGACCACCATCAGCGACCTGGACCTCTCGGGGGCACGCCAGCTGGGACTGAGCAGCCCTGTGGTAAAGCCTCTTGCTACCTCTCTGTATCACTTGTACACACTCCTGGGGCTGGTGAGGTAGGGCTGGTGGTCCCTGCGTACGTCCAAGGCCTTGCAGCTGGCTGGGAACAGGGATGAAAATGGAAACTCATAACTTTTATATTTTTCCACAATTTAAACTGGGCCTCTAAAGAGAAGGGAATGTTCTGTATGAATAGCTCTCTCCACACCACTCTGGAACCCTTTGCTAGTCCCAGCTGACCCTGGTTAAATGAAGTGTTACTGGACTGGATAGCAACAGTGTAATACTTTAAAAGCTGATACAAGACAAGCAGCAAGATTTCAGACTTTGCCAAATGGTCTGTCCTTGTCCTCTTTCCTGTGTCCTGGTCAGAAATATTACTGTTAGCATGAAGAAGCATTTTTCTCTCCATAATCCCGTGCTTGGACCTCAGATAAGGAAACCATTCAGTTCTGGTTGTGGTCACTTTTATTCTCAAAATACATTGTAACTAAGAGCTGGTATTTCTTTCATTGAGGCTCTCAGGTGTTGGTTTTGTTATATTTGTGCGGTCATCTAATCTGAAAGTCCACTCAGAGACATCTTGGTAGTAATTTAAGCAAAAGCCAAGACCTTTGGTTCATTCAGGTTTAAACTTCAATCGCATGGCCATTAAGATCATGCTGAAGTTTTTGGGTCTTGGGGTGGATTTCTGTAGGACATCTCTGGTTGTGCCTTTCTGCGGGACTGCAATAGGAAACCTCGACACCCGGACAGCGAGGGTGTGGAGAATTAAGAAATCTTCATCTGTGACTAGTTAGTTCACAAAACAGGATAAAACCAAGACGGCAGTGGAAACACTAGAATCACAAAAGCGCTTTATTTTTAAGGAAAAAACTGATGGATCTGAAGAAGAGAAAGGGGAAGAGGTGAAGAACAAGCCTGTGAAAACAATGCCCAAGAAGTCCAGAAACCCTTTCCTGTCTGAAAAGTATGTACAGATTCCTTCAGGCCTTCGCTGTTCAGCTCTGGAAGCTGATGGGAATGTCGGTTTCCGGGACGCGCGGCGTGGCTGCCGGAGGGGTGCGGTGCTGCCGGAGGGGTGCGGTGCTGCCGGAGCCGGCAGGCGGCGCTGGCGGAGCGCGGCCCGCACGCCCCGCTGCGCTGCGCTGCGGTGACCAGGCAGGAGGGTGGGTTTCGTCCTCACCTCTCACCCACTCCTTCACCGCGGCACATTCCGCAGCGTGCAGAGCTGGTCTCTAGGGTTGAAGGTCAGAGGCTCCTAAAGTTGAAAGCTAAGGTGTTGTCTACATTTTTCATTATCCAGGTTTTACAACTGCTTTGAGGGTGTGGAGAGTTGCTTTAACTCTGTGGGGTCTGGGCAGCACGATGCTTTTGTTGTCACTGCACATGGAGACTTGCAGGTTTCCTGCATAGCTTAGAGTCCCTCTGGGTCTTGCTGTGTCTGGCATCCATTCCTGCTGGGCCACACAGAGCTCTCCAGCTATTGTTCTGATGTCGCCTTGCTTCTGCAAGCTTTGGTCCCCAAACCCTTTTCCCTTTCTGCCCTGTACAGAATCTCATCTCTTACTGCCACGCTGCACATGCATAGCCAGAAGAAGACAAAAAGAAAGAGATCCCAACGTGGACAAGGCCCACGTAAGAAAATCCAGAAGTCCAGCACAGGGCGAACCACCAAGACTCAGCGTCGGAGGCTGACTGGCAAAATGGGCCGTGACCAGGATTAACAGAGAATGAGAAACTAATGTTGAGACCACCAGCTGGGACAGTGCTCCACATCTGGCCTGCTGCTCTTTGGGACCCTGTCGTTGTGGGCGAGCACCTTGTTTACATGGCATTCTGACCAGCCATTAACCCAGGCCACTTCAGCCTTTCTGTAGCCTCCTGAGCACTGGCCAGGGTCACTAGACACTCTACCCATTTATTTTTGCAGTGATCTCCAGCTAAGTGTCTGGGTACCACAGAATCTCTTAAAAACTTCTGCTGAAGGTCATGTTCTCTACTTGGCATAGCCCTTCTGTCCTTGCCCCCCTCCTTTCAAAGCTGATACTTGGCTTTATCAAAGAAGGGGATCTGGGGCAGAGTGCAAAAGGCACATCATTGTCAGGGCAATTTGAGAGACTTGGGAGAGCTCTGCTTGCACTCCTGCATCAGTGCCGTGGCATTTCTCCTGTGCAGTAAATCCTTTTTCCATGGAGACATGGTGTCATCTTGTCTCCTGTGTTTCTTCACCACACAACACAGTGCCACACCTGAATGCTGGGGTGCTTTTTGTTTGGTATGTGTGCCGGGTGAAATTGGGTAACTTTGTGAATAAATTTGAAGTCATTTTGCTAAGAAAAAAAAAATAATCTGTGACTTATTTGAAGCATAAGAGGAGCTGTGCTAACGCCAGTACCAACTGGAAAGAAGGGGAGGTAATTCCTGGTGTTTAAAGGATATTGGAACCCACTGGTGCTTGGAAAATGGAATAGCTAGGAGCTATTTCTGTGGCAAGGCAGAGCCAGCTAGAGCAGGAATCGCTCATTCCATTGTCTGCTGAATATGCGATCCTAACTGCGATAGCTCAGGGGAGTATGAAATGCCCTAATGCCCTTGCTGTGTGTGTGTGGCCCTCTCCGGGTGGGAGTGGCACAGGCTGCCCTTGTCCTTTACCTCAGGGTTGTTGCAGTTATTAGCAGCTAATTGCCTTTCTTCTTAGGACCTCAGTGTATGTTTTTTACTGTGGTTGCCCTCAGCAGGGGAAGAAAAAAAATTGTATGGTTGAGATTTAGGAATATCCGTGGCAAAACTGTGAGTGAATCCTCTGTGGAGGAGAGTGAGCCCAGGCAGTATGCTGGCCTCTGTCCTGGAGTATCCTGCCTCTGTCAGCCAAGCCTCCTCCCATGCCATGTGTGCACTGAAAAGGAAATGACAAAGAAAGAAAAGGCCTATGTGTCCAAAACCCACACCAGAAAAATTTGCAACCCAGCAATGGGCAAGTAAATAGATTCCTCATGCCAGAAATGGGAGGGAAAAGAGTAAAGCAGTGCCTGAGGCTGCATGGAGGAACATCAGAACAATGCTGACGGCCACCAGCTGCTAAAGTGAGTGGCACCAGCCTGATGTATGTCTCCATCCTTTCTTGGAGGGTGTGCACACAGAGCTGTTCTCCAGAGTGTGTATGGGGGGAGTTTGATCTTAACACTGACAGCAGCAGCACAATTTCTGCTAGAGGGAGGCTTCTGGAGCAAACCAGGCAACGCACAACATGTGCCTGTGGTAAGGAATGGGGCCCTCTTGCACTTCCCTTTCCCTTCTGAAGAAGGTAATTGCTGGGGAAGTGGACACTGTTATCTCTGGTGCCTTGGATTCAGAGTCCCACCCTGGGCTGAGTTCTTGGGCACTAGCACAGAATAAACTCAGTCCCGTTATTAAGGCATGTGTGTGGTTTTCTCACCTCACCTTTTAACACTGCCTTAAAGACCACTCCAGAAAGGTCATGGGGTTTAATGGGGGAGCTTATCTATCCACCTGTCTCACCTTGAGTTCTTGGGTGTTTCAGAGCTGCCAAAACAATTCAGGCAAGGCCAAAAGTGTTATGCTGAGCTGGATCTCAGCCAAATATCCAAGAGGTCCCGTGTGTAGAGCATAAATTATTTCTTGTTCTGGTTTGGGAGTTATATGCTCTAGAGTGTTCCGTGTTTGGTGGGTTTGAGAGGGATGAAGGAGAGAAGGAGAGAGAAGTACTGTTTTGAGAGGTGTATCACACCAAGGGGATTGCAGCTCAAAGCTGGAGGACAGGGTGTCATCTTTGTCTGGATCATACAGCAGCTTTCCCTTCTCTCCTGGACATAGTGCCTTGTGGACACTGGACAAAGGGTGACCTGTGTGCTTCCTCACCCGAGGAGTTTGCTCTGCAGCTGCGATGGCCGCTGTAAAAGAAATGTACTAACCTTTTGAGAAATCTGGAGTGTGGAATGTGGATCAGTTGCCTTCCCCAGCCTGTAGGCAGCCTGGCACGGTAGCTGGGACAGAGCTGGATGACCTCATTGTATTCCGGATGAGGTGCTAAGAGTGGCTTCAGTTTTTGTCATTTTGCTGCCAGGTAATCCAGAAGAATTTCAGTTTGCTGTTTCCCTGGCCTATTAACATTTTTGAGCCTTTCTCAAGTGTCAGCTGAAGTCTCCAAAAGACCCCTTCCAAGCTCTGAAATCTTTCACTTCCTGCTAGAAAATGAGTTTTCAAATTAAAAAAAAAATGTATGGAAAAACTGAGAACAGAACTGTTAAATCCTATACAGTGTTAACCATCAGGATTGTTCACTACACTATTGATTTCTCCATTTGATTGATTAAAGCTTTAGTCTGTAACGTGAATTACTGACTCAGCCCTAGTCTGCTGTTTTTGTTATGTGCAGGGTATACAGTCAGGCTACCCCTGCATAAATTGAAATGAGAATATGAGTTTTTGCACACAGGTCAGTGAGTGTTTGCCAGACATGTCACAGTTCATACCAGTCTCTGGCTTAAAATTCTTTGATGCTTCCACTTGTTTTCAAGAGAGATTTGAGCATTTGGGGTTTTTTTCCCCCTCCTGCTCAGGAGGAGGCTGCTTCCAAATGTAAGGTACTTGCAGAATGTAAGGTACTTGCAAAAATGAACATGCTAGTGCAGTTGCTGCTCTGTGAAGGAAGAGCAGAGACCAGCAGCTCCCTGTGAAGCCCTTTTTCCACAGGCATTTCACGTGTGGCTCTGCAGTGAGGTCACTTCAGACACCTGCGCCGTGCTGTGCACGTGCCCCAGGCTGGCACGGAGATGCAGGGCTTTGACATGGGCTGCCACACTGGGGTTGCCATGCATCATGGCTTTCACTGGCTAGACTGCAGTTACACACACATGCACATACAAAAATATCATTGGGATTACAGAGGATCAAAAGCAGACTGGGAGCCAAAAAGATCAGACATTTGGGGGAAATTGGAGCGCAGCAAAGAGTAGGAACGGCTTCAGTGTGTGCATGAGCTGTGTGATATTCAGTGCACTGTAGTTACTGCTTTTGTCATGTATCAAGCTCAAGGCTGTACTCAGTACAGTGATACTGCTGCTTCCAGCCTTGTGTCCCAGAAACGAACTCGAGGAAAAAAGGTACTGGGGGAGTGATGAGAACTTTAGGGGACTAAAAGGGAGCCGAATAATGGATTGTATGATGTAGATAGGTTTGAGGAGTGAATTGCAGACTGCCCCAAATGAATTAACAAAAAGTGAAATTCAATTTTTTTTAACTGTCACTGTAGCATCGGGAAGAGGAGTTTGAGTTGAGAAGGAGCAGGGGAGGACAGATTTTAAGGGTGTTCTGCTAGAAATAGCGAGGGTCAGGCAGGGCTTGTTCTTGGTAGGTAAAGCCCACATTAGACAAATCTCTCTGAGTGCTGTGGGTAGGCATGACCCCCTATTGGAGCTGTGCTGGGGCGCGGTGGCGTTTCACTCTCTCAGTGCTCGCGGATAAGTCCGCTGCTTTGGCATCTGTTTCGGCTTCGGGATAACTAACTCTTGGGGTGCTGCCTGGGAGGAGCACTAGGTAGCCCCTCGGCAGGCCGTGCGCGGTCCCTGGGGAGGCGCAGCCGAGGGGAAGGGCTGGGGGCCGACCCAAAGCACGGAGCCGCCGCCCGGGCCCAGCCCCCGGGCCCAGCCCCCCGGCCCGGCCCGGCCGCTCGATCGCCCGCCCGCTGCCCGCGACACGTGGGAGCCCGCGCCGGGGGCGCCATGGCCGCGCGCCGCCGCCGGCCATTCAGGAGGCGGTATTCAAATCGCTGCCCGGCTTCGGCCAATCACAGGGGAGGGGGCGGGGCCTCGCGCCCCGCGGTTCCCACGGCGAGCTTCATTGAGGGGGAGCGCGGCGGGCGGCGAGGCGCTGGGAGCCGTGGGGAAACTGAGGTACTGGGGATACTGGGAGGTACTGGGAGCACTGAGCACGGCCGGCTGCATGCGTGCCAGAGGCCCTGGGGATCGCAGCCTTATCCTGACAGTCAGCCCCAAGGGATGCGGGGAGTAATGATTTGCCCATCAGGCGCTGGGGTACCAGGGGCTCTAGCCACGGGTGGCAGTCCAAGGGCAGTGGTGGGCAGCGATGTTGGCGTGTTTTGTGCTGCATCCCTGGCAGGGGTGTGCTTAGGCTCCTGTCAAGCATTTTTTGTGCACAAGTCAAGCAAACATGCCCCCGTGTGAGGAAGGATGCTGCAAGGCTGGCACCTAGTGCAATTTGCTGTACTGAAAATGAGTGCACTGACAAACAAAAATTATAGCTTTGTTTTGGAGTTGGAGTTTAGCCTTGGTTGTTTTGGGGAGCGGCCATAGCCTTGATCGGCTGCTCTGACTCAAATGTCCATGTTTAGGGCACCAGTGGCATGTTCACATCTCAGATGCTGGTCTGATTTCTGTCCTTCTGTTGGTGCCTCCTCCAGGCAAATTAGGCAGAACCCTCCCAGCTCAGATCACATTCTCAAATTCGAGGACTCACTCTCAAACCCTGCAGGACAGAGGAGGTGATGGTGGGCAGGATGCTTGCAAGAAAACAGAACAGAAATGTGGATCCCAGCTGTTGTGCTAGCAATGCTTGTTCCCTTCACAGTTTTGCAGTCCACTGTCCTACAGGTCTCAAAATTTTAGCAGGATTAACAAGAGTCTCAGTGGGTTTCCAAATTTCCTAAGCTGCTTAGAGCGATCCCTTTATGACCAACATAAATAAGAAGAAAGGTTTAGTTTTTGTGCCTTTTAAGAGAGAAAGAACACTTCCACCAAACAAAACAGCAGGACATGTGCATCATTCCCTTAGTTCAGAAGGACTCCCAAACTGAGAGGTGTCAGCAGTTGTTTCAGGGTGCATTACCCCTTCTAAAAGAGGTCTCTGCTAGAGCACATTCTTTTATTACCTGTTTTTACATGGATCACCTTGTACCTGAATTCCCTTTGATTCCAGTATTGACAGTTGGGAGCAGCAAACTTCAGTCTGGAAATAACATTCCTGCTTCCACAGCTTCTTCTGCTGCTGTTCCTTCCTCCTTTTTCTCCTGGCTGGCCCCTGCCAGTAGCCCATCAGCCAAAGATCTTCGTCCCCGCTATGCACAATGTCTGGTTCAGTGGATGACGTGCCTTGCATGAACTTTGAAGCCAACATATTTGCAAAGAGCCTGTGCCAGCACTGTTTCCGAGCCGCAGGGGCTCACCAGCATGCTGTCCAGGTGAGCTCCTCCATCCCACCTGCAGGCTATGGATACTTCCTTAAGGGCCTCTTTGTTCTATATTAGGACTCCACCTGCCTTTTTAGAGATAGAAATCCCAAAGACAAAGGCTTGGCCAGGATTTCTAGATTTCTTCTTGGGGAAAACCTCTATGGGCATTCCTTTCCAGGCATAGGAATGCTTAATTTAAGTGTGCCAGACCAAAGCTGGGAACCAAGCTGAGCAGGGAAGTGCTGGACACTGGATGTGAGGGGCTTGATAGCCTTTCCCTAGAAGGGAAAGCAGGGGTGTCACAGATGCAAAGACACAAGCAGGGAATTGGAGACTGGCAGAGCAGGGGCCCGCCCTGTATTAATCTCTGATTGACGCTTGCTGGCATTTACAGCTTTGCCTCACCTTAAATATGGTCCTGGTCGATTCCCTATGGCCTCAGCTGTTGGCTTGGGGCCAGGGTTCAGTTCTGTCCCTGAGGCAGCTTCAGCAAGATGTTCCCAGAGGAGAAGGCAGGAGAGGGGTAAATCTCATGGGGTTTTGGGCTCCAGATACCTTGATCCAACACGATCCTTTGGGACAGGACTGGACACACAAGCTACTTGGCTGTCTCTGACTGGGCAACAGCTGGTTTCATGTTCACAGAGGGTTTCGTGTTGTTTGACGTCCTCCAGGAGCGACTGGCCAGGCATGATGAAATAGTAATGAGCCTCCCTCTCTCTTTCTCACCCTCTCCCCCTCTCCTCCTGGCCTTGGGCCCTCTAAGGTTACCTCAGCCCTTCACCCTCGATCTGCTCAGAGCTGTCAGCTCTGAGTGAATCCTGGTGCAGGCAAGACGCTGGAGGGAAGGCGGCGCAGACAGCCGGCTCCCCGGAGCCTCCCCCACTGCTGCTCATAAGCCCCGCAGGTAACGGGGGCCAGGGAGGATGCTGAGACGCCTGCAAGCCCTGACAGAGAGAGGCAGAGGCTGGGACTACAGCCTTTTCTGCAAAAATCTTCCTTCCTCTTGGCTCCACTGCCTCTCCCTGAGCTATCCCACTGGTGAGGGAGAGCGGCTACCAGCAGCATCGGTGCCAACACGGGGGGGCAGTTTCCCTGAACCCTCATCCACACATGCAGTCTCTGGGATGTCCGCAGCATTCAGCATCAAATAGGAGCATGCTGGGCCTCCCTGGCCTCTTGATGTAGCAGAAAAACCTCAACGGTGGGCTGGGAAAGATATCAAGAGCCCTGGAGGCCAGGCTGCTCTCGGAGGAGGTAGAAGGAGCAGGCATTTCTAACGGGCAGCCTTCATCCTCATCCTTGGCACGCTGACAGCACCATTGCACCCCTTCTTCCTCGCAGGATCATGCCACGGAGGTCACAGGGCGCGATGCCTGCAGCGACACAGCCCCAGGAGAGCCCTGGGACTCCCTGCATATTTTAGCCCCGCAGTGCGAGGTATACGTGTGCGTGGGCCCGGCGGAGGGCACGGAGCGGTGAGTACCAGCCGGGAGCCCTGCTGCTCCAACGAGCCCCTTCGGTGGGAAGAACGGAGGAGGGGGAGCGGGAAGCCAAGCAGGGGGAAATCAGCTGTCTTTTCCCTGATGCTCTGCACACTGGTGCCTGGGAAAAAGGACTGAGAAACCTCCATGCCATGCCCTCTAATCATTCCTCCGGGCTGTCCCTGGAGAGGTCAGGAAGCCCCTGAAAGAGTGTCCTTCATCCTCGTTCCCTCCAGAGCAAGGCTGGTGGTCTCAGGATGGGCTCTGCCAGCCTCTGCCCATCCAGTAGAGAGTGAGTCAGTGTGGCTTGGGCTGCCAGTGCTGTCACTCGCCCCTGAGCTCTGCGGGCTGTGCTGACCACCAGCTGTCCTCTCTCCCTGCCCCACAGCTGGCACGAGAGCAGGCGATATCCCCCACTCAGCCCCGGAGCTGAGGGTGAGCACAGAGAAACTGGCACCGACCCCAGCGCCTGTGCTGAAGCCAACTCCACGCTCGCCAGGGTGAGATGGGGATCTCTTGTGGTTTGGGTTATTTTGGTCTCCCCAGCTCCCTTGGCCCTTCAATGCCACTTTTGCTGGGCCCATTCAGCAGATTCCTGGGCACATAGACATGTTAAATTTGCCCCTCTGGCTCTCCTTCTTCAGCCAGATTGAAGAAAGAGCCTGTCATGTGCAGGGAGGTGGATTTGATGATCCTTATGGGTCCCTTAAAACAATGATTCTAAGGTCCTGAGATACAAGGGAGGGATCAGCTGAGACTCAGTCTCCACAAAAGAAGCTCTTCCCCTTAAGAGCACATGAGATTTGCTCTTGGATACTCCCATGTGGACTTTTCTATGTTGTTTCTTGCTGTCATTGGTCTGGCATCATCTTAAACTTACACAGCTCCTCTTCTGGTTCCTTTAACCAGCAGCTTTGAGCTGAACAGACTGTAAGTTTTCATATATACTCTTACCTCCTTACAGCCCACAGAAGCTACTAGTCCCCATTGCAGAGATCTGCCCTATCTTGTCTCCCAGGAAGGGGAAATGACCCGGTTGTGGGACAACAGTGTGGGATCGGGCAAACGGGACATGATGAGCTACTTGGGCCATAAGGAGGAGGTGCGGTCACGAGCCCCACAGGCAGACAGACCCAGGTGGGCTCAGCCTGTTCCCTCTGGATCCTGGGTGAGAACTGAAGCCGAGGGCTTTAGGAAAGAAATCTGTCCACTGAAAGCAGGTACTCTTGGTTTGCTCCTGTGTGAGAGCCTGGTTCTGGTTTGCTTTCCACCCAGGGGTCTCTGAGGTTCAAGGCAGATCTCTGTTGAGATTTAGCATCTCTTCATCTAATTCTGGTCCCAGGAAGTGTTCAACACATCCATGGGCATTATGTGAGGGTCCATCTGTGTGCGTGCTCACTGTGAACCGTGGGTGTTTCGGGTGCTCTCTATCTGCATGGTTTGGCATGCCCTCGGCTCAAAGTGCTGTGTTCCAGTGCTCCCACCCTGCCTCGAGGGAGTCTGGGTTTTATCTCTGCCCTCCTGGACCATTTCTAGCTCTCCTCCGAAGACCTGCTTTGCCGTGGACGTGGTGGCATCCCGCGTCGCTCGCGCCTCCCCCAGTAACGGCCTTCTCCCCGTCCCAGAGCGCCGTCCTGCCAGCCAGAAGCCTGAGGAGAGCTGGCCAAAGCACCGAAAAACTGACCCTCCCTGGGCATCCACCCTGCCGCGCGCCGCCGCTGGCTCCCCGCCGGCCCGCAGCGACCTGCTGGGTGGTAGCGGGCACCTCTCTGGCCCACGGGGCCGGGAGTCCCACGGGCAGCCCGGCGGCGGAGCTGCAGAGGCGCGGCACGGGCTGGAGAGGCAGCAGTACACGGTGCTGGCAGACCTGCCCAAGCCCAAGCGCCTCGGCCAGCGGGACGCTGCTGACCGCCATGGCTCCCGGACACTCAGCCCTGGCCGAGTGGAGGTGGAGAGGATGTTTGGATGCGAACGCAGGTGAGAAGTAACGGGACTCCACTGTGGTCAGAGGCAGGGGATTGCCCTTCCATGCTGTTGGGGGGCCCCCTCTGAATTGCTGTGCTTCGGGACGAAGGCAGAGCTAGATGGCAGAGCTCAGCTTTCAGCTGTGCTTAAGTTTCTCTCAAAGCAAGGGTTGGATCTAGGCTCAGAGCCTCCTCCATTGCCGTACACGGGCAGCTGAGGCCGTTGGAAAGGTGCAGCTAAGTTGCACTGCTAGAAGAGAGCAGCCCACCTTCCTCATCCTCACAGCCACCTGGAAGCTGCAGGACATGCTGCAAAGCAGGGCTCCCCACAGTTCAAGGGCCAGGAAAGAGGTGTTCCCCAATCCCAGCATCAAAGCTCCCCAGGGATTCCGCATTCACTGTAGGAGCCACTCAGGAAATGATGGGCGATGCCAAGAAATACCCAGTAGCTGTTCAGGCTTTAGCTGGAGGAGCAAGAGCAGCTCCAGTACTGGTAGCACAGGGGAGGAAGGGACATAGAGAATGGAAAAGTATCCTGGGCAAGTGGGTGGGATTCCTCTAAAGATGGAGGAAAACCTGAGGAATAGTGTGAAGAAGACATGGGTAAGGCAGCAGGATATGAAAGCTGAGGTGGTTGGTGGGGACAGGGAGAGGCTACAGCACACACAGTGTCGGGGGCAGGTGGAGGTCTGTGGGGTCAGGCTAAGGTGGAGCAGGGTTTGCAGGGGCTCTGCTTCCAAGCTGAGCAGAGTGGCAGCTGGATGAACTTGTATTCACAGGAAATCAGAGACGCTGGAGGCCTTCCAGGCTCTGGAGGAGGGCCGTGTGGACCGGCTCGATGGCAAGACGCCGGTGCCACCCAGCAAAGGCCACCTAACTCGGAGGCGGTCCAGCCCCAACCTGCCCAGGGAGGTGAGGCTTAGCTGCACAGCAGGACCTCATCCCAACTCTGCAAGATGAGTTGCTTTTTCCTGTCACATTTTCCTCTTCTGCCATGTGCTCCTCTCTTTCATTCCCTTTCTCCCTCCTCCCTTTAATCCCAGCTCTCCTTCTGTCATGGATTGGGACTCTTGTCTCTTAAAATGCAGCAGCCCTTTCACCCTTTGCATGCAAGAGGCTTCTCTACAGTATGGACTGGCTCCATGCAGAGGAATGCAACTGCTCTCTGGGGAACCATTTAACCAAATCACCTGCCAGCCCTAATCCCATCTTGTTCTGCTCAATGTCGCTTTTTTAAGAGGATCCCTGCTCTCTCTCCCCTGTGACCCAGGGTCAGCGGCTCTCCTGGCAGCTCGAGCAGCGCAGCAGAGACTCCAAGGAGCCCCGGCGTTCCCCCAGCCCAGCTCGGCACCCTGAGAAGGCCAGCAGGGCCCGGGGGGACTCCCCACGCCCTGCCAGCCCTGGCTGGCTGCTGGAGAGAGGCAGCCGGAGCCCACGTGCCGCAAGCCCAGCCCGCAGGTCGGAGAGGAGAGCAGGGGAGCCCGTGACCCCTCCCTGTCGCACTGAGAAAAGCTGGAGAAGCCGCCCCGCAGACTCGGACAGGGGCCGAGCCACCTGGCAAGCAGGGGGTATACGGCAAGCACTGGAGAAGAAGAGCCGAGGGGATTCCCTGCACCCCACACGTGCTGGGAAGGGCTCGGATAACGTCAGGCTGAGCCGAGCAGGGCCACCGCCACGGGCCCTCAGTCCTGGGAGACACACAGAGAGCACAAGGAAAAGCCAAAAGGAGATCTCCCCTCCCAGCTTAGTGCGGGGGGCAGAGAGGCAACGAGTGAAGCCGGGGGAGCCGCTGCACCTTGCAGGGCCCAGGAAGCCATCGGAATGCAGCTGGCAGAGTCTCCGGGAAAAGCTGACCTCCTCCCAGCCCTCAAAGGGCGCCAGCAGTGAGTGGAAAGGCCGAGGCAAGCCCCTGCGCCCCACAAGCCCAACACGACCACCGGAGCAGGACTGGAGGGGCCGGGGGGACGCCCACCAAGCACAGGTGTGGGAGAAGGACTGGAAGCGCCAAGAGATGCCCGTGTGCCGTGCAGATGTGATGCGCCAGCTGGAAAGGGACTGGAAAAACCCTGCTAGATGTCTGCATGGGGGACTACGGCCGGATGACAGCTGGAAAAGGCCTGAGAGTCCAGCACAGGATCTGGAGGAGGACTGGAAGGGTCCTGAGCACGCACGAGATGCACACAACCCTGAGAAGCCATTGGAAACTGACTGGGGGAACAAGAGTCTTCTCGTTTACCACGTGAGTAGGGCAGGAGCCAGAGGTGATGGGGACCCTGCAAGGCCTAAAACTGGCAAGCACAGGCTGGGTGGGTCCACTGGGTTGCAATTCTGTGCACCCTGATTCCCTCGGATCCTCTACTTCTCCAGGGAAACTGTACTGCCCGCCTGGCACTGGGAGGAGGGAAGATGCTTTCTTCCCTGCCTCGCGCCAGGAGACGGATGCTCGGATCTGAGAAACTGAGGTGAGGACTAAACCCCAATGGCTTCAGCTCCTGCTTTCTCCCCTGCAGCCCCAGCTAGGTGGAAGCACCTTCCCACCACAAAGCAGAACTGGCTCCTCAGGAAGCCCACAGCCACATTTGAATGCCAGTCAGAAGCATAACAAGGTAGGGGCCAGGCCCTGGGAACTGTGAGGAAGGGCAGCTGCCCTTCTCTGGGGGTCACTGAGGGCAGGACCTAGGTCTCCAGCACTTGACCTGAGCAGGTCCAGCGTGGTGCTGCCTTCCCATGATGTCCTGAATGCTGTACTCACAAGCATGCCCCTTCTCTTTGTCCTTCACCCATTTCTCAGGTGGGGAAACTGAGGCACAGAGCCTTTTTGTAAAGCCAGAGAAGGGCAAACAGTAGACCTGGGACTAAAATCTCAGTACAGCTGCTTTCCTTTGCTTTATTATTGGCCAGTGCTGTGATGGCACCGAGGGTTTTACAGGGATGAAGTGGGCTTTAGTGGTGTGAAAGAAGATACAGGGCATTGTGTTGGCATTCCTGCAAAGTGGCATTGCGGCAGCTATAGGGGGCTGCAGAAAGTGTTCCGGGAGCCCATGTAGCTGCCAGCTGCACATAAGTTCCTGCCTCTGTCCCCCTGTGTGCACATCAGTCATCTCAGCCAGGTCATCCTCTGCTAGGACCTGCCTTTGTTCTTTATACAAGGACAAATTGCAGCCAGGAAAGAGGCCATCAAAGGCCTCTGAAACTCAAAACGGGTGACATCCTCTCCCTCACTTCCCTGCACCAGGCCAGAGAGGAGCCCAAAGCCCTGAACTCACCCTGTGCAGTCGGGCCAGATCACCCCACCCGTGCCAGGTTTCTTCAGCACTGAGCTCTGGCACCTTCCCTTTGCCTTGCAGCAAGAAGCATCACCTTGATGTGATTGCATAGTAGAGCCTGGCGTTTTGTGATGCACAGCTCCTCTCCCCTTTTCCTTTGGGACACTCTCTAGCAATTCCTTTTCCCGAGGCCAGCTGGCATGGCTTTCCAGGGGCACTGGGAGTCTCCCCATGACCTCCTACCACCCCTGCCATGAGCCCGGAGAGGTTCAGTTCTTTGGAAAAAACCGAGCATCCCCAGGATCCAAGGCGAGGACTCCATTGTGTGTGCTGCTCAAAATCTCTGCCTTCGAAAAATCCCAGCCTGAGAGCAAATCCTGCCTGGGTAAGGGCTGGGCTCCTGGCAGTCCCGTCCCGGGGCGGCAGCGGCTGAACCCATCCCTCCCAGGGCTTCATCTTTCCCGGGCCAGCGGGGCTGGAAAGGGACACGGCTCAGCCCCAGCATCGCCCCCGTCCCGTCCCGTCGCGGCCACAACGCCCCGGGGCCACCGCCCCTTTCCGTGCGGACCGGCGGCCTCGCCCGCCCCGGCGGCTCCATTGGCTGCGGGCGGTCGGGGCGGCGGCGGCGGCTGCCATTGGCCTGCCCGGGTCCTCCCAGGAAGTTCTGGGGGGAGGAAAGAAAAGTTTTTTGGGGTGGTTTTCTTTTCCCCCCTCCTTTCCTTTTCCTTTTCTTTTTTTCCTTTGGAAAAAAAAAAAAAAAAAGACGGAAAGCGGCGCGCGGGATCGCGGGGCGGGCGGCGGAGCGGGCATGGTGGGGTCGTGGAAGCCGCCCGGGCGCTGAAGCCGCCCCGCCGCCCTGGCTGCCAGCGCCCGGCCCCGCCGCGACCCCGGCCCCGGCCCCGCCGGCCGCGGCGCCCCCGCCATGACGGTGAGTCGGGACTCGGGGTTCGGGGCATGGCGGGCCGTGATCGCGGGGACTCCTCCTCCGGAGCCGGGCGGACAGCCCGGGCTGGGAGGGGGCGGGGGACCCCAGCTGTCAGCCGCCGCCTCCGGGGGTCTCTGGAGCCGCAGCTCCCTGGGGCACTCTGGCCCCCGGACTCGAGGCTGTGGCGGTTCTTCCTTGCTTCCCTTCCCCGTCACCGCCGGGGTCCCCCCCAGAGCTCCCCGTGGCCGCTTCGGCCCCGGTGGGCACCACCCCACCCCGATAAGCGTGAGCTTGGACCGGGCTGAGGCCAGGCCAGCTCACCGCACCTATGACCGCGGTCGGATGCGAAATCGGTGTCCCCCCGGGCGTGGGGAGCTCCGGCTCCCTGTGGGAAACAGATGCGGTTTGGGGCAGGGAGCATCCCACCCCTGGGGCGAACTTTCCTTGGCACAGGCGGCTGCCGGCCGCGAGCGGGGTAATGGAGGTGACAGGCTGGGCTGTGCCTGCCGGCGTTTCGCACGGGGGCGGTGGGAAAGGGAGAGCCCGTCGTCCGCTGGCTCTTCTCACTGCACGTGTAGATTCGGGACCTGCATGTGTGCTCCAGGCTGGGAGTGATTTTGCTTTCACCCAGCTGAGCTGGAGCGGTTTTGCTTTGTGTTTTGGCCCGGGGCCCACGCCTTATGAAGTGGGTTCCCTTTTTAGAGGAGAGGAGACATTGTGTTTTCCGGGAGGTTTGAGAGCCCCTTGCACCATCTCCCGGAGGTGGGAGGAAGCGGTGGCTCAGAACCTGCATTGCTGAGATTTTGGGAAGAGCAGGAGGCAGGGTGGTGACAAAGGCTGGTGATGAAAGGACACACCTGACTATCCTGCTTGGGCACTGAGCTTTCTCAGCCTCCCGCAGCCTCTTCTCCTCCACTTCTCCATCCTGGCGCCTCAGTACCACCCGGGAGCAATTCCTTTGCTCCCACCCTGTCCCTTTTCCTTCTTTGGTGTTTACATTCTTCGGATACTTACAGACTGTTATCACCTTCCCTGTAGCCCTTCTTCAACCAGAGCAGGCAGCTGCCGCTCCTTAACCTGCTGTTGCAAGCCAGTCTTTCCAGAAATCGCCTATGTCCCCAGCCACCTGAGACCCCCTCCAGTGCCTTAACCTGGCCAGCTGTGGGGCTGAACGTAAAACTCTGATGGGTATGGATGCAACTGGGCAAAATCACTGCCACCACCTCCCAAGCCATCCGCAGCCCCGAGCTGCAGGGTCATGCATTTTGCCGGGGGTGCATCCTGCCACATCATTGCATCTCTGGCACCCGGATCTCTCCCAGCAGCTCAGCTTTCCTGGATGTTTCCTCCTCCCACTGCTGGGCCGTTTCCTCTGGATGAGGGGTTCTATTTGAGCCCCACACTCTTCTCAGAGCTCTTTATGCTGGGTGAGGAAACTGAATTTGGTTGTGGGGAAGGGAAGAAAAGTGGCTTTAAGCACTTTGTGTGTCAGCTGATGCGTCTACTTATGGTACTGACCCCGCTATGACAAGAATAGTTCTAAGACAATTCTATAGAGCAGTAGCTTTGTGTCTAAGGCTGGCAGGGAAAGCAGAAACCCTGTGCAGTTTGCCTGCTTGGGAAAAGCCCTCCAGGGGAATTTTCTGGCCCCAGCACTGCATTGGGGGCAGCAGTTTTGGCCGAACTTTGTGGCAGTTTTTCCGGCGGCATGCATCCTGTTAATATTAATTATTTTGGCACCTTATGCTTTGGGGTTGTAAATGCTCAATAAGATGAGACCCAGCTGATCTGTACAACAGCCCCGCTGTCTCCCTATATTGTTTTTCTGCCTCTATGGAGCCTGCCCATCTCTTTCTCTTCTGTTGAGTGCACGTGCGTCCCAGGAGGGGGGTGGTTGTACTTTGATGTTTTGTCTCCTTTCCTTCCCTCTCACCACTCTGAATTCAGAGCTGGAGCTTAAGTCACCGGACTGGAAGGAATAACGGGAAAAAGGGTGGAGCTGCTGCAGCGGAGAAAGAATTAATTTTCGGGGTGCTTTCTCAGGGCAGCAGTGGAGCCACCACAAGTCTGGGTTGATGGGGGTGCATCCCCCTTGTCTCCTAGGTGCCAGCAGCATCTGTCAGCAGGAGGTGAGGTTTGGGAGCCCCTCATGTCCTTTCGCTCTGGTTTCCCTCCCTTCCCAGGGAGCTCAGGACTGCCGGATGCTTCTGGCCAGGCCTGAAGCTGTAGCAGGCGGTGACCTCCCCTTGGCAGGACTCCTTGCTCCTGCTTGAACCAATAGCCAGAGCGCCAGGGTGGGCCGGCACATACTCTGCTCTTGCCGCCCCATAACCTTGGGTGTAACCCACGAGCAGCAGCTCAGGGAGATGAAAGCAGGGACAGGCTTGGCCTGGCTGTACAGCCAGGGAGCTGGGCTTGTGGGGCAGCTGTGGCTGGCCACTGGGCTTGTTCAGGGGATGTGGAGTGGCCATCGGCTGCTGAGCCACCTCCTTCTCTCCAGCTCCATCTCAGCTGGTGGTTGTGACATGTGGGGACTGCTGGTGGCTTTCACAGGACTGGCAGGTCTGGTGCTGGACCTCTGGGAAGTCCAGCTCTGGTATCGTCACTTCTCCAACACTGTCCCTGCCTGGTTCAACTGCCTCAGAAGGGGCAGGTTGGCAAACTGACTTCCATGGGAGAAGAGGTGTTGGACTGAATTCTTGGATGGTGCAACTTCCTGGGGTGGGAGGAGGGACCAGCTCAAGCCTGTTTGGCTGAGGGCAAAGCTAGGGAGAGAGGTTCCCCTGAGTCAGCTCTCTGGTGCTCCACCTTGGGAAGAAGATAAACTGGTTGGGATGCTGCAGCAGCGACATGAGGTTAGGAGGAGGCAGAGAGTTCATGGAAACTTCTTTGTGGCACAGGGTAATCTGGGTGAAATTCTCTTCATCCTTATCTGCTGTAGCTGTGGCTGGGCAGAGGGCAGACTGTAGCGGAGGGGAGCAAACAGAGCTGGGTAAGAGAAAAACTCTCAGAATCTCAGAGAGGGTTGAACCTTGGAGGGAGAGGGGAGAGGATCAGGCACTGACTTCATCTCTACCCTGGGGCACATTGTTTAAAGTCAACGTGTTTTCACAGCTGTTGAATTGCCTCCTGTAGGTTTTTGGTGAGAGCTGAGCTACTATGTTTTTAATAAATGATTGGTGGTGAAGTTACCAGAGGGACGTAGCTCTGGGGCATGCACAGCCAGGGTTGGGACAAGGCGTGTCTGGTTCTTTGTGGCTTTGTCTCCATCTCTGAGGCAAGCCCCATTGGTGGTGGTGGAGCACTCCCTTCTGCCCACTCTCCTTGTCCCTGCCTCCCCCTCTCTGAATAAATACCTCTGAGGCACCTTGTGGAAACCTCTTTGCTGCATATTTTCCTTTACTTTTTTTAAACCTCTTCCCTTATCTCCTGCTTCCTCTTACAGGAATGACTGCTGCTGAGAGCTATTCCCAGTTTTCTTTTGCCATAGGGGTTGCACAGCCCCATATTTCCTAAAAGACTATTCCCATTTTTGTTCTGCCACAGGGGACTCACCTTCCACCCCTGACATGGAAAGCCCTTTTGTGGGTCACTCCAAAACAGTAATTGTCTGTTTTTTTCCCAGCCGGATCTTCTCAATTTCAAGAAGGGATGGATGTCCATCCTGGACGAGTCTGGAGAGGTAAGCCTCAGATGAGAGTCTTCCTCTTCCCCTATCCCCTGCTGCTGGAGTGCCCTGGTGAGCCCGCTGATTTCCTTCCTCTTTGTTTACTGAGGTCTCTCCTGCTGGGAAAGGCAATGGGAAACTCTTGGTGGAGGTGCCTTGCTCGGTGTGTGGACACAGAGGTTCATCGAGTGCCTCTCTCCCAGTTGAGGGTCATGAGGGGGATCTGGGAGGGAGGAGGGGGAAGAGAAGGCCAAGAGGTCATAGTGCAGAGCGTCCCTCCTTGTTCCTATGCTTTCCCTGGTAACTGCCTATCCATTTCCCTCCTGTCTTTTCCCTTCCCTCCCCCTGCCCGATGCGCCTGCAGTGGAAGAAACATTGGTTCGTGCTGACCGACTCGAGCCTGAGGTATTACCGGGACTCGAACGCAGAGGAGGTAAGCATGGCCAGCCTTCACCAGCCCTTTCTTCCTTCCTGGCCAGGGGGCAGAGGAGCGCAGATCTGGCGTGACCAGGGACAAGCAGCAGCACCATGTCCTCCTGAGGCATGGCTGAGGTGCCAAGCTGCTCTTGGCCAAGGGGTGATGAAGAGGATGAAGGCATGGTGGCAAAGTCTTGGGGACTAGGAAGTGGGGAGAAAGGCTGGTCCTGTGGCTGGGTATGTGGGATGCTCTCCATCCATGCTGCTGGCAGCCCTTGGGTTAGAAGAGGCCAGGCTGTGCTGGGGAACTGAGCCTGGTTCCCAAAGCGCTGAGTCTGGCTCCCGGGGAGCTGTGGGATGAAGGCAGAGGTGGCCTCTTTCAAAGCTGCCTGCACACTTATGTCCTAGTGGATGGCTGTGCTTGCAGGCTGATGATCTTGACGGAGAAATCGACCTGCGTTCCTGCACGGATGTGACGGAGTTTGCGGTGCAGCGCAACTACGGCTTCCAGATCCACGTGAGTGCCCGGCCCCGCGCGCATGGGGCGGCAGCGCCGAGGGGCACGGGGGAATGTGTGCTCCCTGCCGCTGCCAAGATCCGGAGAGGCGATTCATACAGATCTTGTGCCAGCTTGGTGGCCCAAGGCTGTTTTTTTGGGTGACAGTGCTCTGGGGTATCAGGGCTGCCTGCAAAGGAAGGAAGGAGGAGGAGGAGGCTTTGCAGGGCTGGCTGAAGGCTGTACTGGAGGCAGTCCAGGAGCCAAGCTGAATGCCAGGAGTGTCTGAGTGACTTGTTGGCCAAGGCAAGTTTTCCACAGCTGCGGGGGGGGAGTGGTGAGCACTGCAGATCTCAATGTAACCTGGCTGACCATGCTCTGAATGACAACCTGTACCCTGGATCCAGCCCCAGTACAGTTCTGTCCTTGGCTATTTGTTACAAAAGCAGGAGGTGGCTGCTGAGGCAGCATGAGATATAGTATTTCTGTGGGTGTGCAGAGATGGGTACTTCATGGTCTGGGTTTCCCTGTGCCCTGCTGCTGTACGCCAGTGCTGGCACCTGACTCCTAGCACCCGAACAACTGGATTGCACCAGTGCATGTTTGGCCCAGTATAGTATTTTTGCTCCTGACGAAGGAGGAATAATGATGAGGAGGACTCCATCTTATCAGAAGCTTAATTAATTACTTTATTATGCTATATTATTCTATACTATATTACACTATATTACATTACATCCAAACTGAATCTGCCAAGCACTTAATTGCACTCCACTGCGCAGAATCTCGCGACTGTCAGCCGACAGTCCCAACACACACACCTGGATTCCATTGGTCAGTGAATCAAAACACTCACACCAGAATCTAATTATCAGTTCCTTTCATGTAAACAATTTTCTGCTATGTATTCTACTTGTGAACAACACAGGAGCAGTAAATGAGATAAGAATTGTTTTTTCTTTCTCTGAGGTTCAGAAAATGTGAAACCTAGAAATATTCTTGGGAAGAATTGTGCCTTGCTTTTCTCTGTGAAGAGAAATATAACTGCAGCCCAGTATGCCAGCAAGGTTTCTTTTGCCTTTGCTTGGAGATAGTCTCATGAAGGATCCCCGCCAAACACCCCTCCCACCTCTCCTCTCCCATCCCTCCACATGTCCCCAAGAGCCTGAGACAGAGGGTGGCCTTTCTAACAACCCAGCAGTAGTGCATGTGAGCAGCTGTGGGTCTCAGGGAGCAAGAGGGAGCTGCTGCACATCCACTGGGTGATGACAGATCCTCTGTCACCTCCCTGTTGCAGACAAAGGATGCCGTCTTCACCCTGTCAGCGATGACCTCTGGCATCCGGCGCAACTGGATCGAGGCCCTGAGGAAGAATGTGCGCCCAGTCAGTGCTCCAGACGTCACCAAGTAAGAGCTGCCCAGTGCTGCTTGTCCTCTTCTCCCTTGCTGCCCCTCTACCCTGACTGGCAGGGGCAAGGAAGGCCCCTCTGGAAATCTCACCCCTACCAGAGCAGCCCTGCCCTCTGCTCCTTCTGAAAGGGGTTTGGTTACACCTGCCAGTGACAGGGGTTGAGAACCTGATGGCTCCCTTTCTTGTACCTGCTTTTTCCTCACCACATAAGTTTAGACCGGTTTCTCCACCAGCCTAGCTGGAACCAGGGTGGATCCTTGCTGCCTGGTGGAGAAATCCATTTCCCTGGGGGATGGGACACTACAGGCCCTGCTCTACACTCAGGGTGGGGTTTTGTAAGGCTGGGCTGAGCGAGGGTCTGAGCCCTGAGCAGTTGGCAGTGCCTCTGCTGGCATCCTTTCCCACACGGTGTCTCTCCTTCACCAGTTCCTGCTCTGCTTTCAGACTCCCTGACTGTGACAAGGAGAACTTCCGTAACTGTGTTCCCCAGAAGGGCTCACTCCGGACGGAGGAGCAGCAGCGGCCGGGCTCAGGCTCCGAGGGGAACTCCAAGGGCAGTCACTGGAAGGCGGATGGGCAGCGCCATGCCTTCGACTATGTGGAGCTGTCTCCCTTGCCACAAGAACCTGGAAGTCAGGGGTCCCTGCAGAGGACGAAAGGGAGCTTGAAGATCTCGGAGCGAGCTCCCAGGTATGAGGAGCTGGAGCGGGATCTGGCCATCCGTTCAGAGGAGAGGAGGAGGTGGTTTGAGACCCCCGATGGCAGGGTCCCCAACAGCGATGGCCCAGCAGGAGACCCTGCCCGCAAGGCCGGGGAGCAGGACCTCCCCACTCCTCCGCTTTCGGAGGAACAACGGATTCGTCTGAATGAGGAGATCGAGAAGAAGTGGCTGGAGCTGGAGCACCTGCCCTTGAAGGACTTGCGGCGGGTGCCCTTGACAACACTGCTGAACCAAAGCAAGGGAGGCCAGGAAGACAACAGTGAGGCGCTGAAAAAGGAGGTATGAGCGAGCATCCCTCCTCTCTGAAATCTCTGGGATTCTGGTGGCCCCATAATGTGGTACTTGGCTACAGGAGGCTCTGCAGAAGAGCAAGGCAGAGGTGCAGGGAGATGTTAGTTCTTTCTGGCTCCTCAAGTGCATGGAAGCTTTAGGAACCTGGTCATGCAAGGCTAGAGGCCAGCTCTCACACACCTGCAGAGGTCCCCCAGAGCATGTTTTGATCCAGGTTAATTTATTTGGTGGCAGTACTTGTGTGGAATCTATTTTTCCTGGGAGTACATTGACAGCCTTTCTTCTCTGGCTATTCCCAAGCCTGCAAGCTCTTCACCTGCCAGCCTTTGAAAAGAGCCATACTGTGGTGGTTTCCTCCAGCACAGATCCACCTCTGGAAGCTGGGATGTCTCCTCCCTTCCTTACTGGCACTAACCAGGCTGGGGCTGGCTTTGGCAGTGTGGTCTCTTGGTAGGCTGTGGGGGAAGCAGAGGCCTCCATTGGCCGTGTGTTGTCCTCCCCATCCCTAAGCCCAGGGTTTGGATGTGGCGCATTGGTCAGGCCATGGCACTTTTCCAGCCTTAGCTGAACATCTTTCTCTGTCCTCCCTGGCAGATCCAGTCACTGCGGGCACAGCTGGAGTCCTGCCGGGCCAGAAACGAGAGCCTTCGGGAGGCAGCAAAATCCCAGGGGGACAGCCATGTGCCCCGAGGGTACATCTCACAGGTGAGCAGAGTGCCAGACCCGGGGCTTGGGGGGGTCACTCCCAGTTCCAAACTGGGAAATTCTGGCACACAGCTTACTGCTGAGCTGATATTGCTAATCATTGGGTTGCCATGGTGACCCTAACTGGGCCCATTTGTAATCAATGTTAATTACATAAAGGCTGGTGCATGTTGCCTGGCCTTAAAGGGGCCAGGGTTATAATGGGAAAGAAGGATAATTTGGGGAGAGGTGCAGGATCTGTGTCCTGCTTTGCATGTGAGCGCAGTGCTGTCCTGGGCCGTGGGGGTGAGCCATCCCCCAGCTCAGGAGTGGGCCAGCAGCTTCCTGCTGAGCCTCTGGTCATTCCCTGGTGGTTTGGCGCTCACCACGTGTGGTTCTTGCTAACTGAGGCTCCCACGTGTCTCATCAAAAGCAGTCAGTCAGTCCCTGGGGACAGCCCGAGCCCTGAAGGTCACTTTGACAGCGCAGCCCATTCGTTTGCTGGGACAGCACGTGGGAGAGCCAGCAAAGCAGAATTTGCTCATGCTTCATCCTCTCACTTCTCTTTGTTTATTTATTTTCCCCTCTCATGGACTGATCCAAAGCAAGCAGGGTCACATCCCGCAGGGATTTCCTGTGTGGAGGCTGCTGTTTGACCATACAGTGGGATTTTCAGGATGGGCCTTATGTGTTGGAAGATACTGGGGCAGAGGGGGTTGGCAGGTCAGGAATTTGGGGCTGGTGAAGTCTGTTCCACAGGGCTGGCTGTACCTAGCACAGATGAAGAAACCCAGAAGCCTTGTAGCACCCAGCCCCAACAGCCCTTACCAGTCTCTGTGTTACTGTGATTTAATATTTGCAGCTTACAGGCCTCTTTATGGTCAAAAAAAAAAAAGGCAAAAGCAGTGGGGAGGAACTTCCTTATCTTCCTAGTAACTTGGCTCAAAAAGCCAGCATTTCACATCTGAGGCCAAACTTGGCCTTTCCCCAAAGGATTCGCTCTCTCTGTCTGCCAAGGGTTGCAGCTGATCTCTGGATAGATCACCAAATTGATTCCTCACCTTTTTCTCGGTTGTTCTGTGAAGCTTCTCAGCTTCCCTCATCACAGTAGAGAGGAGTAGCCAGGAAGGGTTTGCATTCACACAGCATGTTCCAGTGTCTTTTGTATGAGCCTTAGTCCTCAGTGGGGAAGGAATGGGATGGCAAGGAGCTGTTGGGGGATGTGGTGACATCTTCGCTCTCTACTGATGTCCTTGAGGCTCAGGCTATTAATCATCATGGCACAGTTTGTTGGGGAACAAATCCTTCCTGGGAGGGTCAGGGAGGCACTCCCAGCATCTAGAAGGGGAGTGAAGGCCACGGTGGGAACCTCTTTGCTTTGCATTAACCCAAGTTAATCATAGCGCTCAGGACAGAAAGAATGCCCTTGGTCTCAGCCATCAGAAAGGAGGGAGAGCTGTGTGAGGAGGATCCCTAACCACCAGGCTGTGGGGAGGGCTCTTTGGCAGCCTCCATCATGTCACAGGGTAGTGCAGGGTGTCACTTTTCAGGAGAGGAGGCTCGGTTTTCATTGATTCCAGGGGATGCTGCTTCATTTAAAAGGCAGATACTGAGATGCAGTTCCCACTGTTGATCTCTTCCAGCCAGGCAGTGCAGCCTGGTGTAGGGTTGGGACTCTGGTGTCGGTCATGTTATTCCCAGCTCCTGGACCAAGAGGGATGTTCTTGTCTTGCTGCTTTAGTTTTAAGAGCTAGAGGAACATTCTTCCTCTATAAAGCACAAAGGGGTGTTGCAAGATGTGTGTCCGTGTACAATGGTTGTGTTCAGTGATTAAAGTGCCGTCTCACTTTAAGAAGGAAAAGACCCTCCTGGGAAGTAGTCTCTCTTCTTTGAAAATGTCTCTGGACTTGCAGCCAGGTGCATGTCCTTGCCCAAGCCCTTCCTCCTCCTCTCCTGGTCTCTCACACCTCCTTTCCTCCTCACAACAGGAGGCCTGTGAACGCAGCCTGGCTGAGATGGAGTCATCCCACCAGCAGGTGATGGAGGAGCTGCAGAGGCACCACCAGCGGGAGCTGGAGCGCCTGCGGCAGGAGAAGGAGCGGCTCCTGGCAGAGGAGGCGGCGGCAACGGCAGCAGGTAGGAGCAGACACCAGGCTGTGCCTCTGCTCAGCTGGTTCCTCCTGCCTCTCCCCAAATGTCTCTTGCCAGACGCCACACATCCCAGTGATCTGGAGCCACACTGTTGACTGTACTGGTGTGAGGCTAGCGCTCCTTGGAGCACGAGCTTGGGTGCTCCTCGCTCCTGCGGTGCTGGTGGAGATGGGGTGGTAAAGATCTTGAAGGAAATGGGAACATGCCTCTGGATGGCTGGGAGGGGACCTGCACTTTATTGTAGGTGGGCAAGGCAGAAGTAGTAGAGAGCTCCCAGAGTGCTCTGTGTTAGTCCCCTTGGCAGCATGATTATCCTGGAGTGTGGAGTTGGTGGGGAATACCCTGAGGGAAGAAGGGGAAGAGGAGGAATCTGCAGAGACAGATCGGGGAACCTGCAGTGGAAAGACCTTAGGCAGTTCTCTGGTGTGTTTTCCATGAGGCTGGCACGGCCTAATCCCTCATTTCTCACTCTGCAGCCATTGAGGCACTGAAGAAAGCCCACCGGGAGGAAATGAATAAGGAGCTGGGCAGGACACGGAGCTTCCAGCAATGCAGCTCGCTCCCAGAGGCCCTCCAGAAGCAGCACCAGTAAGAAAGCATCTCTCTCACTCCCCTTGCCCAATGATTCCACCATGTGCTGCTGTCACCACGCTCCATCTGTGGCTCTAGTCCTGAGCTTTTCCTCCTGCCACTTCCCCAGCTCCCTCCTCAGGGTGCCCGGTAGTGGCTCCCAGGGCTGCTGCAGCTGTAGGGAAGCGAAGTTTGTCCCCTGCTTGGCTCTTTTCCCTATAGCACCTCCCTTATACCTATAGTTTTTTTCCCCTCTGTTTTCTTTATGGAAAGCTCCTCCATTTCTCTGCATGGCTTGGAGCTCTAAGAAGCACCACGGTCATGTGCAGGAGTGTGGGAACTGAAGCTTGGGTTCAGAGGGAGGATTGTCTTGTGCTAATGACTGATGTGGGCAGAGGCTGGCCATGGCAGGGGGGAAGGCAGTGCCAGGGGCCAGGAGTTGGCGAGGGTTTTGGGCCAGCAATGAGCTGGTGCCTCTTTGGCAGGTTGGACGTGGAGTCACTGAAGCGGGAACTGCAGGTGCTTTCTGAGCAGTATTCCCAAAAGTGCCTGGAAATCGGGGAGCTCACCCAGAAGGCAGAAGAGAGGGAGCAGATGTTGGAGCGCTGTCAGCGGGAGGGGAAGGACCTCCTCCAGAAAAATCAGGCAAGAGAAGGGCTTTCCTGCCAGCGGAGAGGAGCACTGGAGCATGTTCCTCCTTCACACAGCACAGTCCCTCTGTTAAAACTCCCCTATTTGGTCTTATTTCTTCCCTTCTGAGATTTTATCATCAGAAAAAAAAATATTAAGATTTAGAGGCCGTCTTAACTGTGGCGTTAAATATGGCGAGTGTACTCTACTGGAAGTAGATGCTGCCATTGCCTCTGGTTACAACGTGGTCTCCAGGCTGCACAAGGGCTGCCACGGAGATGGAATGGTCAGGACAGTGAGAGCTCTGTGCCACAGCTACTCTGACGTCTTTTGTCTTTGCCTGCAGGAGCTGCAGACCCGCCTCTCGGATGAGATCGGGAAGCTGCGAAGCTTTATTTCATCGCGGGGCTCTGGGGACCGCACCGCACACAACAACGAGCGCAGCTCCTGCGAGCTGGAGGTACGGGATCCCCCTGGCTGCCCCGCTGCCTCCATCCCCGCCTGTCCCGGGGGTCTTCTCCTCTTGATGGCTTTGGCTTGGAGCAGGTGGGAGGGGGTGACGGATGGAGCGGCGCAGGAAGCAGAACGCAAGGCTCCCCTCCGCTGCTCTCTCAGGCTGCTTGTGCCGTTTCCTGCCCCAGCCCTTCTGGCCCTTCCTTCCTTTTCCACCGCTGCGCTTGCGCCAGGGCCTGCCGGCCTTTCCGAGGCGGTGGCTCTTGAGTCACCTCTGGTTCCTCTCCCCCTTCTCTGCCAGGTGCTGCTGCGGGTGAAGGAGAATGAGCTCCAGTACGTAAAGAAGGAGGTGCAGTGCCTCCGGGAGGAGCTGCAGATGATGCAAAAGGTCAGTGTTTTCTAGGAGCAATTGGAAAGAGCAGGAGAGGGAAGGCAGGGAGGCAGCAGGGCTGCAAATCAGCAGGCTCTGGCTGGGTTTGATGGGATACTCGAGACAAACCCTCTTGTCGCCTGTGCTGCTTGTCCTTGCTGACTGCAGAGCACAGAGCAACTCCAACAGCACAGACTGGCAAAGGGTGACCTTGGACAAGGGAAGAGTCACAGAGCTGCTGATTTCCCCAGATGTATGCACACATAAGCATGGACAAGACAGGAAGCTGCCTTCTGCAAGTGGGAAACCTGGATGAAGGCTGCCTGGCATTCTGCTTCCCCTAGTTGTACCCTCTCTGAGTGGATGGGCTTCCTTGGGCACTATTTCTGGGTGTGCTGCTCCCTCCACTGGCAGCAGCTCCTTCAGAGGAATTTTCAAAGGCCCCTGCCAAAGGGCAACCTGAAAGAGGCTTTGGAATTCAGTGATGCTCCAGGAGTTTGTAGCTTACTCACATAAGTTTTTGGCCATATAAGCAGCTGCACCCAGCTCTCTCAATGGCCTGCATTCCTGGTGGGGTTATATTTCCCATATGGCTGCCCCACGTGCACACAAGCTGTGTTAAAGCCCACATTACCTCCTCAACCTAGTGCTGCACATCCCTGCTGCTGTGGGGCCAGTGTCTCTGCATTCTTCCCTGGCCTGGTGTTTGCAAAGTGATAATCTTCATGCTCTACTTCTGAATGGTTTCTGCCTGGCCCAGACTGGGATGGGCTTCAAACCCAGAGCTAGCTCTCCCCTCCTCACCTGCTGGCTCTTCTGCTGGGCTCTCCTTGCTGCCACCCTCCCTAAAATCAGCCCTGCAACCTGCCTGACCCCTCTCCCTCCCCTGTCAGGACAAGAGATTTGCCTCAGGGAAATACCAAGACGTCTATGCAGAGCTGAATCACATTAAGGTGCGCTCGGAGCGAGAGATCGAGCAGCTGAAGGAGCACCTGCGCCTGGCCATGGCGGCTCTGCAGGAGAAGGAGTCGCTGTGCAACAGCAAGTAACGGTGAGCCTGGCCGTGCTGGGACGTCCCCTGCAGGGGCAGGTGGCTGAGACAGACTGCTGCAGGGCCGTGGAAGCTGCCAGTTTCTCCTGTTCCACTCAGTTTTGGCTTAAACTCATCCTTCTGTGCTTCTCGCATCCTCTTGGCCTGCACTGCTGGCCCTCCTGCTGACCCTGATGTTCTCCCAGGGGCTCCAGCCCCCCTTTCACAGTGCTTTTGATGCAGCCAGCACCAATCACTCCTCAACCAGGCTGCTTTTGTGGGAGCCAGGCAAATACTGGCCTTCGCCCCGTGGCTTGGGTGACAGCGTGGGTGGTTACACATTCCCTGTGTAGGCAGTGTTTCTGCTCCCTTCACCTTTGAAGTGGTTTCTCTATCGCAGCATGATAATTTTAGGTCTGCATCAAAGCAGGCCTGACTAGACCCAGCCCTTCTCCCATGCTCACCTGCAGGCATCCCTGCCACAGATGGGGGGGAGCAGGGTGACGGGAATGAGGGCCTCCTGTTGTCCAGCGTGCTTCTGCTTCTTGCTTGTATTGGGCTCACCCTGCTCCACCCACCAGCGCTTGCTGATGGGTGCTGAGATGAGTGGGAGTGTAGCAGGGCACCAGACAGCCACCTCCCCAGGGAGCTGAAGGGATGGCATTTCTGTGCTCACCGGACTCTTTCTAAACCATGTCTGGTTTTGTCTCTCTCTAGGTCTGCTCTACATTTGTTATCTATTCTTGTTTTGTATTTGCTCCATTCCTCACTCGTGGGGAGAGGGAGGTTGAATCCCTATCTGTTGCCACCTTGACGAGGAATCCCACGCACCCCCAACCTCCTCACTCCCCTTCCAAAGCTTTTTTGATGAAACCTTTTTGCCTGCATACCTGAGCACGTTGTTTGGACTGGCTCCTTACATGCACCTTCCTCAGGATTTTATATGTGAAAATTATATTTTATAGAGGAATTTTTTTCCCCATGGAAAGGAGAAGAGGCGGAGGAAGACTTTTACTACATCACCAGCATTTTTCTAACCTGAAAAAGAGAACCTGGTTTTTCCCCCTTTCCTAGCTCCATTTCTCCTGGCCACACACAGCCACCTTTGGCACATATTCCCTCTCTTCCAAATGTCTCCATGGTCCCCCTGGGATGTGGGGCAGGGACCATACTCCCCCTCCCCGTGCCAGCCCCAGGACCTGCGGAGAAGGCACGCAAGCCATAGGGGGGAGCTGCTGGGGCTGTCTGCCATGGATGTGCTGCCGGAGACGGCTGAAAGAGGACACCTTGGCAAGAGTCCACATGACCGAGCTCTCTCTCCGTGGCTGCCCTTTTGGCTCCTGCACGAACCTGCATTGGCAGGAGCCCAGAGCCACGGGGCTTCTCCTTTCTGGGGAAGAGGAGCTGTGAGGCTGCTACTGCACCCGCCCGAGCCAACCTCCCCAGGGTGACAGCTGCTGCTGCTCTGCTGTGCCCTTAACTTTTAACTTAATAAAATCTTCCCCTTTCGCTGAGAAAAATGTGTTCCTTGAGAAAAAGTCTTGCCATGTGGCCCTAATCCTGTGGCGAGGGCTGTGTGAGTGTAATTTTTTTTTTGCGGTTTTAGTGTATAGTGACCAGTTGCTTCCTTTCTTCAGGATTTGGTGAGGGAAAGCAACAGCAGCACCCCTGGCCGAAGAGTGAGAGGAGCCTTGCAGTGCTGTTACCCAGCAGTTTGCTCCACCTTTGGGTTTGAGGGGGAAAATAATCTGCTTCACTGCACTGCTCCCAAAATTCCATATGGACCCTGAGCCTGGGCTGCATTAGTGAATCCGGTATTGGAAGGGTATATGGCACTGCAAATTGCTGGCAGAGTAAACAGTATATAGAGATCCTGGGGAGATGACAGATACCATAAATGCTTTCCTCCTCCTGTTTTTTGTTTGAAGCATGTTGCTTTTTTGTCAGGACGGAGGACCTGGTGGTGACTACTACTCATTCAGCCCCATCCCGATATAAATAGGAGCTGTTGTTCTACAAAGAGATCTAATTGTAGTCACATGCTGGGGCTGGAGGCAGCATCTGAAGAAGGAAAGACAAAAGGGGTCAAGGAGGATTCTTGGATGGAGGTGACATTGATGTGTTGGCTGAGAGACTGGAGTACTGTGAGACCTGGGGATGGAAGCAAGATGTAAGAATGCAGTGGCATTACATCAGTGGTAGCTGAAATGAGGGGTATTAGGGTGGCGCTCTTTTGCCATGGTATTGGCATCCCCTAGGGCAAGAGGGTGAAGGCCTGCCCTTCCCTTGGGAAGGGCTGCAGGGACTACTTTCCCTAGGAAAGGCAGATCACTTTGTTAGTCGCAAATTCTGGTAAAATTGGGTTGCAGATTTTAGTCACGAGCGCAAGGCCCTTGGGCAACCCAGTGGATGGTGCAAGAGTCCAAGCAATGAGCTCAGCTCCCTACTATGCCTGTCAAGCACCAGGGCTTGCTGTTGATGGTTTTTGGCCTTCTGCCTCTGGCCTAGAAACCCTTCTGTCCCTGTGCTGCCCAAGGTCCAGGCTTTTCCCTCTGCCTCCCAGCAGGACATGGCTGTTGCCATCAAGTCTGAAGAGGGGCAAGCATTTGGGGGATTTGTCCATGGGATGGCTAGAGGTGAAAGAACAGCTCAGAGCAGCTGTTGTCAGGTTGCAGAGCTTGGTCTTGCCATGGGGATTTATAGGAGCCAAAAGCGGGGGAGAAAAAAAGGGCTCAGGACACAGTGTTGCAGGCCATGTGTGTTTTTTAGAAAAAATAACCACTCGAGCAACAGTGTAGTTGTACCTACTCCTGGGGGAGGAAACTCCCAAAAGTGGGCACTGGGGACAAGCAGAGGGTAAGCAATTGCACAGTGCTCAGCAGCCTGCTCACCCGTCCCTTCCCCGAAGAGTTTGCTATCTTGTGTTTGGGTTGGTTTGTTGGGGTGGTATGTTGTTTTTTTCTGCCTTTCAGACGAGGGCTGCTCAGCCCGATAAGCGCGAGGCGCAAGCACAGGCAAAATGTGAGTGCCCCTGACATGTGGTGGAGCTGCCCCTCCTTGAGGCTCTGTGGCTGCAGATCAGCCCCCAGCAGGGCAGAGTCATCCCCTCATCCCGGGGCGACGGGGGACGCGCCTCCAAAATTGGCACGGCGCTAATCAGGCAGGGCCTGTCTCGCCTGCGTCGGGGTGATACGGTCACCCTGGCATCTCCACATCCTTATCTCCTGGGAGCAGGGGACCGGGCAAGGGAAGAGTGGCCAGGAGAGGAGATGACCAAAATGCCCACGGGTGACAGGCGTGATGGCTGGCAGAGCCCAAAAAACATCCCAAAGCGATGGCTTTCCCATCTGCTTGCTTGCAGCCGGATGGTGACTGTGAGGAGAATCCCAGCCTCGAGCACAGGGAAAACCCACAGCTGTACAGCACCATGGTCCTATGGGAGTCAGCACCCCAGCTCACATAAGGAGCTTGGCCTTAAAAAGCAGCCCATAAACCTTGTTTTAAAACAGTGGTAGTCAGTCCAGCAGTCAGGGGTGATGCCCTTTGCCATTTATTTGTATCCTTTAAGCCTGCTCTGCCCCTAGCAATGGCCAGGCTGAGTGCCTTCATGCTGGGCTGACCACACTGCATTGCACACCAGGGACTCAGAGCTGAAACTCTTATGAGCGCAGCTGGAACTTCAGCTAGTTAAAAAAGCACAGAATCTCTTGGATCCGAGTACCACTACGACCAAGTCCCACTGCTGGGGATTTTGAGTCTCTCAGAAATGGAAACTGGGTAAAATGCAATGTTATCTCTTACATTAATTGCCAGAAGCACCCTGGTGCTCCTGAAGGCCTATGAACAGCTGTCCTGCCCCTACAAGGCAGGGGCTATTACCCCATGGATCTGTAGCACATCCACAGTGGACACAGTTTGACCATTTAAGACGAAATCTGCAGCTGGAAATGTGTAAATCCCCATGGGGTCTGGTTGAACTCAGTGCAGGCAGGGAGGAGAAGGTAAACAGGATTACAGAGAGGATTCTTCTGCCAGGCTCTGTCCTCTGGGTTTTGTTGGAGATGTGGGATTTCCCAATCTCTGCAGAATAATGCCAGCAAGGGAAGGCTTGGGAGGCTTGGAGTGGTTGGGTAGCAACTCCTGAGGAGAAAAGTGGGTGCAGGGGGTAACCCACCCCATCCTGGGCATGGTGGCAGGCTCCTGTGGCCAAAAATACAGGCATGAACCTGAGACTGCCATGGTGGCACATGTGCTTATGGGAGTAACTCTTCCTCCTGGATGAGTCCCATGTGCAGTGGGGTGCCAAAAGCACTGGACCCACTTCCCAGAGGCATCAGGGCTTGCATTGCTTGGCAGCATCTCCCTTCCACCTCCAGGCATGACATCCTGCCAGGGGCTGGAAAACCCTCTCATCTCTCATGCTCTCAGTCCTGACCAGTTCATGTTAAAGATGCATTGTCAAAACAGTGCAAAGTTCAAAGGGTGCATTCCAGTATCAACTGGGCTGCTTGGGGGTTTGCCTTGACCAGGTTTCCCCCCATGTGCAAAGCCAGCAGCAGCCTGACGAGCTGTGACCACCTGTGTGCCTTCCCTCCAGTGAGTTGCCCGTGGGCACGGGATCTTCCCCTTTGTTTGACTGACTAAAAATAGGGATCTAGTCAGTATAAAAGAGCCAGAACCTCCACGCACAGGGGAGAGCATGTTTGTTTGCTAGCAGCGGCACCCGCCGGAGGAGGACGGGCTGCCTGGATCAGCAGCAGGAGCTGCCCAGGTGAACGAGTGAGATTAGACCCCTAAGGTGGCCAAAGTTAGGTAGAGCATCTGCCGTGTCCCTCCCTCCACCTTTGCCTCCCATCCCTGCACTGGATTGATAATCGCTGCCTGGCGTTTAGGGCTGGAGGCTCCGCAGGCAGCCCGTGGTGCTGTGCCAACCCCGGGGCCAATTCCTAAACCCCCCCTAAACCTCCCGGTGTCCCCTCAGAGCCTGGCGCAGGCGAGCCACGCGCGACGGTTACAAACTTGGATGCAAATAAAAACAGATGGTGCCTTATCTGCGTGCCTGGCTTTGCCTACGTGCAGCAGCCAGCGCCGGCGGTTCATTCCCAGATAGGAAAAATGAGAGGTCTCTCGGCCGGTCAAAGTGTTGCATAGAGGCCACCAGAGCTCCCTGCTCTCCATATGGGATGGAAAGACATTTATTTATTACATCCTAAACAAAAGCAAACCCCAAAGGAGGCAGGAGGGTGGTTATTCACAATTAGGATCAGTTTGTGCCCAATTAAATCAAAAGGTTTGCAGGTGCTGAGAACCTTTCCCACTCCCTACATGGAATAGAGCATGTGAAGAAACTCCATCAGGAGGAGGGCTCAAGGAGATGCACTCAGTCCTTCTATCTGTGGGAAAGCATCAGGGGCCTGAGTGTCTTCTGCCAGGCCAGGTCTTCACATCAAAGATTGCTATTTCTATTTAAATGTAGTGATGGGACAAGGGGGAATGGCTCCAAACTGAAAAAAGGCAAGTTTAGATTAGGTATTAGGAAGAAATTCTTTACTGTGTGTGGGATCAGGCCCTGGAATAGGTTGCCCAGAGAAGTTGTGGATGCCTGAAAGTGTTTAAGGCCGGGCTTGATGGGTCTCTGAGCAAGTTGGTCTAGTGGAAGGGGTCCTTGCCGCAGCAGGGAAATTGGAACGGGATGATCTTTAAGGTCCCTTCCAACCCAAACAATCCTATGATTGTATTTCTATTATCTCGATTTCTACTATTTCTGTTATTTCAATTTCTGTATTTATATTTGTATTTATGTATCTATATTGATGTTTTATTGATGCATACTTCTGTGTGTCCCTGGCTGGTGGTTTTCATGGACCTGGACACCCAGGGCACTCAGAGGCTACTGAGAGGTGCTTCACTGTGTATTTTAATGCTAAACTGAAGCACGGGGAGGTTTGGTTCACCTCTGAGCCCTGCATGGCACGTTGGTGGGCACCAGCTGGCTGCACCCATGTGTTTTTAAAAAATAACGGGAAAACATCATCTAAATCCTACAGGCAAGATGATGATAGTGGCTATATTTAATCTCCCAGGAACAGCCGACCGCTCACCCAGCGAGGAAAGGATGGCTGATTGTCACTATGTCCCTGCTCTGTCCCTGCACTAGGAGTTGTGTGTGTCCCCAAAACAAGGGGGCAGCCTGTTATTTGTGACCCCTCACAATCCACATGCAAGGGCTGAGCTGGTGTTCCTAAAGCACCTGGTGGAGAGCAGAGGGGCAGAAGAGGGAGTAGGGGCATTTGGCCATGGGGTATTTGTGCTGAGCTGACTTGTGCCCAGTGCTCCCTGTTTTTTCCTTGGTGCCACACCCAGTGTCTTCTCTAGTGTCCCTTCTTGCTCCCTTAATATGTTCCCTAGTGTGTTTTCTTGTCCCCTAATATTTTTTCAGCACGTCTCCTTGTGTTGCTCCTAAATGTCCCTGTGTCTGCCCTGTCTTTCTGCATCTCTTGATGTTGCTCTGAATATCCCTGATATGCCTGTCCCTGTCTTACCAGTGTTCCCAATGTCCCCCCCAGTGTCCTTCTTTGTCCCTACACGATATCCTTCCAAATGCACCTCGTACCTAAGTGCCCCACTAAGTGTCCCTTACAATCCTCGCTCTTCACTGTCCCCTGCTGATCCCATCGGTGTCCCTCCTTGTCCCCACCATGTATTCCCCCAATACTCTTATTTTTTCCACAGTGTCCCCCGCACTGTCCCTCCCGGTGGGTGGGGTCAGGGCGTGGCAGGGGACACGCGGGGACGCGGGTGGCGCGCGCGGGGCAGTCCTCCCCGCGGTCCGCACCGCGGCTTTAAAGGGAGCCCGCGGCGGGCGCGGCCGCAGAGGCACCAGCGGGGGCACCGGCGGCAGAGCGTCACCGGCTCTGCTGCGGCTTCAGGCACCCACCGCTCCCTTCCCTGCCTCTCCCCGCCCAGGGGCGGGGGTCCCAGGCCGGGCGGACCACGCTTCCAGCCGCGAGGGCATAGCGGGGCATCGCGGGACGGAGCTCTCACCATGAGCGACAGCCCGATCCCACTGCCACCGGCTCCGGCCACCAAGCCCAAGCGGCCCCGGTCGGCGCGGCGGCCGGCGGCCCACCCTGCGTACTCGGACATGATCAAGGCGGCCGTCCGGGCCGACAAGAGCCGCGGTGGCGCGTCCCGGCAGTCCATCCAGAAGTACGTGAAGAGCAACTACAAGGTGGGCCAGAATGCCGACGTCCAGATCAGGCTGGCCATTCGGCGCCTGCTGGCCACTGGAGTCCTCAAGCAGACCAAAGGAGTTGGTGCCTCCGGCTCTTTCCGCCTAGCCAAGCGGAAGAGGTCTCCGTCCAGGAAGAGGTCTCCTTCCAGGAAGAGGTCTCCTTCCAGGAAGAGGTCTCCTTCCAAGAAGAGGAAGAAGACAGCCAGGAGATCCACTTCACCCCGGAAGCCGGCTAAGTCCAGGAAAGCCAGGTCCCCGGCCAAGAAGCCCAAATCTGCCGCCAGGAAGGCCAGGAAGAAGTCAAGGAGCCCGAAGAAAGCCAAGAAGCCAAAGACTGTTAAGGCCAAGTCCCTGAAGGCGTCCAAACCCAAGAAGGCAAGGCGGTCGAAATCCAGAGCCAAGTCCGGTGCCCGCAAGTCACCCAAGAAGAAGTGAGAAGTCTAGAGGCATTTCGGTACTCTCCCCGTTGGTTCTGTAAATAGCTGTTGCCTTTGTTTTTACTCCTTTCTACTGCATTTTATAAAGAATTGCTCTATTCATGAATTGAAATAGCTGAAACAAGGCAGTTGATGAATGAAAAAAAACAATTTTAAAGTGTTACTGGTCTGGGTTTTTATTCTGCTGTCTCAGAAATTTCTTGTGTGTGTGTCTGTTGGCTTTATTAACGCTGGACTGCTTGTTGTGTGTTGGGAGTGATGGTCACTCTGTGTGCCTGTTGGGGTCATGCAGGATTTCAATTCCTGGTCCTGCCCCAGCTCCTGGGGGGGGTTACGTGTTTGCTGGGGCTGGGCAAACACTTTGGTGGGGAAGCTGGAACAAATGGCTGTGAAAGCCCTGGCCTTCCCTGGAGGAGGAAATTGGGTCCCTGTTCCCTCATCCAGTGCTGCAGATCCCCACCATGGGGATGAGGTGAGGAATGTTGGGCTGCTGTATGTGAGGTCAAGCTGGCGCTGGAGATAACTGGGGCTGCCCGCCTGCCTGTGGAGCTGCGCCAGCACAGCTGGATGGTGACAGGGACTTTTGGGGCAGGGATGGGACAGAGGAGGTGGAGCACGGCCAGAGTCTGTCCACATTGGATTTCAAGGAGTTGAAGGTGTCCATGAAGTGGGAAGTGGGATCACCGTGGGGAGGAAAGACAAACACAGCCACAAGCATCTTTGTTCCCCAGGGAGGAGCACCCTGAGGCAGTGGACAGCTCTGCAAGTGGGATGTGGTGGGCAGCCAGGGCAGAGTGAGGCAGAACTGCTGGGCTCAGCCCTGCTGTGACCCGAGGGCTCTGGCTTTGTGCCCAGTGGAGGCTGGCACGACTCCAGGGCCTGCCTATCCCCTGCCAGAGCCCCTCCCTGGGCTGGGCTGGGTGATCCTGACAGCCAGGGCTGGCAGGGAGCCTGTGGGCTGGCCTCACTGCTCAGCGAGGTCTGAACCTCAGGCAGGGGCTGCCTAATCCCTCTTGGCTAGAGACAGATAAACTTCTTGATCATCAGGATCCCAAACCACCTGGGCCAGGAGCTCTGAATTCCCAGGGGCTCTGGGTGCCCAGGGCCCTTGGACTTGCTGTGCCTAACTCTCATAAACCCAGGGTCTTCGCCCTCTCCTCATGGCTCCCAAATCCTTCAGTCTGTTCTTCCTAAATCACTTGGGCAAATGGTGCCTGAGTCCTTTAGCCATTAAGGATTCCAAATTCAGAACTTCAGGATGCTGAAATCGTTGGCCTGGATGCCCCTAATCCCTGTGGGCTCTTGTTCCTAAGACCCTTGGATCAAAGGCTACCAGAACACCTTCTTCTGAAGATCCTGAACACCTTTCAAGAGCCTGGTACCTTAGTCCCCGGGAATGGGTGGTTTAAACCACTCTGGCCACAGAATTCTGCAGTCAGCTGTAGTAGAGGAAGGGGATACCTAATCCAGATGGAACAGAGAAATTGTGGATGCCTTATCCCTAAAAATGCTCAGGCTGAGTTTTGATGGGGCTCTGACCAACTTGGTCTAGTGAAGGAGTCCCAGCCCACAGCACAAGCTTGGAACTAGATGATTTTAAGGTGCCTTCGAACACAAACTGTTCTGTCATTCTATGGCCCTTTGTGTCTAAGCCTTGGGCCAATAGTTTACAAACACATTTAGCCAGAGGTGCTCAAATCCCTTGAGTCTGGGTATTCTAATTTTCACCTGGTAAATCCTAAACCTCTCTGTCCAATGGATTGTTGGTCACCTCAGCTGGATACACCCACATGCCACAGACCCATGGCTCATTATCCCCAGTGGTGGGCACCCATAAACCACCTATCTGCAAGGATCCAAGTCAGCTATGTTGAGGACCCCAAACCCCTAGGCAGAGGCACCTAATGCTCCTAGGCTTGTTGATCCTTGATGTCCGTGATGCCCTATTGCTATGAAATCCCACAGACCCCATTACAGTTCCTAAAACTCATGGATGGCGCTCCCCCAAAATCCCTCAGACTCCAGGAATCACATATATGGCTCTGCGGTACCTAAACCCCTTGGGACAGATCCTCTCCTCCAAAGAAGACGCCGAACGCCTCCTAGAGAAGGTGCCCGAGCGTTCCAAGCCGCGGCAGCTGCAGCGGCGCTCGCCCCGCCCGGCGGGGGGCGGTGCCCCGGCGGCCAATGGGCATTGGTCAGTAATTAACCCGTGGTTAATTAGCGGCGATTGGGCGCCGGGGCCCGCCCCCGGGCGTGCGGGGCGGAGCGCTGGGATGTGGCGGGCGGCGGCGGTGCGGGCGCTGCGCGGGGCCGGGGTCGGCGCCCCCCGGGCCGCGTCGGGAGCGGCGGCGGCGCAGCTGCGGCGGCGCCTGGAGAGCGAGCTGGAGGACATCCGCGGCGCCGGCACCTGGAAGAGCGAGCGCGTCATCGCCTCCCGGCAGGGTCCCCACCTCCGCCTGGCGGGCGGCGGCGCCGGTGCGTGCGGGGGGCGGCGGAGAGGAGGAGGGCTCTCGGTCCCTTCCCTCGGTGCCATGCCCCTGCTTCTCTCTTTCTGTTCCCGCAGGGATCATCAACTTCTGCGCCAATAACTACCTGGGGCTCTCCAGCCACCCCGAGGTGATCCGTGCCGCTGTGGAGGCCCTGGAGAAGTTCGGCGCCGGGCTGAGCTCCGTCCGCTTTATCTGCGGTACCCAGGTACCGGGCAGCATCCCCTTCCCCGCGGGTCTTTCGCAGGGTGTCCACGTAGGCTCCCCTCTCGGCACTCCCACTCGGCATGCGTGTACAGCGCTAACTTACACGTGGCCCCGTGAGAAAAGGAGCCTGCCAAATCCCCACTAGCCAAGCATCTGGAAATATGCCAATTTAAACCATTACAACACCTGAGAGCAAAGAAACTGAGCACCCCTCTGAATTCAGAAAATAAATGTCTTTTTCTCTCTCTTTTGGGTCGAAATTACAGTGAACCTGACTTGAAGTGGCTCCATCAGACCCAGCCCAGTTTATCCCTGCTGGAGCCTTTTTTGAGTGCTGCCTGGTTAAGTGCAAAGAACAAGCAGAGCTTCTCCCTTGTGCATGGGGAGCCTGAAGTCTCCCTGCTGAGCTTTGGCATCCAAACCCATAATTATACTTTAGGGCTGCATTTGCTGAACACAAGTAACTTCTCCCATGCGCACACACCTTTTCTGGATAAAACCTGGCTGTCTCTTCCCCTTTCAAGTCAGCATTTAACAGCAGTGGGCAAGCAAGAACTTGTGCTGCCTCACTGTTGACTCCTGCTCCTCTCTTCTCTTTAGAGCATACACAAGGACCTGGAGGAGAAGATTGCACGTTTCCACCAGCGGGAAGATGCCATTCTCTATGCCAGCTGCTTTGATGCCAACGCTGGTATCTTTGAGGTTCATGAGGCTTCCCTTGTGTTGTGCATGGAGGAGGGAGGTGACAGCAGTGTGGCTGCCGTGCCTTCCAGAGGTTCTGCTGTGAGCTCTATGCGCCAGAAAAGATGGCGCATAGAGGAGCCTGGTGGTGGTGAGGAGCCTGACTTGGGGCCCTTGCACCAGGGAAGCCATGCCAGAGGCATTTAACTCACCTCTGCTGTCTCCAGCCAGCTCCAGCTCTTGGGGAGGGCTTCCACTTCTGCAGAGGTGTGTATTACCCCCTTTAAGTGTAGGTGAGGGGCAGGCGTGATCTCACATGTTAGGAAAGGGGGAGGGAGATTTTGAGCTCAGAAGCCACAAGCAAGAGCCTGGCATAAAGAAATCAGGGGATAAGGTGACTAGGAAGGAAATATAAGGTTTAGCAGTGTCAGGAGAGACGTGGCAGCTGGAATCAATCACAGCCTTGTTCTCTGTACTGAGGGAGGCTGGGAGATTTCGGTGAGGTGGCATCCAGAGCAAAGGATGATCCTTTCTGTTTGGTACGGCCAGGCCCTGCTGACCCCAGAGGATGCAGTGCTGTCAGATGAGCTGAACCATGCTTCCATCATCGATGGGATCCGCCTGTGCAAGGCCAACAAGTACCGCTACAAGCACATGGATATGCAGGACCTGGAGGCCAAGCTGAAGGAAGCTCAGGTATGGAGGTCTGCTCCCACCCCAATGCCAGGGGACTTGCTTAGCTGTGCTGCCTGTGCAGTAGCCAGTCCTAGAGGGTGAGCTCTGCCCTTTCCCATGCCATAGGCATTGTTTTTGCCAACAGGCATGGATAGGCAAGGTGGCAAAGCAGCAGGCTGTGATGCAAATCCCCTCCGTCTCAGTTAGGTACATCCTCTCCATACAGGAGTTTGAGTGTGTCCCTTTGCCAGCCCTTCTCCTCAGGGTGACATCTTCACTCCTGGGGATGCTTTTTTCCCTCCAACAGAAGCACCGACTGCGGCTGGTGGCCACTGATGGTGCCTTCTCTATGGACGGTGACATCGCGCCCCTGAGGGAAATCTGCCAGCTGGCCCAGAAGTACGATGCCCTGGTCTTCATTGATGAATGCCACGCCACAGGATTCCTGGGACCCAACGGGCGGTGAGTGACTGCTTCGGCCCCGTTTCTTCCTCCTACTGTGACTAATTCTGAAGCGAGACAAAGGTGCTGATGGCCAGCGTGGTTTTGTGTGGGGGCTCCTAGAAGGCTTTGCACCTCACCTTTGGATTGAAAGGAGATACATCAGCAGTGATCCATCCCCAAGAGACAGCTGCTTCTCAGTGTGTAACAGATGGTGTGACCATCTCATCTGGCCACCACCTCTCCTGGCAGGTCCTTTGTTTGGACTATTAAACTTCTGTGTGAGAAGTTTGAGCGCTTTCCCATCTCTAAGGGATGAAGAACCCATGCTCTTACTTGATGAGATCCTAGCTTAGGCTTCCTGCAGGAGAGGAAGGTCAGCACTCAGGATGAACTATCTCAAGGGGCTATTCTTCCTTGTCTAGAAGGAGGGATGCCAGAGACCAGACCTGTCTGACAGTGCTTTGTTTTCCTTGAGGTATCCGGCAGCTTCCCTGGTACATGCTGGCAGAGCTGCACCAGAGCTGCACCATGTGATGTTCCTTTTTCTACAGGGGTACTGATGAGCTCCTGGGAGTGATGGACAAAGTCACCATCATCAATTCTACCCTAGGAAAAGCTCTTGGAGGAGCTGCAGGTGAAGGCATTTTCCTGTCCAGCATCCTGCATGCCCTAAAGAGCTTTACAGCATCAGTCTTACATTTCCTTCCTCTGCCTAATGATAGAGTAACAAATGCATGTTGTCCTTTTCCACTGGTGGCATAAGGCTTGGTTTGTGATGTTGCTGCAGGATTAAGGGAGATCCTGACATGTGCCCCTTGCACTGTCATCTTTTGCATGCATTTGCCTTTGGGGTCAAGGTGGAAGCTTTTGGTCAAAAGTATCAGCCGTGATTTTTAGACCTGGTTTGTACCTAAATTTCTGCTATAGGTGCCAGGTTGGCTTTTTCAAGAAGCCTCACTCTAAACAGGTCATCCTGGAGTGCCTTGTCCAATTCTCTCTCCTCCGTCTACAGGCGGGTACACAACAGGTCCCAAACCCCTCATCGATCTGCTCCGCCAGCGTTCCCGCCCGTACCTCTTCTCCAACAGCCTGCCCCCTGCCGTGGTGGGCTGTGCATCCAAGGCCCTGGACCTGCTCATGGAGAGCAATGCCATTGCACAGTCTATGGCTGCCAAAACCCAACGGTGAGGGGACCATTTGGGGGTGGGAGCAGGGGCAGCTTTGTTAGGAGTGAGTTGTCTGTGATTTATTCACCCCTCCTTTCCCAGTGATAACTGTGAAGACAGTTGGCAAACTAGGGCTCAGGGAAAGCTGCAGGATGTGTCTGTCTGTGTCAGGTAGATGTGTCACATCTGGATGCCCTATAAGCTGGGGCACATTGTCCACTCAAGAATCTCCAGTCCCATTATGCTGAGCAGGACATGGTAGGAGGTCACTCCAAGAGGGGAGATCTCTTCCCTGCACAGAAGATAAACAGTGGAGCAAACTTTACCCAGTTCTCAGGGGGCAGGGCTCCCAGGGGAAAGAAAGGCAGTGGTCTCCAAGGACAGAGTTGTTGAGGTTTTTAGTCATCCTTTTGTCATTCCCTTCACCAGGTTCAGAAGTAAGATGACGGCAGCTGGCTTCACCATCTCAGGGAAAGACCACCCCATCTGTCCAGTCATGCTGGGGGATGCTCGGCTGGCCTCAGTGATGGCAGAGGACATGCTCAACAGAGGTGATCTGGGGAGGGAGCTCAGTATGCAGACACATTCCCTGAGGGAAGAGACAGTTGGTGGTGGTGCCACCACAAGCCCTCCTTCAGAGGATGTTCCTGCATGAAATCCAGTACTCCTCCACCCTCCAGGTGCAAATGTCCTCATGATCTCCCCCAGATGTTGCTGGCTGCACCTTCTTTCTCTGTTAGGGAGGGGATTTACATTAATGCTCTCGTCCTGCTATGCTGGACTCCATCCCCATTGCTGGCCCTTGACCTCATTTCCATGCTTGGGAGCAGATGGCACTTGACAACCCTGAAGGCTGGAAGTGGTTATTGGGAGAGGAGCCTTTCTGTCACCCAGTACAGCTCAGCCTGCCTCCATCCCAGCCGGCTCTGACTCTGCCTGCGTTTCCTCCCCAGGCATTTACGTGATTGGCTTCAGCTACCCCGTGGTGCCCAAGGGCAAGGCGCGCATTCGGGTGCAGATCTCAGCCGTGCACAGCGACGAGGACATCGACCGCTGCGTGGAAGCCTTCACCGAGGTGGGACGGAAGCACGGAGCGCTGCCTTGAGGGGCCGGAAAACACCTCTTCAGCACCATCCCTGTCCACAACCAAGTGCCTCTGATGGGGAAAAAGGCCTGAGCAGCACACTGCCAAAAGCAGGACCGTTCCTCAAGGCATCATGGCCTGCGTCATGAGTCAGCCAGCTGGCTATTGCAGTGTGCTGGCAGTGGCACTGGCAACCAGCACTTTAAAGTGTCATTAAAGATGTCCTGCAGTGCAGCAGATATTTGTCTGCCTCCTATTTCCTCATCCAGGAGCTGCACCCCATCCCCATCGTCTCACTTTGAGACCAGACTCTCTGCTGTGCCTTCCCTGAAGCCTCAGTCCAGATGCTGAAGCACTGCAGTTCCTGCTGTCTCCTGCTGATGGAAATAACAGCACTGATGATGATGCCTGCTTCTTCTATGCTCTCCTGTGGGTCCAGCAGCACCATCCTGGCAGATCTGAATGTTGCAATTCCCAGCTGAGGCAGGGGTGTTTCCCAGGTCCTTTGCAGCCTCTGCCACCAGCAGCTGACTAGGGAAAGAGGACATGGGCCCACCAACAATCCAGTGCTCCTTTCTCTCCTTCTCGCTCTCAGGTGTTAGATGTGAGGCTTGCTTGGTCCCCAGCTACAAGGCTTTCCCAGTTGCTTCAGTGGTCCCAGACCTGTCCTGGGAAAGATATTCTTGCCCCAGAGAGGCCATCAGGCAGTGAGCAAGCTGAGGTGGCAGAGGCAGCAGCATGATGAGAGGATCTGCATCTGACTAAGGCCAGGGGCAGAGCAGGAGACAGAAACCCTTAATTTTCTTCCATATGGCAGGAATCTCTGGATTTGTTCCTCCAAGCTGTGCTGTAGTGTTTCAGCATTCAAAAAGGCACGAGGGGGACCTGGGCATCTCTTAGGGTTTCTTTGTTTGCATCAGTTTTGTTCCAGATCAGAAATTGTGTGTCCTGCCAGCTGCCTATGTGCTGAATTAGTAGCTGCAGCCAGGGCCAGATTGTAGCTGAAATGGAGTGTGCTGTGCCTGAGTGCTGGAGCACTGGGTTGTATCAGCAAAGACCTGCTCTGAAGTCCTTTTGTGTCACTAGGCTGTCAGGGAGCAAACTACAGGGCAATAATGTCTGACCTGAGCCAGAGCAACTGCAGAAGAATGCAGGTGTTAATCCAGGATTGTAGGGCTTTACAAGGATGCAAAGGACAGGGGAGAAGTATGTCTTGTAGGTTAAAAGGACTGCAACCAAACTCTTTCAGAACAGCTGGTAGTGTAACCATGTGCTGATTTTGTTTAGTTTTCCATCCCCACAGGCCCTGAACTCAGCCACCTGATAAAATATGGTATGGCCTTCCCTTGCTGTGGAACCCTCGCAGTGCTGCAAACCCTTTTCAACAGGCAGCATTTTGGCATGGGGAGGGCAGGGAGATTGCTCTCAGGCCCCTTGTGCAATCTGGAAGAGATGAAAGTTCAGCCAGATGGGCTCAGGGAGGTTTGAGACCCTAAACTGAATCGCAGCTGGTTTGAGCCCAATGCATGTGCTCCCCTTGCTCCCCCTACCTGCACACCTCCACTTCACACCTGTACCACCCTCCCTCGCATTTCTCTCCTGCTGGTCCCCAGCCCTGGTCTCCCCCTCTTCCCCTGGCCCTCTGCAGGCATCCCTGCTGATGCCTCTGCTCCACTCAGGGCAGACAACCCAAGCAGTTTAACCCTGCTCCAGCTTTCAAGTCCTCCTCATTGGCAGAGCAGCCCTACGGATGTCTCTGCTCAGCTGCAGGCCGGAGCAGCAAGAGCAGCCTCCCTCCTGTGATGCTCAGAGTTTTTGCATGCACGTGTGGGCTCGCCCTTCTGCTCCTCTTCTCGTCAGATGCACTGACCTCCCTCTCACCTCTGTATCTCTTGGGTACCTCAGCAGCCAACTCCCTGCACTCTGCCTGCTTCAAGGCCAAGCTCAGCAGCAGGCTGTGGAGCTGTCTGGGGAACAGACTGTGTAGTGCTGGAATCCCAGGAAGGCAGGAGGGTCAGATGATGGCACACTGATAATGAATAATGCTGTACTCATTGACTTTGAGGCATTGTGTTAATGTTGAATTGAGGCACATCCTCCTGCTCTTTATTGCCTTGTCAAGGCCTTCCAACCTAGGTCTGATCTACAGATCTAGGCAGCTTTTAGCCCAGAAAGCAGAGGATTGTTTTGCTGAGTGGAATGTAGAGGTAGATGCCACTTTTTGAGGATGCGGTTCCTACCCCGGGCTCCCTGACTTACCCCACACCCTGTATGCTGCTCAGGCAGACCTGAGTCTGGAGCTGTCACCCTCTGCACTGGGGGATAGGTGGGAGATCCATGTATTTCGCCATTTTACCTCAAAGTAGGGGACTATCCTATCCCATCCCATTTCCATACACACCTAGCCCCAGAAATGCTTCCAGCCCTGGGTCATGGCCCACCTCCCACTTCTACACTCACTAGGCTGCCTTGTTGCAGTCCCAAAATACCCCACTGCCCACTGATTCACTCTGGCCCCTCTCCACATTGCTGTTTCCACCCCGAGCAGTGACCCACCTCTACCTTTTGCTGGAATTCCCTGGCCCTGGCTCCCTGCCTGCAGCCCCACGCAGGCAGGTAGGGGTGCCCCAGCTTGGACTGAGCCCGCTGGGGCTGCTGCAAAGGGGGGCTGGACCTGCCGTTCAGTGCCGTAATTTTTCCATTTCTCGTCCTTTGCTGGAGATAAATGCTGCACAAGGGCCTCCGCTGGTGCTACTGCCTCAGGCACTGCTGGGTGAGGGGTGAGGCAGCTGCACCCCCCACTCAGGGGCTTTGGCGAGACACAGCAACGACCACACCCATCCCCTCTTCCTTCCTGGAGGTTTATTTCTGCTTGGGGGATTTTCCCCCAGCTCCGAGGGTGAGTCCAGGCAGACGTTTGCTTTGTCAGGCCCTTTGGCAGCAAGAGCAGGTGGCGGGAGGTACCTCTGTGGCCCCCCGGCCCCCTCAGCGGCAGGAGCACTTGCAGGCGGCCACCACGGGGTAGGGGACGTGCCGCCAGGTGCAGTTTGGGGGGGCGGGGGGCTGCGGGCTCCAGCAGTGCCAGGCCAGCAGCTGGATGCGGGTGAGCTGTGCGGGCCGGCAGGCCATGCCGGGGGGCCAGGAGCAGCCGGCCGGGCCGCTCTCACACGTGGTGTGGCGCACCCAGCGGGGCCAGAACACGGGTCCCAGGTCGACCCAGGCGGAGGTGAGGCGGCAGGCGGCCCGTTCCACCAGCCACTGCCGCAGGCGGCGGGCCAGGGCCCCCGCTAGCTCCGGGGGCAGCTCCGGGGCGGGGGGCAGCAGGGTGGGCAGCTCCAGCCCCTCCACCTCTCGCCACAGCTTGCGGCGGTATCTCCCGGCGCCCTCGGCCAGGTCCCTGCTCAGGGACTCCAGGTTCTCCTTGAGGATGCTCCCGTTGCGACGGCGGGGCTCCTCGGTCGCCATCCAGAAGGGGTCGAAGGCCGAGCCCAGGAGCCGGCGCAGCCGCCCGGGGCGCAGGTGCCGGGGCTTGGGGGCGTAGCGGTAATCCTCGGGGGACAGCGACAGGCTGTAGGGCCGCACCGGGGCCGAGGGGTGGCCGCGCAGCAGGTGCGCGGTGGGGTCAGCGGTGCTGGACGGCGGCAGCGGCGGCTCCCGGGGTTCCTCCGGAGGCGGCGGTGGGCCTGGGATGCCCGGCGGTGGGAGCAGGCAGAGGAGGAGGAGGAGGAGGCAGCTGCGGTGCGGTCCCTCCATGGCGAGCAGCGCTGTGACAGGCTGTGCCAGGCTGCGGGCTCGTACTCTGCCGCATCCCCTGGGTTATCACCGCGTGCCGAGGCACGGCCTTCCCCTTTTCCCTGGTTACAGCGGCTGATAGGGAGCTGGCGGGGACACCTCGCTCCTTCCCGCCAGAGGGGCAGGTGTGGGGGAGAAGCCACATGGTCCCTCCTGCCACTGAGCCAGTGGGAATAATTTGGGCTGCTGTGGAGGCGAAGGGGCCAGCGCCTCCTTCTCCACATCTTGCACCATCGTTGGAAGAGGTACCCACAACCTTCCCAATGAAGGGAAGCTGGTGGCCTTTAAGTCTTGCTGAGAAAGGATCACCAAACTGCACTTAATGCAGCTGGAAATCCTCGGGGCACAGGTCCTGTCACCAGGGTGGACATGGCAGTAGGGCTGCGTGGGTCACTGTCCTCTCCTGGCACATCAGCCAGCCCCCATGTGTCTCCAGGCAGCTGTGATGGAGCTGGACCTCTGGAGGTGGCCATCCTGGAGGTTTTGTCCTCCCTCCCATACTGTAGTACTGATGGAGGGGAGACCTGGACTGGATGGAATCCAAAACCAGCTTTCTCCTCCTTCCCTAGGTCAGACATTGTGAGAGAGGCTCAATCTGTTCACTGCTACTAACAACTAATTAATAACATCTAGTAACAGCAATTAATTGCTCATCCTCTAGAGGGTTTAGGATCCTATATTTGAAGGACAGGGCAGGGATGAGGCTCACAGATGTGGGATATTTACATTCCCTGGAGGTGTTGGAAAACACATCCTGAACACCCAGCTTTGAGAAGTGGCTGCTGAGATCCAAGTGACCCTTTCCCCCTCCATCCTCCCTTTTCCACCAGAGAGTAGTGGGCTTTATCTCTGCCACCCCCTTCTCAGCAGGAGGAGCAGGGAGCAGCTGAGCCTGCAGGAAAGCTGGGCAGAGAGGAGTTAATTCCAAACCCAACCTCAGGGAGAGGAAAAAAAAACCAACAGTGAACTATGGATCAGCAGCAAGAGCAGAGGGAGGGAAAAGGGGGAGTCAGAGAGAGAGGAGAGGAGCTCCAGAAGAAGAGAGAGCAGAGCTGGTGGCAGGCAGGGGGAGGCAGCGGAGCACCAGGCAGGAGCGACTGGGATAACTGAGCTGCCCAGATAAACTCCTCCGTGGTCTGCATCCTCTCACTACCACTGCGTGGGCTGGACTGGAGGTCTCCCCCTAAGTGAGTGGCAAAGCTGCAGGCCCTACCTCAGAAAGGTGAGTACTGGCTTCCAAAGCTGAAAGGTGGCCTCAGGCTCCCTGAGCACAGACACCCTGGTGCATTTTGCATGCCCAGAAGGAGACCGGGCTCCTCTCCTTCAGTGAGGAGATCCCATGGGGCCAGATGGATAAGCTGGAGGGTAGCTATCTGTAGGACAGGGGGGACCAAAGACACAGAGAGGCAGGGACAGTCTCTTGGTGTGATACACAAAGAAGCTGGGAAGCAGAAGTGGCATGAGCTGAGGGATGGGGGAGCATGGAGTCAAGGCGCATGCATGACCCAAAACCGAGTTAATTGCTTGTCAACAGTAGCTAGATAACAGTGTCTTTCCTTCTCTGTTTTTGCTCAGAGAAGGACAATTTGTTCTAATGATAGCATAACAAGGAGAAGGCTTATTCAGAGATAGGCTGTTGGTGTTCCCTGCCTGAGCACAGTGTCACTCAGGGCTGGAGGAAGTTTTGCAGCAAATCACAATACCTTGAGCTGTGATAATAACAGGCTTCTTCACAGTCATCATCATGTTGTATTTGAGGTGGCTCTAGGGTCTCCTCCCCATCCTCACCTACCTGCTGCCATCCAGCCCGTGACCACCTCTCAGCATCAGGAAAAGGTGCATTTAGTTGCCTTCGCTCTGTGGAGCATAGCTACTGCACAGGGAGCAAGGGGCAGCCAGCTCTGGGGTGGAGGGGGTCTCAGCTTAAGGAGTTCCCTTGGGGTGGGAATGTGTTGGGGTGCTGTGTGTTGCTGTGTGGTGTGATTCAGGCATCGGTCCCTACTGCAGGAGGTGGCACAGCCCTGGGCTGAGTGTGCTGGGACCACTTACGGCCCATGGGAGCCTCCTACCTCATGGCTCTGTGGCCAGAACCTGTTGAACACTAGCCAGGGTTTAGACTTGCCAAAGCAAGCAATCCCTAGGAGTTTAGCAGATTTGGGAATGTAGAAGGATGGTGCATGAGGTCAGGTGGCAGGGCAGGAGGGCTCCTTCAGGGTGCTGGGAGCAGAGGAGGTGTTCTGATGGCAATGTGAATCTGGGCAGGAGAAAGAGGCTTCAGCTCTGCTCAAGCCAGGCAGATGTGGGCTGACTGACCACAACAGCATTCTTGCCAGTGATGTCATGAGGGTCTTGGTGGCATCATTTAACCAGCTGGTTGGGATTGGCATCTCTGGGAGAAATGTGAGTGTCAAAGGCTGGGATCAGGCACCTTGGGGCCTATTATCCCTTTCTCCCAATGCAGGTTGCTGCAGTCTGACAGGAAGATGCCAGGGGGATTGAACATCTCTTCTGACAGCCCAGAGCTACGAGCAGCAGGGATTATTGTGCCCATCATCTTCTCCCTCATCTTCCTTGTGGGTACTGTGGGAAATGGGCTGGTGCTGGCAGTGCTGCTGTGGAATGGCCAAGTCAAGTACTCCACCACCAACCTCTTCATCCTCAACCTAGCTGTGGCTGACCTGTGCTTCATCATCTGCTGTGTCCCTTTCCAGGCCACCATTTACACCCTGGATGGGTGGCTCTTTGGGGCCTTTGCCTGCAAGGCTGTGCATTTCCTGATCTACCTCACCATGTATGCCAGCAGCTTTACCCTGGCTGCTGTCTCTGTTGACAGGTAAGTGTCCTCTTCCTTTTGAGTTCTGCAGCTCAGGGACACTGTGTTTGCCATTCTTGAGCTAAGGGTGGGAGAAAGGCCACTACTTACCCCGGTGGGTGTCCTGTAAGAAGAAGGTCGGGTCTCCCCAGAGGCAGGGCCAGCAGAGCCAGTCTCCCAGCTCCCCATGCCCTCCCTCTCCACCAAGCCAAGCTCTCCGCCTAATTACCCAGGGCTCACTTTGGAAGGAGGGGAGTCCACCATGCATAAGCAAGAACTGCAAAACCCCCAGTGCAGCAACACAACAGGAGAGTCCTACTCCTATCCTTCTCTTACCTGGTTCAAAAGATACACTGCTTGCCCTTCCTGAACTAGCACAGCAGAGGGGACAATAGAGATCCCAGGCCCACTGTTGGAATGACCCTGATAGTTTTGTGAATTCACCAAGAGATTTGGGAGTGAAGAGATGGGTGGCTGCATGGGAATGGGTACACAGATGGCAGCTCCACAGGGCAGGAAGAATACCTCATCTCACCCACATTATGTTTTGTCTCTCCTTCTCTTTCCCCTCTTGCCAGGTACTTGGCCATTCGCTATCCACTGAAGTCCCGGGATCTCCGCACATCCCGAAATGCAGGAGCGGCCATTGTGGTAATCTGGTCACTGTCGATGCTCTTCGCAGGGCCTTACCTCAGTTACTACCAGATAATCCACTACCATGGTGTGCCCATCTGTGTCCCCATCTGGGAGGACCAGCGCCGAAAGGTTCTGGACATCCTCACGTTTGTATTTGGATACCTGCTGCCTGTGACTGTGGTGAGCCTGGCATACTCGAGGACCATCAAGTTCTTGTGGACTTCTGTAGACCCCATAGAAAGAATCTCAGAGTCTCGGAAAGCCAAGCGCAAGGTCACCAAGATGATTGTCACAGTGGCCATCCTGTTCTGCCTCTGCTGGCTGCCCCACCACCTGGTCATCCTCTGCTTCTGGTTTGGCCACTTTCCCTTCAACCGGGCCACTTATGCTTTCCGCCTGGCTTCCCACTGCCTTTCCTACACCAACTCCTGCCTCAACCCCATTGTCTACGCCCTCATCTCCAAGCATTTCCGCAAGCGTTTCAAGCAGGCCTTCACCTGCCTCTTCTTCCAGAACAAGATCAGGAAAAAGAAGAAGAAGAGAGCTGGAAGGAAAGTCCATATGGTCAATGTGGAAAGAGGTTTTGCCAACAGGACAGGAGACTTCTATGGAGGCAACTCTGAGGTGACCCAAGCCCCAGAAGAGAACACCAGAAAGAGGGACCATGAAGATACCAGTTGTGCCAGAGCATGGACTCAGCAGGTACAAGATGCCATGGTCTCTGTTCAGAAGGAGCTACTGGAGGAGGAAATTTTGGCAACAGCTGGCCATTCCCTAGATGTGACCCCTCTAAGAGAAGCTGTTGGACAAGACCAAGAAGCAGCCCTAGAAAAGGGCTAGAGAGGCAAGAAAGAAGTCTCTATTTGCATCACATTTTCTGACCACATCACAGTGGTTTTGCTTTCCTCCAGGATCATCATGCCCATGCCTTATCCCCCCTGAAATGGTTTTATGTTGGCAGTAAGAGATGAGCTTGCACATTCAGACCCATTAAACTGAGTTCAAGTCCCCCAGATCTCCTCAAACACCTCCTCCATGATCCTGTACTCATGCCTGAGACCCACCATCATCCCAGCTCAATATTCACAGTAAACTTTAAGTGACTGCAACAGCCGTCCTTTTCTTTAAGTACGTATGGTGTTTTATTAGTGCTGTGTGGACCCTGAATATGTAACCCTTAATGTGAGGCAGGTCTGCGCCTGTAATTTCTTAAGAGAAGGTGAAAATTGGGAAGCTTAGGAAAAAGTGTTTAGGGAAAGGTGTGGCATTGTGGGACACCCAGACTTTCTCACTGAAGCTGGAAAACAATTACAGGTTGTCATGGCACTTGTAGGTGTGCTGAGCCCTGCGTGGGCTAAAAAATCCTCTGGTGTCCTCACTTGTCCCCATGCATGGTGCTGGAAGTTGTGTCAAAAGTAAAGGAGTTTTGGCCTCAGCCAGTGCTGTAGGCATTGTACAATGGGGCTGGGTGACATCAGGCAGCTTGCAGAGCTGTGATGAGCAGAGCTATGATCTCCCCCTTATTTCTCTTCTTTTTCCTACTTCTGTTTGCGTAAATCTTTCCTTTTCACTTTGCCCTGCCCACTCTCAATTCCCAGCCGACATGGTATTTCTAACGCTCACTGAAGCTGTTGTTCACCTTGCCAGAGCTCGGCTCCAAGGACATCCCTTTTTCTGTGCGGAGGCTAACTGAAGAGGAAGGCCAACAGTGCTGGGAATTAGTTTTCTGTTTCCATTCAAGTGCTTGATGTTGCTTTCTGCCCTTTGAGCCTCCCTTGCCTCGCTCCCTGTTTCTGATTTTTCCACCTCTCTCCTTTCGTGGTGGCTGCCACTCCTCTACAGTGGATCTCTTTCAGAAACGTGTCCAGTGTGCCTTCCTGGGAACAGTGAGTTCTGCAGCCACCCTCTGCACATTATGCCATGGCTGGTGGCCAGCCCACATGGTCTCATCGTTTCTTCAGGTTAAGACTTACTCCCCAGCGCAGAGCATTGGAGGGAGAAGGGAACAGCAGTCAGGAACAATGACGTGGCACAGCTGGACGCTGCCTGTTCTTGCCTAGAAGCAGCTGGGCTGTTGCTCACCCCTGACCCTGTTCTTCCTGGTCCCCGGTTGCAAATAGGGTAGATCAGATCAGGACATACTGCTGCACATTGGGGTGAAGCCTAAATGAAACAGGACAGAGAGGACAGGGAAGATCTTGGGGAGAAGGTGCCTTTAGCATGACAAGTGTCTGCAAGCCCTGGGCCCCTTCACTACAATCTGCTTGGTGCTAAGCCCCAATTTTGGGGAGCACATGAGCAGGAAGGGCAGGTGCTGAGACTGGGTTGGGAAGGCTCTGGAGCCAGAAGGGAATTCCTGTCTATCCAGTACCAGTTTACATGCTCCAACTGGTTTCTCAGCTGAAAAGCAGAGGTGAAGCATAGATGTCACATCCTTGATAGAGAGACAGGTTTAATTAAAACTGAAAGAGTTTGATTGCTGCTTTCCACGCAGCCTTCCCTCCAGACTGATTGGCATTCTGCAGTCTCTGCTCCCAGCTTCTTGCCTTAATTAATTACTCTTTTCTCTTATTTTCTATCCTACTTTTCGTCACTCAGGCTGACAAGCTCATCTTTAACCCTGCAGGGACTGGTTTGCCACATCAGTAGAGTGCAGCTGTCCCAAGATCTGGAACAGGGTAGATGAAATGGGAGAGGTGTAGCAGGTCAGGGTTTTGCGTCTAGTTGTAAGCATCAGCTCTTCTCTGTGGAGTAACTTAGTCCTGCCAACTGTGTGCTGATTCTGGTGTCTGGCATCTCCCTGGCATGTGTGACATGAGCCTGACATACTGGGAAGTGCCAGACCCAGGTGCCAAGAAGCTCATCCTGCTTATGACCCTGTGTGTAAATCTGGCAACCCTGGGAAGGGAATTTTGGTTATTTGCTCTTGGGTTTAGCTGCTGGTTGCTAATCTATGACCAGCACTAGCAGGTTGCCAGCTGATTATTTTAATTCTTCCATGTGCTCTCTTCCCCTCTTAGAGATTTAATAAAAAAACCCCAGAGGAACGCTGTTTGCCATACCTCCTTTATCATCTTCCTAATCAAAACTTGCTGATTCCTCCACCTAGTCACCCCATGGGCCCTGGCCTGCCCAGGGCTGCTCCCCAGGCTGGCCAGGCACAATGCATGAAGAGGGCATATTTTTGTAAGTGTCTTTCTGTGATGGAAGAGACCTTTGCTCACAGAGTGAGCAAAGGAAGTGGATGAAAGGGTGAGAAGTTTGCCAAAGACACTTCATGGGGCTTTCTTAGCAGCACAGATAATTGCTGTGCTGGATTTGAAGTCTGCTAGAAAGGCAAACGTGGAGGAAGTAAATGAGTTTAGCTGTTGGAGATTAATTATTTTGGCTGCTGAAAAGCTGAACAAGTTCTTGATGTTCACACACATTGCAGTGTGTGCTTTGCACTCGATTGTGTGGGTGAAGTGGCTGCTCCAGAGAAAGGTCATTTGCTTAGTAACATCCATGCAGCTTTGCTGGGAGACCTTGTCAGAGCTGTGGCTTCTGCTATGGCTCCTCTGTGAGACACAAGCAGGGTCTTGGCTGTTTGCTTGCTCGAGGCAGATCCTCAGTCAGGCTGCTTTTGGCTGCATCTTACAGTACAGCAGCAGCCTTAGAGCCAGGGAGGTTGCTGCTGGGTTCAATGGCTGGAATTCTGCAAGTCACATGCTCTGAATCAGGCAGGGAAATAGTGTATTTGGAGGTCAGGTAGTGGTGAGGGGGAACCAAAGCCTAAAGTCCCAGTTGATATCATGGCCCTGAGAACAGGGACTAATCATTGCTCAGGAAGCGATCTGGGGGGTACATTTGATGGTGTAGCATAAAGAAAATGAGGAGTTTGGACTGATTCTAATGGCAAAATAAATAGCAGAGGGAAACCTGAGCTGTTGTTTCTATTCTCCATTACTGCAGCAGACACCTCTGGGAAACACAGAGAACTGCCACCAGCCTCATGGGTAGTGTAGGGAAATCTGTGGCACAGGGTGCAAGGACAGAGAAAAGCTGCTAGGAGAAGCTGAAGCCTCTAGGAAGAAGCAGGAAGAAAACCAGGCAGTGCCACTCAACAGCTCTCAGCACAGTGGGAAGCCATGTTTTCTCCTTCCCTGGAACAGCTTCTTTCCTGACCAGCACCTAATTCTCATTCTGGATACAGCTGCTGAGCATGACAGGGTAGTTAAAGCTCTGGGTATGACTGGCTGATGCAAAGAAACTTAAAACTTTTCTCCATCCAGTGCCAAACACATGATATGGCTCAGGGCAGCCCACAGCTTCAAGCCCTGAGGCAGGAAAGCAGAACTGACTGTGGTGATTCATAGAATACAATTCCTACATGATACATTTTTTTCCTCCACTGAAAACCAGATGTGCTTTTCTCTTTCTCACCTGGTGTTACTGCTAAAGCAGTGGCAAAACTTCCTACAGCCATTTGGTTTTTAGTGCCTCTCCTGCCATGGTGGGAGCAGTGTGGCAAAAGAAGCAAGACAATTGCTCCTGGCTGGCTGCAGCACCCCCACCTTTCCCCTCTGTCAGGAGCTGTTAAGAAAAAACCCAGCACCAGGTAAGAAAAAAGCCTGAAGACCTGTCGACAACATCACGTGTGCTGAGACTAAAAGCTTCACTCTGACTCTCAGCTAGATGTGTTCCTGGGTTTGAGGTAAGCTTGTAAGAGGTGTCTACTTAGAGACAACATCAGCAACTGAAGTAACTGCAGGGATAAAGAGTGTTTTAGCCACGTGCTCTTCAGGCACCTTAATGGTCTCCTCAGCAACAAGGCTGCTGAGGGGAGAAGCGCAGGCAGCTGGGTGTATATGGACATCAAGACTGGGCTGTAAAGATGGGAAGAGACAAGGTCAGTAAAGACTGGGCATGAGGTCACCTGCTCCTCACATAGGGGCCACACTGGAAATTCTCTGCCCTGCCCAGATGTCCCTCCCCAGCCCCTCATCCTCTTGCTGTCTCTTGACAGCACAGGCACTTTATTCACTATGGGACAAGGCACAACTTCTGCCCCCGGGCAAGGCTGCTTTTCCTCTCTGCAAAATATCTCATCTTGAAACACCCCTGCTGGGATTCCCTTCCCTCTGTTTGTACGGTTTCACAGCAACTACCTAGATTTTAAATTTGGATTTCTTGGCTGTGGAAGTCAGGATCAGAAAAGGTCAGCCAGCAACCCTGTACTTTGATCTGCAAACAGAGTGGTGATTGAACTCAAACAACTTTGTGTTGTCACTTCTGATTTGAGTACCAGGTATGAGAGTAGCGTTTACCAAGTCCAGTGCTGTGCATGGGGCCTGGAACAGATGTAAAGAAAGAGGAATGGGCTGCTCTGAAAAAGAAAACTTGGCCAAGGAGTCACAAAAGGCTGACAGGATTTTATTGAAGTTGAAAATACAAAAAGGTCAGATTGTCTCCCACCCTCTCGCATCCTTCCCATCCAGCACATCATAATGAAGTATCAATATGCACAGTGACAGCTCCAGCCCAGCCATGAGACTGCTGCTCCCAGCTGTGTCCTCCAGCAGCCTACAGATGAACCCATCTAAAAGCCATACCTATTTCTGGTATCTCAGCTTTGAACAGAGGTCCACTTAGCCTCTTCCTGGACAAGAGCAGATATCAGAGAGCATGCTGACGTGAAGATCTCTGAAGAATGCTCCAAACTGTGGCTGCTGCATAATTAAGCTGAATCTTAATAATAACCTCTTTCAAACCAGTAACTCCCAAGCCATGGTATCCCAGCACACCATGGTGTGGTACACAGGTGGGAACTCAGATCACTATTGACATGATCCTATTGCCCTGTTGCTGTTGGTGCCCTATCAACAAGATTTCCTGGATCCCTGCTCCACAGCAAAGCAACCTGAATCTTCATTGCTAACCATAGTGGGCAGAAGTGAGAGCAGGAAGAGCATTTCCCTGCATCCTTCATAGCTGCATCACTTCAGGCTCCCAGCATAAACCATAATTCATTTCTCACACTGCACTTAAGGTTCTCCATGACAAGCAAGAGATACAGAATGGCAGACCAATGGGTTTGGTGCTGCTGAGGCAGAGATAAATCCACCTCCATCCTAGCCCAATAATACAGCTGAGTGCACAATACCTCCTGTCACAACTGGACCTCTTGCCTGAGACTGCCAGTAACAGGAAACACAAATGTTAGCTATGGTGGGGCTTTTTTGCAAGATGTAGATGTCTGACTAGAACTGCATTAAGATTGTCACACTCCAGTCCTTATTCTCGCAACAGGACAGCTCTGACCTGCTTGCTGTGTACCTGGGTGCTTTTTGGAAGTGTTACACTGTAATATTTTAGCACTAACTTGCAGCAGGCCTAAAAAATGGGTCCAGTGAAAGGTGTTAGTCTAGCCATGAAAACTTTGTATGCCATTTGTAACCAAACACATTCTCTGCTCTCAGACAGCAGGCTCTGCAGAAGGTGAGGATTAAGTCTCAATGCATGTTTCTTAAGGCAGACTGTTTGCTCAGCTTCTAGCATGCAGAATTAGTTGAGTGTTCTTCTCACAGCCTTCTGCTGTTCAAGGCATTCACTTTCTCCCTCACGCAGTTGAGAAGTATGGAGGGGGCAAAAGGTGCCTTTTCCAAGCAGGAATGTTCCAAGCACTTCTGTGATGCTGGCCAGCTGCTGAGTGCACTAGTCAGGGCTGGTAACTGCACATGGCATTGGTCACCACCTACATTGAGCTGATGTACTTAGGAGAAGGCAAAATATCTCTGGAAAGGGTACCCTATTCATTGCCAGCCCATCTGGTAAAAAGTAGAGCAGCTCTTTTACCCCTAAGTCACAGCTGCAGCATTCTTGTCTGTTGCCTTTGTTGTGCAAAGCCTGCTGCCTTCCCGTGGGGCAGCTGTGGTAGCACCGACACGAACAGTCTGAGCACCACTGGAGAGTCAGTCTAAGCAGGAATGGCTGCTGGCAGCAATGTTTAGTCAGTGATCTGAGAAGCAAACTTCAGCTTCCTTTTCTCTCTAAGGCTTCTCCTGCTGCTTCAGGAAGATGATTTGGCAGCCCATTACCTGTTGTCCATCTTCTGCATCTGCAGGCTGAGTGACGTGAAGCTGGCCAGGAGGTCTGTAACCTCATCCACCTGACAGAAGAATACAGATGGCCATCAGGGAGGCGAATGCAGCTGTGCAGTCCCCCAGCCCCAAAGAAGAAACCCCCATGCAGCAGGGACCCCCCTTGCACTAGAATTGCCAGTAATGCCCATACTGAACTTCTACTAGAACAGGATCCTTTTGGTGCCAACAATCATGCAGAAGGGCTACTATCCTCATCATCAAACAAGCCCTAATCTAAGGCAATAGGAGCTTCTACCCATTCTTCAAGAGGTGATGCTTGACTTCCATTCTGTGTGATTTAACCAGTCCTTAAAATACAAACATGCTGCTACATTACCCAAAACTCAAATGTGGTATCAGGGCTATTTCCTCTAAGCCTGTTTCTAGGGGCCAGTCTTTTGTAGGAAAAAAACCCCAGGCCCTGCAACGCTGCGCAGTTGTGCTGATGCTGGCCTTAAACTGACTGTCCTCAGCCCATCTGATCCTCAGCTTCCCTGCTGCTTGGCACTGTGATGCTTTCTGCACTTTAAATTTTCACCTAAAGGAGTATCATAAGTCATCATGTAACTTGCCCACTTGCCCCAGTGTGAGCAATACCCATGTCTTCAATGCCCCACTGCTCATGCAGTTGCATTTTCCCGAATGCAGGAGCCCAAATGCAAGGAGGTGAGTCAGAGTAGCTCAATGCTGCCTACCTGCTCCTTTGTGCTAGTCATCTGTAGCCTGGAGCAGAGGTCATCCAGCTGTTCCTTTTGCTCATGCCTCCCCAGACGGTCCAGGTATTCTCGCAACATCTGGATAATCTGAAACAAACAAGCATAAGAGGCAAACATTAGAGAGGTGCACCAGGCTGCAGTGCTTCTACAGGAAAAATTAAATTGCCAAGCACACAGCCTTGAAGCTGCAGTACACGACCCCTAGAGATGAACCCAGGCAAAGCAACTACATTGCACTAATGGCAGCATCAGAGTCCAATGAGTCACCAGAAGCGTTCACCAGACACAGATGGACTAGCTGTGATCCTTGTGCCTGGTTAAGAATAGGGAAGAGAGATAAGTCCAGCTGAAGCAGCACAAGGTCTAGCCCTGAAAGCACCAAACTTTTCTTTATGGCTAGTCAGATTCCCTCACTGTGAGGAGCAGGGACTTCTAATTCTAGCAGGATCTGCTCATGCACAGAAGATAAAAATCCTTGTGTCTATGTGGCCCCTGAAGTGAGGCCCATGCCCCATGCATTTGCAGGCCCAGGAGTGCTTTCCTATTCCATGCCTCTACATACTAGAGCAGGGTAGACTGTGTTGGGAATACAGAGAATGTGTACAGCACAGCTACAGCCTCGTGTCTTGTCCCTCTGCCACAAGGCATCTCTTACATCATGGTTGAAGAAAAGAGTATGCTCCATATAGCCCAAGAATCCACTCAATGCATCCTTAGCTTACCAGAGCCAAGGGAGGCCCTGGAAAAAATTAAAGTAGAGGCTGGGAAAAAGGAAGGTCTCTGAAAATGGAAGTCAAACTCTTCCCACAGCAGTTAAGAGCCTACAGACAGACATTTAAGTAAAGGGGGCAGGAGGCTGCCAGGGGCTGCACCCCATTACCAGAACATGGGGCTGTTCCTTTTACCTGTTTCACTTCAAGGCGTACAGCCTCCAGGCTGTGGGAGAATCCTTCCTGCAGGATATTCAGCTTTGACTTAGCGAGGTGCAGTGGGGTTCTGCCAGCTCGATCCAAGGCATCTACTCTGGCCCCTGCAAGATGCAGGAGTAGGGACAGTGAGGTCTGTCACCAGGATTTGGTGTCCCTGGAGAGTTTCAACAGGGCAGGAAGGGAACAGGCTGTAACTGTTATAGAGGAAATGTTACCTCCGCGAAGCAGCGTGGTGATGACAGGAACGTGGTTCGTGCAGGCAGCTGGGGAGGGAAAACACAGGACACACAACTCAGAGGTACAAACAAAAATGAGTTTCTGCTCAAGCACAGAGCTTGCTGCTTCCCAAAGGGCTTCTCTGTCAGAGGAAAGAGGAACGGCCCAAATGCTAAGGTACCCACTCAAGCCTGAGTACTCTCTCTGGAACAGATCTTGCACTCCTTGGGGCTGGCAGAGGGAGGGAAATCAATTTTTTCAAGCATTTTCTTTGACTTCAAATCTTTGTGAGGAGTGAATATAATGAAATGCAAAGAGTCCCTCCTAGGTCCTTAAATTTGGGGATGCATTCTGTCAGGCACAGGCAAGAGGAAGGTGGAGAGGAAAGGAACAGTAAGGAGGTTCTCACCTCACTTTTCTGCATGCAAAGCTCATCTGTGTGGCACTTACCCAAGTGTAAGGGAGTATTGCCCAGCCCATCTCTCTGGTTTGGGTCAGCCCCATGGTCCAGAAGCAGTTGGACTAGAAACAAGGAAACAGAGACACATCAGTCCCTTCCATTTGCCCCAGAGGTCCATGTGGCAGACACCAGGTTACCCTACAGGTGCTTCTGTTCAGCTCATCAGCTTCCTTACTGAGACAGGGACAGAGGTTTGCACAGCAATGCAGAAAGACCCAGCACAAAGCCATGCAGTGCCACTGCTCCTGGGCTCCCTGATGCAAAGAACTAGGAGGAAGGACACCCATCCCTCTGCACCAGTACAGTCCTAGAACTGGGAGATCCTTCCAGCAGGCACACATGGCAAACCCTGGGGCCAGAGTCAGCAATGTGACACAAAAGGAACAGAAAAGAGCAACCTCTTAAAGGTGCTGAAGCAAAATAAAGAGCACCCTTCAAAATCCCCGCCACAGAGAGGCTGGAAGGCAGAACTCCCCTCCCCCCTCACCGATGTGATCGTTGCCATTGCAGGAGGCAAAGTGCAGGGCTGTCCGGCCTTTGTCGTCCGCAGCACAGGGGTCAGTTCCATCCTCCAAGAGTTGCTGCACTGACAGAACCAAGGAGAAAAAAGCAGGTAAGCTGAAGGGGCACCTGATCAGAGAGGTAATGCTATCTGCTCCTTTGGGGGTAGAGAAACATGCTGTCAGCTGCTATGTCAATTAGACTGGAACCAGCTCCCACCAGTGTCCTAGCTCAGCAGAAGTAGCCTAAGCAGCATAACCTCCACCCTCTGATTCATCCTTCACCACCTTCCACATGTTGCTATAAAAGATAAGCCAACAGCTCTAACGGCTAAAGATCCACCTAGCCAAATTTTCAAGGTCCAAGGACAATCAGCAGCAAATACCTAGAGAAGAATACAAAAGGATAGGAAGGACGTGGGGCTCACTCTTGGTTTTAGTCAGCTGCATCTCAGGCACTTCCCAAGCTGGAATAAGCATCCGGTGCTTACTACTACCCCTCCATGGGCTTTCCCTGTGGGTTTACATGGACATTTTCTGCACCTGTGTAAAGTTTTGACATCAACATGGACCCGTGATCAGAAGTTTCACAGTGTAAGCACAGGTAGTGAGAAAAGCCACTTCCTCACACCTGTTCTGATTATGCCCCTTCCTAACCAATGGTGGCTACAGTTTGGGAAGCAGGCAGGGGAATGCACCGACCTGGCAAGAGCCAAGCAAAGAGATCAGTAAACGGTGGAAAGATAGGGGCATAAAAATAGCACCTACACAACATGTGTTAGGGGCATCTGCAAGGGCTGATACTTCTGCTGTTTTGGATCACCCTGATATACTACCTGGTGTGTAAAACAGAGCTCATTCCATAGCTGTTAAAAATGCTGACAGGTTCACTGCATTTTGAGATTTTTAAACAGCACATTCTAGAACAGTCAAGACTGCTTCAGGCCACTGAAAGTCACCATTCATCTCAGCTTCTAGAAAGTGAATTATAGCCAGCTTTGAATCTCTTCCTCTACACATCCTACTTCAAGTGTGGTACAGAACTGAAAAGAACACATAAAAAGAGGGAAGTGGTGTCAGCATGGAATGTTTGATACTGCAGAAGAAAGAATGGGAGACTGACAGTGCCCCAGGGAGAACCATTAATAGGAACAATTTAGCTACTCTTCCCCTGAACCAAGTGGGAATGACATAGCCTCTCCACCCAGTGCCACCACAGGAAACAGCAAAGATGTTTACTTGTTGATGAAAAATAAATTAGTCATAGCACACTTCCTCAAGTTGCAGAGTAAACAAGACACAAGAGGACTATAAACATGGGAACCTGTCTATCAAATCCAATATGTATTGAAACCAAGACTTCCATAAAGTCTGCATTCTTTCATCTTCCTGTTGGAAATGATGCAACTTTTGAATAACCTTAGTTAGTGACTTTAATTAACTTTGAAATTAATTGCTTTAGTTAATCATAATCTATATACGCAATTATAAAGAGCGTGTGATTCTTACATTATTCTTAGCCAGTATTTAGCAAAGCTGTCATAAAGTACCTTTGTAGGAACACAGCTTGGGGAAACTACTGAAACTTTAACTTTTGATAAACTAATTCTGATATGCTTCAATGAATAAAACCAGAGAAAGATGTATGGTTGAGGTTGGACATCTGGAATGTAGAATTTATGGACCACAAGGACTTTGCAGAAACCAGAAGATAAAGAAGGGACTAACAAAGACTCAGTGTATGTGTTGGAAAATCCCTACCAGAGGAAAAAGATACAAAAAAGACTAAAAATAAGGACTAACTAGCATGAGAAGTGAGAAATCAATACCCCACAGAGGACAGAATACTAATTAATAAAAGAGAATTATGTAATTTATAACCAACAAACATTAATTTCTTTGTTTGCTATAAAGTATAAATAAGTGAAGAAGTTTTATATTTGTGTCTAAGTGGAGGCCAGAATTTTGTGAGCCACACAAATCCCTCCTGGCCAACAACAACATAACATCTTATGCACTAACACTAAAAAGAAAGTGTTAGAAAGGTTTATTTACCCTAACAATTTTGAAGGATTTGGTAACAATTTGCTGGTGACTCAGGTGAGACAGCACATTTGACATTCCCCAGACTCACAGGAACAAGGACTTTGGTGCACACAGACTTTTTCAGGGAAATTTTTCAATCCTCTGATCCTGGTGAGTTCAAGGCAAAAACCCCTGGGAGTTTATTAAGACATTATTGAAGGTTTAAAAAGGTGTATCTAATCATAAGCTTGCACTCTCTAACACATTAAGAGTTAAGAAAGTGATGATATAATTGGCTATTTCCTATTAAAAGTTAGTGTAAAACTCTGTAAGTGAATATTAATGGAATTGTGTTTGAGTCCCACTGCCTAGCTGGAAAACTGTAATTGTAAAACTATATAAGAGACTATCAAAAGGTGTGGTTTGAGGCTTCACCCTCTGCTTTGCCCACAAATTAGTCAGACAGTGCTGCTTGCACAAAGAGCCACGTTGTGGAAGGGCTTTGCCCAGATATTTCTGCGCTTATTAAAGCCTATGGTATCTGTTAGTGTTAGAAAATGCAAGCATGTGGTAATCTATGTCATTAGTATAAATTAAGTTTGTATGAAAATTCATTGGCTGTAAGAGTGCCGAAGCCACTGCATGTGGACTGTGAATTTTAGGGTATTTGGTGTGTACTAAGTGTTTGGTTTTGGGAAATGTAAATTGTTGAAGTGAGGATTGTTAGCTCAGCGCTGCTACTGTTTCAGCGACTGGAACTGAATTGGTGTGCACAGAGCGCTCTCTCGTGTCCGTTTTAGTCATTGCTGGAATTCCTATTTTCTGCGGGCTTCCCTTTTTCTCCTCGAGCCCGGGAAGAGGGGGAATACCCAAATGTTCGCCTTTAGGTTGTATTTTGCAGCACTGGAAAGAATTTTAAAGCAATTCTTTAACTTGGACACAGGTAATAGAATATTGTATTTTCTGGTGGCTAGATTATCTATTAGATAATCAAGAAAATGGCCAGTTCATGGTATTTTACACCAAAATGGTCTTTTAGAGTTGATGTTATATTGCCAAAAGAAAGAGAAATGGAATGACATACCACACATAGTACCTCAGGCAGTGATGAGACAAGGAGCCAAAGATAAACACAGAGAAACACATTGGGGAGCAGAAGCTATTAGAGATAACTTGAAACATCAAGTAATCAGTGTAAAAATACCAGGAATCAATCACTTACCCTACAAAAGACCTCCTTGAGGGACTACAAAAAGAGGAAACTGCCCTGGAGTTTCTAGGCAAACAGATTTTTCTGAGTTACCTCGACAAGAGGGATATTGATACCTATTGGCTTTAGCTGACACATTTTTTGGATAGCTGCTTGCACCAACAAAGCAAGAGAAGTTACCAAGATACCAAAATAGATGATACCCCAATTTGGAATTTCATTTGGAATGAATGACCTATGATATTTTATAACAAGACACAAGCAAAATTTTTGCATTTTAATGGTTTAAGTTTTGCTAGATACTCAATGATTTAAGTGGAAGTAATCTTAAAGGAAAATTAAGATCACTTCCAAAGAGGGGAATTGTTAAAAATGTCAGAACTTTTTAGTAATTTTAGTTAATGGCTTTAAGTACCTTTTAAGTTGATTGTTTAGTCATAATCAATAAAGATTTAATTAAAAATAGTGTGTTATTCTTTTATTACTCTTAGCCAGCACCTAGAAAAGTTGTCATTAAGTTATTTTTGTAGGAACACAGATTGCAAAAACTACTAAAACTTTTAAGTTTTGATAAACTAACTCTGATATGCTTCAATTAACAAAGCCTGAGAGAGAAAGATGTAATGTTGAGGCTGGACATCTGGAAAGCAGAATTTATGGACCAAGGGAATTTTGCAGAAACCAGAAGAGTGCAGCTCTGGCCCTGGTTCTAATGTACTGGGTCATGCTGCCTCATCATACAGGGTATGGCTTAGATAATTGTAACATTTCCACCTAAATCAAAACATTATACTCTTGCTGCTAGCAACTTGGCAAAAGAACATACCAAAACAGCTGTGACAGTGCAGTGCTGGTTTAGCTCCAGGCAGATGGAAAACTAACACTATGAACCAGGTGCAGTGAAAAAGTGAACACAATTACCAACCCCACTCTGCTCGGAGAACAAACCTGGCCTTCAAAAAAGCATTTTCTAGATCTGAAGCATCTAAAGCATCCTGTCCAGAAACTATCTGCACTCACTTTCTTCCTTCCAAAAGTAAGAGCCCTAGAGATACTGCCCTTCCAAGAGGTCCCATAATTGACAGAAGACTTACCTGTGTCCAAATCATTGCTATTGGCAGCTTCACGCAGCCTTTTCAGAGCTATAGAGGAAAGAAAGCAATTACTGGAAAGCACCGAGGAAAAAGGCACGTTTCCCTACGGAAACATTCCACCCCGGTGTGCTCGAGCACAAGTGCGGGGCCAAATCACGCTGCTACTGGCTCCGGAGAACGGGAAGCAGATGAAGGCACCAGGTAAGGATGGTTCTCCCCGTCTCCTCCCGAAGCCGGCCGCGGGCCCGCCCACTCCTGACGGGAACCCTCCCCCGGCAGCACCGGGGCGCTTCCCCAGCCGCCCACCGAACAGAGCCCACCTCCCTCCCGCAGCCCGTGCGCAGCCGGCCGAAGGAGGGGCTGTTCCGCCGCTCACCGTGCGCCTCCTTGCCCGTGGGCCCCAGCCGGCGGTGGAGGCGGGCGGCCCTGCGCAGGCGGCGGGCCGGGATCTTGCCCGCGGGCTCCTCCCGCTGCCACAGGACGTGCAGGTAACCGAGGGGTGCGCCCGGTCCTAGTGGAGGCAGCGCGATGCGCGGCTGTGGCTCCGACTCCGGCCCCGGCTCTGACCCCGGTGCCGGTCCCGGTTCCGGCCCCGCGCCGGGCGCCCCGTCAGCCCCACCGCCGCCCTCCATCCCGTCACGGCCCGGGCCGCGGAGAGGGGCGGGGCGTCGCCGTAGCAACGGGGCGGGCCGCGTCCTCTCCACCAATGAAGGGCGACACAACCCGGCATGCAGCCAATGGGGAGGGAGTGGATTTGAGAGAGGCGGGGCAGGAAGTGGAGGCTGTGGCACCAGGAGAGCCTGACGGGCAGTTGTCTTGTCCAATCAAATAGGGAAGGGGGCCACGGCCGGCCCGTGGCGGCTCAGCAGGCTGAAGACAGGCAGTTACTCTAGCCAATAGAAGGGCTCAGCCGCCCCCATGCCAGCCCCGCCCCTGTGCCCGCGCCGCGCCAGTCCCGCGCTTCCGGCCGGAGCCCTTTCCGTGCCGCGCCGCCGCCATGGCCTACCCGGGGGAGGACTACGACAACGAGGTACGGCCGGCGGGCCGGGGGGGCGCGGGGGTCGGGTCCGGGCTGTTCGCGGGGACTCACTGCCGCCCTCTTCCCACAGGCTGCCTACGACCCCTACGCGTACTCCAACGACTATGATATGCACACGGGTGAGTGTGAGGGCCCCAGGCGCGCCCCGGGCCTGCCTGCGCCCGGCTGGGTCTGTGGGCCCGGGCCGGGCCGTGCGGCGGCTGCCTCACTGCTCCTCCTTCTCCGCAGGAGACCCCAAGCAAGACCTGGCCTACGAGCGCCAGTACGAACAGCAGACCTACCAGGTGATCCCCGAAGTGATCAAAAACTTCATTCAGTATTTTCACAAGACAGTGTCAGATCTCATTGACCAGAAGGTGTACGAGCTCCAGGCCAGCCGTGTTTCCAGTGATGTTATTGACCAGAAGGTGTACGAGATCCAGGACATTTATGAGAACAGGTACAATACTATTCTTCAGCAGATGGAAATCGCTATTTTAACTGTGATGCTGTTAAAAGGAAAGGCTGACTACTACCTGTGCTGTTGGGCTTTCTCTGAAACAGGTTTGGGTTGGTTACTGTGGAAAAAACCTCCTAGGTATTTCCAGTCTATGAGGCTACTGAGAGTATACACGAGTTGTGATTTGTCTGAAGGGAAGTGTCAGCCCTGGCCTGACAGGAAGGGAGGCTGCAAAGGGGGCTCTCAGTGGTGCTAGTCAGGCAGTTTGCAGAAAACTGTCAGGTGTAGCTTTAGTGTCTCTTCCCAACAGCTACTTCCACTCCTGCTTGTAGCTGTGTCAGCTTGACATAAGGAGAATGTGGAAGTGACATACATGTCTGTTTTGTGCCTGGGGGATAAATTGAGGTCTCACTGGTTAGTTTGTGATTCTCATTCTTTGCTTCAGCATTGGACTTACTAACAGGGGTTGGTGGTGCTCTCAGCTTTCACCAAGTCCAAGGCCTCTCTCTGTTGTCATTTCTGGCTCCAGCACTGTATACTGAGTGAGACATGGCTTTTCATACCACATGTGTCTGTTTTTCAGCTGGACAAAACTGACAGAAAGGTTTTTTAAGAACACTCCATGGCCAGAAGCTGAGGCCATTGCTCCTCAGGTTGGAAATGGTGAGTCTTCCACTTTTCCTTGGGTTGTCAGGGAGAGAAGGAACTGAATCCCTCCTTATCCTGAGTTAGGAGGTGCACAGAGTTGTTGCTGCCTGAGTCAGTCACCTTTGTTCACTCTGGCAGCTCCTTCAGCAGATGCCTGGCAAGAAGTCAGACTTGAGCAAAATGTGGTTTTGTGCCTCCTTTTATTGTTCTGGCAGGAGGCTCGTAGGCCTTGTGGCTTGCTAATGTCCTCCTCTGTTGTCTTTTCCAGATGCAGTTTTCCTGATCCTATACAAGGAGCTGTACTACAGGCACATCTATGCCAAAGTCAGCGTGAGTTTTGGCCCTGTGTCTTCTTCTGGGCTTTGTGCTGGCTTCTCTGTGCCAGCAAACTTGGCAAGTCTTGCTGCCACTACAGTATCAGTGGTCCCCTAATCTTTGCAAGGCAGGGTTGGATGGGGTCGTGAGCTGTAAGTCACACTGATTCTTGCTTTTTGTTAGTTTAGTATTCTTGCTATTTGTTAGTTAAGTTTGCTGAAAAGCAAGAAAGACTTGACTGTCTGTTTGAGGCTCGTTACCTGTCTCTTTAAGCTTGGTGGTGATGAGTGTGCAGGTTTCTCTGGTAGCTCAGATGAATCAGGAGACTGGATCTGAGTGTTCAGGAGGCTCTTTGTTGCTCACAGCAAATGTAATGGTTAGTGAGTCAGGGAAGAAGGGGGTTTTGGAAGGTAACTGCATTATTCTTTTTATTGCTTATGTGTGTTTCTTTGTGACTCCTCTTCAAATGAGCAGGCAGTGAGAAGGGGTGTCACAAGAGGAAGGTGCATTATTTGTCATGAAAAAACCTCACATGGGATCAGAGTGCCTTGTGAAAAGGGAAACGTGGATACCATGAAGGATGGAGAAGAAGGAAATGGAAGGAATAATGCTCTGTGAAACAAAACAAACTTTGCTGCCTTTTTTTAAGCCTATTTTAAAAACTCTTTAATCAGTGAGAAAGTCATAGTATTTGGTTCTTAAAGCAAAAAAAATCTGAACAGGTGCATGACTTATGGGTAAATTAGTAACAACTGCAGTTTTACTGTGGACCAGAGGGTGGAGAAATGGGCACTTTTAAAAGGCTGCTGCATTAACCCAAGCCAGGCTTCAACAGGAGAAACTGGTTTCTCAGGCTGTGCTGTTAGTGGTTCTCAGACTCAGTGTCTCCAGCTGAAACAAGAACCAGTAGGTCAAGTGTTTAGAAATGATGTCCAGAAACAAAATTGTTGATCTATTAAGAATTCTCACGAGCAGAGAAGGAAGGAAAGCTGGTGAAGGTAATAGGAAGTTCTTGAATCTGAACAGCAGAGTGGAACAGGGAAGGTTAAAATGCAGAATATTCTCAGGATTTGACTGCTCAACATCCTGGGAGAAGCTGTCTGTACAGGAGCAGTCACCCCTATTTTGTTGGACAACAGTGGTACAATTTCTGGTTTTCTGGGTGATGCTGGTGGGTGTGCGGGCTGAATACTGCCTCTAGCACTCCTGAACTAGACCCTCTACTGCTGTGACTGTCCTTATGCTGTTGCCCATGAACTCCCTCCTGCCCTGCTTGATTTGAAGCAGACTCTGCTGGCTTCTCTTTTCAGGGGGGGCCCACGCTGGAGCAGAGATTTGAGTCCTATTACAATTACTGCAATCTCTTCAACTACATTCTCAGTGAGTTGCTGCAATTAATTCCTGATTTGAGAGTTTTGGAGAGAAAGATCAGCTGGAGAGGGCAGAGCTGAAGAAAGGGTCAGAAGAATTGCAACATGTTTGTTTATAAATAATAGAGGGAAGGGTAGTCTGTAAGTTCTCTGCATGTTTGAGTTTGTTGAATGAAGAGCAATTTGCATCCATGGATTTAAAACCACAAAAAGCAGAAATAGTTTCCAGTGCTTTCTGAAATACTGTAAAGAATAAAACTTACTTAGCTTTCTGTCTTGCTGAGAACTGCTTCTCCTATCTTTATTAAAAAGTAAAATGAAACAGTAAGCTAAAGAAAACCTGCCCTGTTTCCTAGCTGTTTACTGTTGTTCACTCCCATTGGAGCAAAAATGTTAGTGTTTATGACTGCCTGCCAATTCTCATGTGGAGAATGGATCAGTCAAGATAAACCCCTGCAGTCTCTGTGCAGCTTCTTGGAGCTGCTGCTGCTGAGCAGTCACACTCCAGAGATTCACCCTTGCATGTTCATAGTCTTTGAAAGTGAAGGCAGTTGAGGTAGTCAAAGCTGCATCTCAGCCCTACCGAAAGCTTCATTCATCTGTTGTTCCATCTCCCATTTCAGGGAAATTCTTGTGTTCTTTAATTTGTCTGTTCCTCCAGTTCTTGCTGAAGCTGTTAACCCTCTTATCTGTTCTCCTGCAGATGCTGATGGCCCCGCTCCTCTGGAACTGCCCAACCAGTGGCTCTGGGATATCATTGATGAATTCATATACCAGGTATGTGATTATAAAACTGGGCCATTTTGGGGTGGCTTTCCCTTTTTTAGTTGTGTAAATTTTCCATCTCTTCCCTTGCTGTGATTTCCATAGCAAGGGTACCATTGCAAGTTGAAAATCTTTGGTGATCACTGTTACTCTTGTGTTGCCAGGTGGATTAAGTAGTTGTAAACATACAGATTTTTAAATTACAGGGTGCTCTTTGGGGAGTCCTAAACTTTTGTGCCTGTTTCTCTTTCAGAACAAAATTTCTGTCTTTCTTAGTCAGTAGGGTCTTTATGGGTGCACTGAGAGACTGATGACCTGATTTGAAATAAGCTGTGGTTTGAGATCTTGACATTAAGAAATATTTTTCCATTTACTGTTCTGAGTGCAGCAGTACAGATCTGAAATGCTATTGGTTTTTCTCTTTAGAGAATATATTCCCTTCTCTGTATCATTTTATTGTAGAGCTGCCTGGAATTCCTTAAGTGTTGTTTGGTCAGTCTTGAGAACAAAAAGGACGCGTGCATATAAGGGAAAAAGATGTGTGTATGCAAACATGTCTTATAATTTGGTCATTCGCCTTGCTACCAGACAGCAAATTTGTGTTTAGTTGCCTTTCCTAATTGTTTAAGAGATCCTTTTCTGCTTCAGTCTGTCTCCTAGCCTTTTCCCTCTGTACTGTATAATTCTTTTAGGTGCTTTAAAGGTGGTATAATGTGCCATTTTGATTTCCATGTGATCTCATGTCAAACTCTTTTTTTTTCCAGGCAACTTGTAGTTATTGTAATGCATTTGTGTGAGGAAGTTGTAAGCTTAGTGCACTTACCTGAGCATCTCTAGACAAGCTGCTTATCACTGAATCTCTGCTTTTTCCTGTAGTTCCAGTCTTTCAGCCAGTACCGCTGTAAAACAGCCAAAAAGTCTGAAGAGGAGATTGATTTCCTTCGTTCCAACCCCAAGATCTGGAATGTCCACAGTGTCCTTAACGTGCTGCACTCTCTGGTCGACAAATCCAACATCAACCGACAGCTGGAGGTCTATACAAGTGGAGGTGAGCTTTGGGAGGTGCCAAGCAGCACTGGTGTCTGTGCTGCCTTGCTTTGATTTGACCCAAGCTGCTTAACTTTGTTTGGGAGCTGGATCAAACCCATAATCAGTGGATGGATTGGCTGGGAACTGGTGCTGTTTGCCTTAGGTGAGAAGTACTAGTGATTACATTTCAGGCCTTGCTCCCTTTGTTTTAAGGAGAAAAGTATAGAAAGGGAAGCTTGCATCCTTGGAGGATGGCATTGTGGTTGCTTTTTTCTCTAGGTGACCCTGAAAGTGTGGCTGGTGAATATGGGCGCCACTCCCTGTACAAGATGCTGGGCTATTTCAGCCTGGTTGGGCTGCTGCGTCTGCACTCTCTGCTGGGAGATTACTACCAAGCCATCAAGGTGCTGGAGAACATTGAGCTCAACAAGAAGGTAATACAACATGTTTTAACCCTTTTGCAGTCTTCCAAATGCCTCTGTTGAAGCATGCTAGTGAAAAATTGCTGTACTGAGTCTTCCAGCCGAGAAACTGTTTGTATCTGCTGAAGTTGTCAGGAGTTTGTGGCTGGGCACAGCTGGAGCTTTGGCATTAAGTCAAGCCATATGAAAATGCTTGATGCTGTTGCAGCACAATTGCCCAGTTTTTTAGGAGGTTTGCTGTGTTGTGCAATGCAGTGTTGCTACAGAGAATACTGCTGGAACTCCAAGTGGTAGTACAGTGGTAACTACCTGAACACACCATTCTTACTTTTGTGGCTCTTTTTTGTATTTTTGACTTCTGTTCTCACTGTGCCTGCCCCCACCTGGGCTGTTTTTGCCTTAGAATTGAGTGCTGCATGTGGCTAATAAAAGTTCAGCTGCAATGGTGTTGGGCCAAGGCTTGGCACAGATCTACATATGTACTGTCTGGCACAGGATGTGGAGTGAAATAGGGGGAAAGGGAAGCAGAGCAATGTTAGGCACAGAGCAATAGTCCTCTCCTTGCAGGAAGCTGAAACTGGAAAACATAGGAAATGGGATGATCTAATAAAACAGTGAGGAAGCTGCTGCAGGGATGGGTGGGAGGTGAAGTATACTGAATTAACCCTCTCCTCACTGTATTTGGGATGGGAGTGAAAGCAGAGGTGGCTGAATTGCGGCTAACAAGCAGGGTGGATTGTTTCCCCTAACACAGCATGTTACTCCTTCTTCCTCAGAGCATGTACTCCCGGGTGCCCGAGTGCCAGGTGACCACCTATTACTATGTGGGCTTCGCTTACCTTATGATGCGGCGTTACCAGGATGCCATCCGTGTCTTTGCCAACATCCTCCTCTACATCCAGAGGACAAAGAGCATGTTTCAGAGGACGACCTACAAGTATGAGATGGTAAGAGATAGAATAGACTACACTTCCCCAAAGAAAAAGCCACTTCTTTCCCATCCCTGCTCTATCACCTGGTAGCTTGCGTCTAATAGTCCAGCTTTATTATCCTGGACTTTGCTGTTGGTGATGCCTGGGGATCTTCTGAACTCCTTTGCCATGGGTAACAATATTTGCTCTTAGCTATGTTACTGGTTACTTTGGGTGTTCCCCATACTGTTGTCCCAGGTCCATCTGCACTCTAACTCTGAGCAGGGTTGTAATGAGTATGAGCTGCTGATGATACTCTTGTCAATACCTCTTCAGACTTAGTTGTGTTTCTAGTCCAGTGCTGCACTTCAGCAGATGCACTTGTCAGATATATTTCCATTATCTGATAATCATTCACAGACATGGCTATAGCAAAGCTCCTTTCTCTTTCTACCTAAGCTGTTTTACTTCCTGATTTTGCTGCCTGTTTTACCTGCTGTCTCCTTTTTATCCTTATGATTAATTCCTAACTCTCTGTTTAGCTAAATCCTGCCAGTCTTAATTCCATGACACTTCAAAAAGTTGGTTGTGTCTGTTTCAGCTACACAGCTGTCCATTTCATCCCACACTCATATAAGTCTTCTTTCTCAGTCTTTTCTTCACTGGCCTCCCTGACAACTGTCCCTTGCCAGGAGATGGTTGTTAAACTATCTGCCTTCCCTTCTCTGCATGTTTTGTACCAAAACAGTCAAATGCGCAAATGCGCTTCTGGCCCTCTGGGTTCTGCGTGGCTCTGGATGCATTTACTCTGCACCTTCCTCTTGCCCACCCTCTCTTTTATTTCTAAGAGCCTTGATGTGTGGTTCATCCATTTGCTTTGCCCAGAGGCACTGCTTCTTTGTGTTCTCCCCCTTGAGCATTAGGACCATCAGTGCTTTGTGTAAAGGATCTTACTCTACAAAGTGCAGCTGCCAAGCTCCCTTGGGCACCCTAAAGCCTGAGCACACCATGGTGCTGACAGAGTCTCCTCTCTGTGTCAGATCAACAAGCAGAACGAGCAGATGCACGCGCTGCTCGCCATCGCCCTCACCATGTACCCCATGCGCATAGACGAGAGCATCCACCTGCAGCTGCGCGAGAAGTACGGGGACAAGATGCTGCGCATGCAGAAGGGCGACGCGCAGGTCTACGAGGAGCTCTTCAGTTACGCTTGCCCCAAGTTCCTCTCCCCTGTGGTGCCCAATTATGACAATGTGCACCCCAACTACCACAAGGAGCCCTTCCTGCAGCAGCTCAAGGTCTTCGCCGATGAAGTTCAGCAGCAGGCCCAGCTCTCAACCATCCGTAGCTTCCTCAAGCTCTACACCACCATGCCTGTGGCGAAGCTGGCCGGCTTCTTGGACCTCACAGAGCAGGAGTTCCGTATCCAGCTGCTTGTCTTCAAGCACAAGATGAAGAACCTGGTATGGACCAGTGGCATATCTGCCCTGGATGGAGAGTTCCAGTCTGCCTCTGAGGTTGACTTCTATATTGACAAGGTTGGTATCTGCCACTAACTGGCTGGGAAATTCTTTCACCCAGGAAATTCTGGAATTGGCAGCACCTAGTTTTGTTCCATTCTATGGGAGACATTCCTTCTTCCTTTCCCATTTATAAGGTTTACCTGCCCACGATAAAGTTCTAGCCCTGCATGAAAGGAGTGTCAGTGGAAGAAGAGTGATGGAATATCACAGGCACCTTTGTCAGTCAACGTACCTAGAAAAGAAACACTTCCCCAGGACAGAGGGAGCTGCTTGTCAGTGTTCTGGGAGGTGATAATTGAGCGACAGATAGTGCTGCTGTTTGTGTGTCAGGTGGGATTGTCCTTTTAGGTGTCCCCTACATCTCTCCTTTTTTTGACAAAGGAGAGATGTTGCTTGGTTATGTTACAGATCTACTTTGCACTGAAACAGCATTTAGTTATGGCTGCTCTAGGAGGAATCTAAACACAAGGTGTGGAGCTATCACCATGTGCCTTGGAGCTCCAGCGGCAGGAAGCGCAGCAAAGGGTCTTGTAGGACTGTAGTCAAAGAAGACAGCAGTAACAATTAGGTTTCATGCTAGGAAGGAGACCAGGTTACCCTGCGTTCTTGATCCTTTTAGCAGACCTCTTCTTGCAAGGTCTCATGCCATGTCTCAGCCCAGCTGTCATGGTGTATAGCATGACTGAAAAGAGGGAAGCATGAACTGGGATTGGAGTTGTCAAACTGCTGCAAGGAAGATAAAACCAGTGTGTGTAAGAATGTGGGAAGTAAATACAACGTGAACGGGGAACCCATCCCAGACAAAGGTATGAGGGAAGGCAGCCCAAGGAGAACTGGATGGGTGCTGTGGGATTAGCACAGGCCAGATATGTGTGGTGCTGAACCATGGCTGGGTAAAGCCCCCTAGGTTGATCTTTATGTTTGGCAGTTCTTGCTGTCTCCCTGCTAGTAGCACAGTCCTTTTCCTAATCTCATCCTGTTCTCTTCCCAGGACATGATCCATATTGCAGACACAAAGGTCGCTCGACGCTACGGCGACTTCTTCATCCGCCAGATCCACAAGTTTGAGGAGGTGAGGCCTGGGCAGGAGAGCTGTGTAGCTCTGTAGGAAATATGGGGCAGTCATTGGGCTGTGCAGGCCCTCGAGGGTCCACACTTGTCTGAGACAGCTGTGTAATTCCATGCTGGACTTAGCCCTGGCTCTGCAAGGCACTGGGCAAAGGCAGGTGTTCTAAGCAGCAGCTGCTGGCCTTTGAGGAATGGTATGTTTTTGTGAGCAGTGCTCAGTTGAGCCACAGTGGAAAAGGAGGAGTTTTACTGTCCAGGGATGCTGATTCCATTGTCCCTAGATAAATATCATGTCCCTGTCAGTAACACAACCAAAATCATATCTCTAACTTCATAACTATGGCTCTAGAAAATGGCCTCAGAGATTTCTGGAGCATAGATGGCTTCAGCATTGAGCTTGGCCAAGAGGTGACATTCTGTCTCCACTCTCTCCCAGCAGAGGTTGTTCTGCACTGGAAACTCAGAGGGCAAAATTCTGAGATTTGGGGACTTAATAGAGGGTTGTGATATCGCTGCTACAAGTTTGCATCCTTTTTTCTCCCCACATCTTCCTCTGCTAGCTTGGAAAGGAGAGAGTTCTACTTATTCCCCTTCTGCTTGACACACTGTGAGAGCTCAAGAGCTCTCTTGTCAGAGGGTTGGAGAGGAAGTAGTTAAGAGGCCTTGGATAAGGTGTGCTGAGGGGAGCAGTAGTGCGTATCAATCACTGTGTATTTTTCTGACCTTCGCTTTCTCTAATTCCAGCTGAACCGAACATTGAAGAAGATGGGCCAGAGACCCTAATGTGGATGCACTGCAGGCCTGGGCAGAGAAGTGGGTGGGAGAGATTATTCTTTGTGTTGAGGGAGGGGAGCTCAGAGTTCTGGCATTTCTGGAATCTCCTGTGACTCAGAAGGTACTTTGTATTTAAATATGCAGACTTGTTTGGCTCAAACTATCCTACAAAGGTCAAGGCATCTAATAAATTAGTGGAATTTTCCTGATGAGCATTTGTACTCGTTTATTTTTCCTCTGTATAAGAATATAACTGCATCTGGACACATGGGCAGCTGCTGTTGGCTTGGTGCTCTTGTTGGTCCGTGTTGCAGGTAACAATAGGGAGCAAATCTGTTTCGGTGCTCTGTGCATTCACCATGCACGGCAAATGGGGAAGGCTGCAAAACTGATTGATAGGAACAAAATGAGCTGTCCTACAGTGTTTTCACAGGATTTTGAAAAGAGATGTAAGCTAATTCTATTCCTTTAGCTTTTACTCCATGCAGTGAATAGACCTGAGTGGTAATTACATTCTTAGAAGGTTACATTTTTGCCTTTCCTCCCCTCTATTTTATTTTAGTTGCTACGGAGTAGAAATGCTCTAAAGTGGATTGTGGTGTTTTTAAAGGAGAGGGGAGAATTTTTGTAAACATTGAACCAAAATTAACTAGTCGTCTGATGAAATGTCCTTGCTGGAGGTTGTGTTTTATTTCAGCTGAAGTGATGCCCGAGACCTGGCCCTTGATTTAATTGAGTTCAGTTTCTCTGGAGAACTCCCCAAGGGCCTTTAATTTATTAAAACCCTTTAAATGCAAATTTTCCCTGCTCTCCAGCCACAAATTTGTAGTGCCTTGAAAAAAGTGAAAAAAGTTGAAAACAAGTCACGTATAAAGGAATCAAGGACCTGCAAGTATTGGGGAAGAGAATGCAAAGAATGAATCACATCCCTCCACAGCCTCTCTCCCTTTTGCCATCTTTAAATAGTTTGGTGTTTGAGTGGTAGAAACAGGTGCAAGAGGAAAACCTGCATGCGTAATAGAAAGCTACACAAAGTGTGTTTCACATACACTATCTGCCTCTTTGTACCTCTCCCTCTCATTCCTTTCCACTGAGAGAGGTGTCCTAGCTGTCCAGTTTGGCTCTGTGTGTGATTCTGTTTAAACAAAGGGAATAATTAGCCTTTGTTGGATTATATTCTGTGTTTGAATGAGGGTCAAGTTTCCAGTGTCCTAGATACTGCTCAAAAGTAAACTCTGTTTCCCATCACAAAGTAACTCAGGCAGTACGGGCAGCGCTGTGAGATTAAAAGAGCAATTCCTGTTGGCTGCCTAGCTGCTGGTATTGGTGTTATGGATGCTAGGAGCTCACTGTCTCCAGTTCTGGAGGGCTTGAGGCAGCCATATCATTAATTAAAGGATTGAGATGCCACTGCATTGCAGCAGCCCATGGGGAGCTGTATTCATATCAAGCAGAATCTGCTCCTTTTTGATTTTAGGGCTGGCACTTTTCCTTCTGTGTATTTGCTAAGAGCAGCACAGTAAGCATACCTGTCAACAGCAACTGCCCTACTTTCTTCCTATCCAAAGCCTAAATCTTTCCCAGGAAGTGTTCAGGTGGATATGATACACAACATGAGAAACCTGGCAGGTATCTCGATGATCCGTTCTAGTTCATAGCGTAGCAAAAAAATCCAGCGTGTTGCTGGGATTTTAATATCTGCTCGGCATGTCAGAATTAGAGATTTTTAATGCATATCTGTATCATCTGAAACACTCCAGTGGTTACAGGCTGTTCTCAGATCTGTGAGTATGCTGCTGCTTTGTTTCCATCTGCCAGAGCAGCTTCCAAAGGGTGCACAGAGACCATGCACTGATGTCCCTGGCTCCGCGCCTCCTCTGAGGGACTGCCGAAGGTTAACTGAGCAGGACTGGCACTTGGTGGAACAAAGCCAGGAGGAGCTTGCAGCTCTCACTGGGTGGAAAGATGGGCTCAGCGAGCTGCGGTGCCTGGCACTGCTTGAGGCTGGAGGAATGCAGGGTGTTCAGCAGCATCAACAGAGCTCCACTGGTGCTGGAAAGGCACTCCAGAGGGAGGTGGGGGTGGCTAGAGCTCCAGCCTCGCCTGCTGCAGCAGGGTTTGGTGAGTGGAAGTGGTTCTGGACAAAATGGTTTTGTCAGAGGGTACCACAGTACAGGGTCATGTGCTCTGTGTCTCTGTCTCGGACCTGCAGTTGTGAAGGGGTGAGTGTAATTATGGAACCTGGAAAATTCAAGAAAACCTCCTTCATCCTACTGTCCCTTAGGATACATCAGGAAGACGCTGTCAGGCGGCTGGGGGGATGCTGAATAGCCAGAACAGTCATTACAAAACTGACACAATGTTTCATTTCCTTTTTTGCTTACAGAGGAGTTTTTCTTGTGATTTACGCCACCGCTTATCTCGGGCACAGAGTAGCGAGATTGTACAAACCAGTCAGAGACTTTATTTTTCACTTGTTACAGTTATGGGACCGTAGAATGATAGAATGAACAGCAGGGTAGAAGAAAGAGAGTACTACTGATGAAATCTGAGTGAAGGAAGGAGTGTAGAGCCCATAAAAAATAACTGCAGAGAATGGACTCTTAAAGATTTGGAACTGGCAGCAATAAGCTCAACATCATGATGGTTTGGTCTTCCACAGGTCTTTTCACCTCTTGGAGGTGAAAAGAAAGCTAAGCCAAATAAAGTAGCCTTTAATAGTGTGCTTCCCCCCCTTGTCAAGCCATCACCCCGAGCGTGCACACCAGCTCTCGTGACAATCCATCGCCTCAATGTTGTTCCTGAGATTGTATCGCACTCTTCCTCCACGTCTTCCAGGGCTTCCTGTGAAGCGCTGCCTGTGACTCCAAGTGTCTTGATCTTCAAAGCTTTCCTTGGCCCTGAGCCTACCCTGGGAGCCACCTACGTCCCAGATACACTCCACTGCTTATGCCCCAGGACTGCTGAGAACTGCTTCTGCCTGGAGCAGCTTCTGTCTAAGCCTGAGAGGGTTTCAGAAATCAGGTTGCCGAGTGGTTTTTAATCTAGTTGAATTTAAGTTGTATTCAGGGCCAACTCTTTCCCCGAGGTGGGAGAGGGTGCTCTCCCCAGCGGGCCGCCCTGCTCCCCGGGAAGCGCTGAGCCCGGGGGCCCGGGAGCTTCCGCGGCGTGTCCGGGCCCCGCCCCCCGGAGCCCCGCCCCGGGAGGCCCCGCCCGGCCCCGGGCTGGCGGCGGCGGCGCTGGGAGCGGCCGCCCCGATGTCGGGTCCGCGGGGCACCCTGCAAGCCTGGTGCCGCCGGCAATGCGAGGGCTACCGCGGCGTGGAGATCCGCGACCTCAGCACCTCGTTCCGCGACGGACTGGCCTTCTGCGCCATCCTGCACCGCCACCGGCCCGACCTCCTGTGAGTGCAGGCCGCGCCTTGCCGCCGCTCGGACGGGGCGCCGCGGGGCCCCGGCTGCCGCCCGCGGGCGCTGCTGGCGGGAGGAGCGGGGGGCGCGGAGGTTTGGGGCGCGGGACCCCCGGGACCCCCCTTTCTGGAGGGGTTGGGCCGCCTGTGCCCTGCAGCGATCACGGGGGGCTCACAGGGATTTAGGGGGGTGGAGGAGCCATGGGAAACGGCTCCAGGCTGGCTGGCAGGGAAGCTCCCTGAGCGTGGACATGAGGGGCTCAGAGAGTGGATCTGTCTCTGTTGCGCTGGTGTGCTGGTAGGGGATGCGCTGAAGAAGATGCTGTTGAGAAATAGTTGGGTACTGGGAATGAAGAATTTCATATTCCCAAGCTGCGCTCAAAGCTAGATTGTATGGAGCACTGAGCATCTTGGTCCACTGGAAGGTTTCTCTGCCCATGGCAGCAGGGCTAGAATCAGATATCTTTCAGGTCCCTTCCAAGCCAAACTATTCTATCACTGTATTTCAGCAAACAACCTTCTGACCTGGTTCTGCAGACCTGTCAAGGTCAGGGTTAGCAGAAGTCGTGTGATAGAAGGGTGGTGAGAGCACGGAGGTGGACTGGGGCCATGTGCCCTAATGGGAGCAGTCCCTACCGGAGAAGAGACATGGTGTTGGTATCTGGGTGTGAGGGTGCTTTGCCACAGCAAGAGGTGAGCTTTCACACTCCAGGAGGGCCAGAGGCCTGTCCTGCACAGGGACATTCCCAGAGGCAGCCACTCTAAAATCTGTAGAGGCCTGGACCAGGTTGCTGCTTGCATTTGCTTCTAGCTTGTTTTCTCTGGATGCCACAGTGAAAGCAGGAGGTAGCAAAAGCCAGTAGGGGTGTTGATCCTCTCTAGCCTCCCCCAACTTGGGTGTCTCTGGGGGGGAATGTGAGTTTCAGGAGGCAGACAGTGAGTTTGGGATTGCTTGGGGGCGCGTGTCAGGCTGGAGAAACTGGCTGAGCCGCTGGAAGGAATCTGCCCCGACCTGTGCTGTAACCCTGTGTGCCCCGGCGGTGCTGGGAATCCGGCGCCCATCTGCTCTAATCCCTGGGAGCCCTTGCAGGGCAGGTAGGCATCGCCCCAGCTCGCTGTGCCTGCACGGCAGCGTGCGCGCTCCTTGGCCTGCCGCTAAAGCCGGCCGGGTGATGCGTCCCGTCACGTTCTGCTCTGGGGTTGGTGGTTCTTCCCCTGAGGCTGCCCATACTGACCAAGTTCTCTTTCCTGAGCTGGCCTCAGGAAGGCCTTTTGCCATGAGAGTAACCTCTGTCAGGCAGGGGGTTGGCTGTGACTGCGCTGTGGAGCTGCGGTAGCCATGAGAGTGGAACAGGCCGGTGTCCTTACAAGCTAAAGCTGAGCAGGTAGGCTGGAAACTGAACTGCTGCCTGCAGTATTTCAGGTGGTTCCCCCAAAACCTTCAGCATGGTGCTCTGGAATGACTGAGAGCCAAGACATACCGTGTCTTTGCATCACATCTCTGGGTCTTGAAGGAGCTGTGTGGTCTTGTGTCCTGCAGCTCTTGGATGGTATGGCTCACTCTGACTAGCTAGAATGGAGCCTCTGAAAATGGTCCCAGTTACTAGGCTGTTGGGTGGGAAGAGGCAAATTAAGAACAGGAACACTTGCAATTACTTTTTTTTTTTTGTAAATGGCATGGCAGCTGGGAACTGAAAAGCAGAGGTTCACTAAAAGCTTATGATAAACACCACTAAAACCACCTGATGGTTTCCCATTAACCATATCTGCCATCCCATTAAAGCAAAGGCTGCTGCTCTTAAGTTGTCAGGGGGCTTAAATCTGCTCCTGGCAGATGTCCTAACTACGTGCTTCACAGGTCCTCTGAACGAGCTTCATTGTAGAGACAAGGCCCAGGGCCTTACAAGGACATGGCATGTTGTAGAAGGATTTTCAGACCGTCAGGAGAGCAGCATCATTTCATCTGATTCCAGCTTCTTCAGCCTGTCCCGATTTGGAAGTGGGAAGATTGGATCAGAGACAGTAAATCTCCTGACGGCAGAGGAAAAGTGGTTGCCCTTCTTTTCTTCTAAAGTGCTTTCAGTCAGTGCAGTAATGGGACTTGGCAGGGATCTGCAATGCCTTTCTGACCTTGTGTGGTGTTCCTTTGTGCGGGGTTCTCCTGGCCCGCACGAGACAGCTGTGCTGCTCGCCGAAGGCTGGAGTTCCTCTGAGCTCCACAGAAGTGCGAGTTCCTCTGCTTCCCTGCTTTCTGCTGGCTTCCCCTGGGATTGCAGAGGAGGAATGGGCACATCCATGGGAGAGCGGAGCTGAAGCTCTTCTCTACCTGTGTGGCCCCTCTCCTCTGCCGCCCTGATTCCCTGGGCAGTGCTGCTGTGGTGGCTGTCAGCCTATCCCGGTTTTCTGACCTTGCCCGGGTGCACCCCTGTTGTGCTGCTGTGCTGGGAGAGAGCACACTGAGGAAGAGGCTGTCATGAAAGACCATATGGGTAAGTGAGACTGAGGACAGTTTTCTGCATGACCCTGATTTGAATCACTGTGGAATAAGGCAAATTCGCATCAGAGGGATGTGCTGCCCTGGAGAGCTTGGGAGCAGCTCCCGCAGAGCTCTTGGAAACACTGTAGATTTGGGCTTTTTGAAAGAAGTAGACTGGAATTCCTCAGTGTCTACTGAATTCAGCTAAAGTGACCGCCAAGAACGAGGTGCACACCTCCAGGACCTGTGTGTTGAACCATGCAGATTAAAATCCCTGACTCCATTGTTGTAGGCACTTCACTTGGCTTTGTTACCTCGCTGTCCCAGTCAGGGAAATGGGGAACTTGGATTTAGCCTCTGACTGTGCTGCTGGCTGTGTGATCTGGAGATGAGACATTTAATCTCTTCTCTTCTCTTTTCAGTTAAGCTGTCAACAGCGAGACCAACTTGACAGTGGACTGTGGGGATTAATGAGTTTGTTTGCTCAGTGCTCTAGAAATCTGAAGCATGAAATTAGTGTTTACAGGGCATTTGCTACAGATTAATGAAGCAAAGAGCATCTTTCAGCATCTCAAGCTGTACAGCCTCCCTGGCATACAGGGAAGGATCTTGGCATTCAGGGGTGAGAAGAATAAAGGAGTACAGCACATGCCTTTGGAGTGTTGGGAGAGATCGAGACTTGAGGATAACAGGAGATGAGAGCTGTTTTAGAAATGCTGTTTTGTGTCCCTAGAGCCGTGGTTTTGGTTACAGGCAGGATCACAAATCTTGTTTGTTCCTTCATATGTACTGCCTGCATTTCCCTGACAAGACCTGGAAAGCTGAATGGCTTATTATGTGGCGCTGCCTTAAAGTGCTCATGATTTATATTTGAGGAATCCAGGAATTTGCTCTGGTTTTAGCTGTACAGCACACCCTTCCCCCTTCCCTGGATCTGCTGTACTCCCTGGCAGCTGCCCTAAACCCTGGAGTGCTTAGTGGCTCTGCATGTATCTAATTAGGTAAGTGCTTGGGGTGTTATTTGCATAGAAATATTACTCCAGGATATAGTACAACACTGGGGTTTGCTGAGTCAAGACAGTTGTTCAGCTGGGATAGCCAGAGTCTTGCTTGTTCTTACATCCAGTCTCTTGGATGGGTCTGTTGGCAGGAGAGCCTGAGCAGGGCTGGATGAAAGGCTGCTGAGATCAGGCCAAGGAAATAATGTGACGTGCAGCCACATGTCACAGAACTGCGAGATGGCAAGTTCTGGGCTCTCTGCAGAGGAGACAGTTTACAGAGGGGAAAGGGGTGTGTCTGGAGTGACTTTTCCCCGTGCCTGAGAGGCCATGCTCCTTGCACATTGGTACTGGGAGCTTGCCTGGAGCCACAGGGATGCCACGTGATCAAATGGCATATGGGAGTGTTCATGTCAGGAGCAACACAGGTCACTGTGGTCCTGCTGGCTTCTCAGAGAGGGAGCTGGAAAATGCAGTGGGGAGGAACTGAATAAACTGATCCCTGGGGCCATGTACTGATGGACTTCAGCGTCTCAGATAAAGCTGAGCCTGCAATCTTACATTAGTGGAAAAGAATCTTCTATTCCCTTGCTGCTTGGTAACCCCTCGATACCTCTTGAGCTTCATATGCTCTCTGCTGGCATCTGCTTTTCCTAACAGAGTTGCCTTGGTATACTAAAACAGCTTTGGTTTGCTGGGGCAGAGTGGAATGGACACAATGTTTTGTCTGTCAGAAAATACTCTCCCAGCCCGGCCCACCAAGGAGTTTTCGAGCTTCCAGCTACACCACTCCCAAATCCTGAAAGTGAAGGCATTCAAAATGAAGGTCATGAATGTTTAGAGGGCAGTTGATTTATAACTTTGCCTGTGTTCCAAGTTGGCATTTTCTTTAAAAGGAAAAAAAAATACTGCAAGGTTAAAGGACTTCTCTTGGCAAAAACAAAACAAAAACTTAGGAAAAGAAAACATCTCCCAGTGGAGACTAGTTATAATTACAAAAATGGCAGTGGTTTTGACATTAAAGCATAGGCTGCAGCTGCAGCTTTTGCTCACCAGCATGTAGAGAAGGAAAAGTTGTGGTATTTTGAGCAGTCTGAGCTGTGTACATGTATCCTCATGAGCTGCCAGGAAGGTGACAGAGCTGAACATCCAGCCCACCTTTCTGTGTGTCTGCTGCATTTGCTCCTGCAGCAGTGAGCAGCTGCAGCTTCGTTCGTCTGTGAGGAAGCAGCACCAGCAGCCTCTTGCTTTTGAAGGGAGGAAGTGTAATTTTATGGTCGGGTAGGCAGCCGGGAAAACCTTCCTGAGCTCATCACGGACTTCCTCTGCAGCTTTGGGAAAGCTGCTGAGGGGCTTCGAGACGGGGCTGGCTGCCCTGCCATGTGGCACCAGGACGGGTTGTGTCGGTGTTCAGGAAAAGGCAGTAAGATCCAGAGGGGGATGGAGGAAGGAGGTTGATGTAGCAGGTGTGTGGTGCCACCTCACCGGATCCTGCATACCACCTTCGAGGTGGGGAATGCATTCCCTCCTCTAGTCTGAATTGTCCTTCTGTGTTGATCTCCCAAGCTTTGGCACGTCTCTGTGGTCCATTGGGGTGGCTTTGCTTGATCCTAGACCTCTCTGGACTGCGTCCTCCGGTGAATCCATCTAGTTGCTACGTGAGGAGGTTTTTTTGTAGCAAAGCTGAGATCCTTGGCAGGAAGGAGCTGTAAGCAGTGCAGCGTGATGCTGTTTTCACGCCTTGTACCCACACACACATGCAGAAGTCATAACTAACTCCTTCCTTCATTTCTCCCCCTCTTTTGAAAGCCTGCAGACTGCTTTAGCTTTCTCCCCTCTGCTTCCCTGGTGAAGGCAGCTAATCAGTCCCTGTGGCTAGGTTGAACCCCCAAAGGGCTCCAGGGGAACAAGTGAAATGGGCTGCAACAAATGGATCCCCTGGGATGGAGACTGCTGGGATGCCTCTGTGTGCCCTGAGCACCTTGCATTCAGCTCCAAGGGCTGCAGCTGAGGACGATTTGTTGTGCACTGTGAATGTTTGGGGAAAAGCCAGGACAGAAGTGCAGTTGAAGATCTTCTGTGTCACCCCAGATTCCCTGAGGTGGTGCAGGAAGGTTTGTCTAAGGATCCTCATAGAGCCAGCTGTATCTGTCCCTTTTTCTTTTGAAGTGAGGGATCTGTATCCCCACCCACCACTGTTGTGCCAGTGGCCTTGGAAAAGCAAGTCTGGGGTCATGTCGTGCAGTGTTTGGTGCAGCAGTGTGTGGTGCTAATTGAAACATGGCCCTGGTGTTTCTGCAGCCTTTAATTTCAAGGGCAGAAGCGGGTAACAAGAGACAAGAATGACATTTTCATTTCCTGGTCACCACCCATTTGGGACTCGCTTTCTTTTTTAAATTGCAATTTCCCTTTGGTTTCCTTGTCCCGTTACAACCTGAAATGTGCTTTGCCAAGGTTTTGTTTATCTAGGATCTTATGTGTTGAGTTGTTGTAAGGTTGACTGCCCTGGGAATCTACGCGTGATGGTATTGGGGCACTTTTCCTCTGCACTTCATGTGGCTATTTTGTGCTTTCTCATTTCAGAGACTTTGATTCTCTCTCCAAGGATGACGTCTATGAGAATAATCGCTTGGTAAGTTCCTGTTCTGCAGTGCACAGAAGGAAGAAATTATGTGACTACATGACTCGATGGAGGTCATGTAGTGTGGGAGGAATTTGTGACAATGCTGAGGGTATAAGAAAAATCTGTGTTTGTAAGTAACAGCCAGGAGCTTCTCTGGAAACAAGGGAATCTGAAACATCAGCTTCCAGCCTGTTTATCCTAATAGTTGCCAAGACAACATCTCAGGTGAAGATTTAAATGGTGCAAACATCTTGACTTCAGTTGTTCCAGGTTTGCAGGCAATGGAAGCAGGAAGCTAGTTTTACTTCAGGGATCAGCAGAGAGGAAGGTCGTGCTAGACCCTGGTCTGCAGTGTTCCCTTCTTGCTTGGGACAGCTGGAGCCAGTAGCAGAAGCAGGCAGTGTGGAATGGGGAGGTGCCCAGCTCCAGGGGCCAGTGGTAGGACAGAACAGCAATTGCCCTGCTTTTATTAAATTACAAAAAGTTGCTGCAGGCTCCATCTGATAGTCTGTGGAAAGGCATGGCCCATCACCTCCCCAAGAGGAGTTATGCTGCATATAAATATCTTATGGGTGGGTGTTGAGGATGAGGCCAGACTCTTCAGTGGTGCCCAGCAACAGGAGAAGGGGCATTGGGTACAAACTGAATTACAGGAATTCCTCAGCTGAATATGAGGAAAAACATTTTTTACTGTGAGGGTGACAGAGCACTGGACTAGGCTGTCCAGAGAGGAAGTGGAGTCTCTTGCTCTGGGGATATTTAAACCCCAGCTGGATGTGATTTTGTGTCACCTTCTTTAGCAGGGGTTTGGACTAGATGATGTCTGAGGTCTATTGCAACCCCAGCCATTCTGTAATTCAGTGATTTGGGATTTACAGGATTAGGGCTGTCCAGCTGTGTCCTGGCATGTCCTTTCCTACACCTGTTGGCCCCTTGCAATCATTAGCAGCTTTTTCCCTTCAAACCCCATGCAATGGGTATCTTGTCCTATTAGAGACCTCTCAGGTGGGGTCTCTCTTCTCTCCTTGCTCCTTGCAGCCTTGTGTTCAGTAAGACTCAGTCTGGACAACTGGTTTAAAGCCAGGCTGAGCAGAGCAGGATGTCCATGGAGGCACTTTTATGCCCCTAGTTACTGCAAATATCTATTTTCTTTTGTTTCTCCATTACTTTCCTTTATATCTCACACCCTGCACAGCACCTCATGCCCCAGATATAAGCACCTTCAGTCTTTACCCACACCCAGTAGCTTTACCTGTGCACCTGGTGCCTCACCATTCAGTGCCCAAACCACTCTCTTCTCTTGCTGACTTACTTCTCTTCAGTCCCTGCCATAGCCTTGCACCCCTGTCCCTGGGAGATCACTGTGGGCATGCTGCCCTTGGCTCAGCAGAGGGATGGCCAGTGTACCACACACACTGACAAGTGGGAAGCTCTCCAACAGCTTTTTTTCTCTTCCATTCCTTCCTTTTGTAGCTATGTACGTGGTTGGAGGAGATGGGTGCTTCTTATCACAGTGTCCTTGTTTCTGCTTGCTCAGACACAGAAAAGTACTGGAAGTACTGGCTTGTGCATAGCAGGGTGCTGGATGTTGAGCTGGGATGGCTCTGCTGATCGTGGGAGGGGAAGGCGGGGCGCCCCAGAGCATGAAAGGATGGGCAGTCAGTGTTTCTGTGGGGTGAGCATTTGGGGTGGCTGGGGACACTGCTCAGTAGAGCTCAGTGTCACTGGAGGTACCTGCCAGCCCTCGTCCCTTCGTGGTGCCAGCCAAGACTGTGCCAGGTTCTTGCATGAGGGCACTGCTGGTTGAGCTGAAAAAACACTGTTTGTTTTTTTTTTTTTTCAGTGAAAACTTGAAGGGAACCTTGCTTCTGTTGCTACTTTTTTAGTCAAGCAGCATGTCTGGAAGCCTCTGTCCATAAGGGATGCCATAGGCTCAGTAATTAACTTTCCCTGGGGTCTTTGCAACTTGATATTTCTGTTATTTTTCATGAAGCATCAGTTTTCTTTCCTTAATGCCTCCGTGCTGTTCCTGCAGGCCTTTGAGCTGGCAGAGCGGGAGCTGGGCATCCCAGCCCTGCTGGATCCCAATGACATGGTCTCCATGAAGGTGCCCGACTGCCTCAGCATCATGACTTACGTGTCTCAGTACTACAACCATTTCAACAACCCCAGCCAAGGTGAGTGGTGTCCTCCCAGCCCTCAGGCTTCCAGTTTGCCTCTCTTTGAGTACAGGAAACCCAGCACAGCCTTGTGCTTCCTCCTTCCTGTGGCAACTGAGAGCTGGGTTTGTGGGGAAGGGGAGAGGAGCAGGTAGTACCTGCCTCTCCTGCATCTTGCTGGTGCCCCTGAGGAGGGCTTGGAAGAGAGAGTGCATTTGGGTGAGGTTTCACAGGAGGTGTGGGGTGATGTAATAGCTCAAGCTATGGAAAAAGGAACGCCTTTCTCCTCCCTCTGCACTGCATTCCTGCCAGCTTGGGTTGGGCCACCACCCCTGGTGCTTACCAAAACTCTTTGTGATCTGCTCTAACCCACTAAAATAGGAGAAAGCTAAGTAGGAGCCCATCTCCCACAGCTAATCTTTATGACATAAGTACATGTAAAGTGACTGGAGGACAGAGGGAGTGGAGCCAGGCTGGAATGTTTCAAATCAGCTCATCTGTCCCTACAACTGCAGCCTGAGCTGAGTGCTTTGAGACAGCTCTTCCCGGGCATCCTTTGGCTGGGTGGAAATGAGAGCTCCAGGTCTCCCCTGTTTCAGTCTGTAGCCACAACACCAGATAAATCCTTCCACTTGTATATGCTGCTCCAGGGATGCTGGTCTCCCAGACAAGGAATCCTGCTGGGGACTGGTGTGTGAGCTCCTGCCCCGAGAGCAAGAGATGCTTCACAGACCTGCTGACAGCCTGGAAGCCCTGGGGCCCAGTAGGTCACCACAATACATCAGCAGCTACCCCAGCTGCTCTGGGCTTTGAGCGTTGCTTAGGCAGTCAATTACAAGGAAGCAAAGTAGCACGTGATGAGTAAATAAAATCACAGTGAGAGGCTGGCATCCCTGGGCCACAGAAGGGGATCCACAGCAGGCCAGTCTCGCTGGCAGCCTCACAGCCGACCCATTATTAGATTGTGTTTGTCTCTTCCACCTAAAATAAGCACTGAAGTTTTGGGAGAGGCAGGTCTCATCCTATGTCACAAGGCTGGATGATTTTATTTTTTTTCCCCTCCCCTTCCCGCACATGGGTGGTGTGAGTCACCACTGCTCTCCACGCCTGATCCTCCTTCCCTCTTGCCTCCAGCCAGCGTCCCTCCACCTATGAAGCGACCCACTGCCGCCTCCTCTCCTCCTCTGCTGTCCCACAAGACCCCTGTGCCTGCAGTTGAGAGTCCTTCAGCCCCACAGGTACCTAATTTCTTGGTAAAGTTTCCAAGACAGCCTGAGGCAGTGGTACCCCCTGTGCTGCGGGTGAGGAGATGGGGAAAAGCCTGTCACAGAGCCATGGATCTGTGCAGGGGCCTGCCTGTGTATTTTGGGAGTGAGGGATGTTTGGGATTTTGTTTCCTTGTGGGATCCAGCCGAGAATGATTTTTCTCTGAGTCTGTGGACTGTAATTTGTTCATAGCAGGCAAGAGGTTGGGCAGATTGGAGCTGAATGTCCTTCCTATGTGGGGATAACACTGTAGGATGAGGAAAGAGCAGGAGCGTGGGACTAGAAGGGCAGAAAAGATGCCTTTTTTTCAGTTTTTTGCAGTTGTGTGGGATGGGACCTTTTTCAATGATTCGCAGGACCCTGGTGCATGGGGTACAGATGAGTCCCTTCCACAGCCCTTCAGCTGTGGATAGGGCCAAGGCACCTTTTGAAGTGGCCCCTTCTAATTTGGGAAGAGGCAGCCTGCCTGTGCCTGGGCTTGAGGGCAGCTGTTGTGTGCATTGTCAGCCCCTGAGGTCAGCCCTCAGCGATGGGCCTTGCCCAGGGAGCAGCTGCTCTGCAGAATGCGTGCTCTGGGGGGCAGCCCGCGCCCCCCGGGCTGAGCTGCCTGTGCTGTGTCCCAGGATGAAGCCCCCTCGGAGCGGCCCCAGCGCAGCGCGCTCAGCAGCACCTGCGCAGCCTGCCAGCAGCACGTCCACCTGGTGCAGCGCTACCTGGCCGAGGGCAAGCTCTACCACCGCCAGTGCTTCAGGTAGGTCCTGGCCAGGCCTGCTGGGGTGGCCTCTCTCCTCGGCACACGGGGGGTCTGTGGCCTGCTGCACCCCATCTTCGAGTGTCTGCGTCCCTGGGCAGCACGGAACATGAACAACAGTGAGAGTGAAGATGTTCCATTTGCCTGCCAGCCCCCTCTCCAGGGGTCTTATTGGCCCCTTGTGTCCCTGTGCTCCATTCCTATCCTGCTCCCTGCCTCCCTTGCTGACTTGTGCTCTCCCACTTCACTTACTTGGAATCCCAGCCTCTTGAGCTTCTCCCACCTCCATAAAAAAAGGATGCTCTACCTCTTTACCACCTGCCTACTCAGGACCACCCCCCATCCCCTTCCATTGAGGTCTGAGCCATGACATCATCCTACAGACCTCCTTCCACCTACACTCCACATCCTTAACTGGATATACAGGCTTCCATGCTGCCTGGGTGGTGCTGAGCTCCCAGGGAGCATGTGGAGAGCTGCAGACTGTTAACAAACTGAGGAATGAGCAGCTCTCTGGTTACTCCCTGAGTACAGGTCCTTACCTGCAGCACCTGTGAAATCATTTCACTTTGCTTTCCCTGCTGTGATGATGAAGAAATGAGATCTCTCCCATGGACCACAGAACAAGGGCTGGCATTTGGTCAGAGACATCGAGCCACTGGGAAGATGTGGGAGGCCGCATTCACCTGCCTAAGCCAGCTGGCGATGTGCTGTAGAAACAGTGTCACAGCAGGGCAGCTGAGCTGAGGTCCGTCAGGCTTCTCATCTGCAGCTGGAACAAAAGCAGGAGTTTTGGGATGCAGGTGCAACCTGCACTGTCTTCATGGGCCAGGAAAAGGAGAGGTGCCATGTCTGCTGTGGCACAGCTCATAGCCCTTCAGACTGAGCAGGGAGATCCCTGTAATTTAATCTCAAATGTTTTGCCTCCTGATTGTTTTCTTGTCTATTTTCTGTTTTGGATTTTTTTTTTCCCCTGTCCTGATTCATGGACGGTATTTGGTCAGAAATGTCCCGTGACAGTGGTTCCTGTGGGCTGATGGAGATAAACCCAAGGCAAACCACTTTCTCCCCTTGTCTGAGCTTTCCACCTCCTCATTTCATCCTACTCCTTCTCTCTTAGAGTCCCTATGTCCTCACACTTCTGCTCTCCATTTCAAAGGAAGTCCCAGTCAACTGGATGCCCAGAGCAGAATTCCTTGCCAAAATTATCTGCTGGCAGCGTAGGGCAGCCAGCTGCTGCAAGCACCAGGTATTCAGACAAGAAGGAACAAGCTTGGCTTTCATGGGAGTGCTTGATCAGCCCCTTGCCTTTGGCTGTCTTTCACGTATGCTATCCACCTCCCTTCCCAGGTGGAGAAGGACTGGCTTGATTGCCAGTGCTTTGTATCATGCTTGTGCCTGGAGGGATTCATTAGGAAGCATTCAGAGGCTCAGTGGGGGAAGAGTGGATGATCCAAGGAGATGTGGCAGAAAGCAAAGGACAGGGAAGCTATTAGCCCAATTTCAACAGGCAAGGCAGAGTGTAAGAATGGCCCTGCTGCCTAAGGCCCTTGTCCTTTCAGCCAAATGCTGTGGCCCAGCTGGATGCCATAGTCAGCATTACTGAGGCGGAGCATGTGACCAGGCCAGGCTTGTGTGTTCCTTCTCCTGAATACTCTGGAAGCCTCCATTGCAGGCATTTCCCGAGTAGAAATTGATGTAATTTTATTTGATAATCAGCATTGGGGAGTGGCTGTTTTACAAACAAATGTGTCTGACAGCTCTTTAATGTGCCAGGACCCTTATCCCCCGCAAGGCAGCTGGTAGTCTCCCTGTGCCAGTTCTGAACCAGTTGCTCCCTAATTCCAGTTGATATTCACTGTTTCATGTCTCTGAATGGTTGGGCCCTCTCCGCATTCCAATTGTGGAAACCACACCATATCCCAATACCAACTGTCACCCTTCCACATCTATTAAATCCTTTCTGAGATGAAGGAAGAACCCACATGTGTGCAGTATTTGAGTTGTGAACTTGCCCTGGGTTCCTACAGTGGCCTGGTTACATTTCTCTACTTATTTTCTGAATTACTTCTCCAAGGGCACTGTAGGATTTAGTAGCAGGGGTAAGAACTAACTCCCTGTCCCTACAAGGGTCTTCCAGGTGTGTTGCTTTCTGTGAAGGGCAGGATGGCATCCCCCATCTCATGGTGCTCTCTCTTCTCATTGGCAGGTGTAAGGAATGCTCCAGCACACTGCTCCCGGGGTCATACAAGCCTGGGTCAGAGGCAGGGACTTTTGTCTGCATGCAGCATCGTGGTAAATTGGCCATGAGCGGGAAGGCAGAGAGGAGACCCAGCCTAGACCGACAGTCACCAGAGCTAAGAACTGAGACTGGGGCTGACAGCATGGGTGAAGATGCCCTCCAGGCAATAGCAGAGGTGGGGAAGGATGATGCTGATTCCCAGGAGAGTGTGGCAGAGACCTCTACGGCTGCAGAGGGCCTCGCTGGCCCACCAGAGAAGGACAGCACAGCCAGCAAAGCAGAGACACCGACAGCCCCTGCTCATGCTGGCAGTGGGGCACCTGTGTCCCAAACTCCCCCCAGGCCTCCAATCCCCAGCAAGCCTGCAGGGCTCACCCAGGACAAAGGCAGCTCACTGGATGGACGGCTCAGAGACTCACGTCCCACCCCAGCCCCAAGGAAGGCCACCGATGTGTCTGCCCTGTCCCCTCCAGCCTCCCACCCTGTCCCCCGGCCCAGGTCCACTCTGCAGGGCGAGGGCAGCGAGTGTGGGCCTGGCATGGTGAACGGTAAGAGGGCAGGGTGGTGGCAGGGGCTGCCCTCCACATCCTCAGTGGGTGAGGTGCTTGACTGCAGGTTGGCTGGGTTCCCTTCCTTCTCTGCAGCCTGACACTCTTCTGCCTCTGAGTAAATCTTGGGTTCAGATACCAGGATTGTCAACAATTGCCAGCCATCCCCATAGCAAGGAGAGCAGTACTAATTTTCCTGCCTGTCTGCTCCCTTGTACTTCTCCAGAGCTCTCCAAAGGCAGCAAGCCAGTGTGGAGGGAAGTTGGTAGAGCTAGAGGAGTTTGCAGGTGTGGGAACAGAGGGGCATGTCAGTTCTCCAGGTGCAGCTCCCAGGGAGAAGTGGGGGGGGGGGAAAGGAAAGGGGATGTTTGGGGTTAGCTGGCTGCATCAACTGTGGGAGAAATGCCATGGGGTCTTCAGGGAGTGGGAATAGCCACCTTCCTGTGGGAAGGTATCTAAGGTGCCTCATGTTGATTTAACTCTTTTTTCATGTCCTTTTGCTGTTGTGACAGTCTGACTCTATGTCTTTCTAGGTCGGGTACCTGAAACCAGCCCCCCTGTCCCAAAACCTCGTGGGAGACCCTGCTCCTCTGATCGGTACGTCCCTCTGTTTGCAGATCACCTGAGAACTCCATAGCAAGGTGGGGCTATGGGGACAGCACAGCTGTGGTCTTCTCTCCCACCTGCATTAGCTCCTGCTCTTAGGAGGATGAAGGTTTTGACCAGGTTCCTTTTCCAATAGGAGCTAGCCCAGCATGGTCAGGCCGATAGTGTTCATCCGTACCTCCTGGGCATTTTTCTCTTATTGTAAAGAGTTTGAGAGCTTCAGAAAGGTGTTTCTGTGGCACAGGCAGATTGCCAAATGCCTTCTGAAATGGCCCTGCTTGTGGGTGCTGAGAAGGCGACATTTGTCTGCCTTGTGGAGGGTTTGTCCTGGGAAAGGTAGGAAGACCAGTTATGCCCATAAAGCTCAGCCTTTGCCATTGCTTAGCAGATGGAAGCTGTAATATTCAGACACCAAAACACTGGGCCCAGCAGGCAAGTCAGGCAGGCTGTGTTTCCCTAAGGCCTGTAGGTTTGCCCACAGAGAGTGAGACACTGTGTCTGGGGAAGCCTAGGGCCATCCTTGGGTGAGAAAGCTCCTTCTGCATGGGAGATGTCCTGCTTCATCTTTCCTTCCCCCCAGGGGCAAAGTCCCTCTCCAGTGCCTTGCCACCCCACCTTGTCTCTGCCATCTCGATTTCTCTTTCTCTTCTACCAGTGGTGGAGCTACTGCAAGAGCCAAGGACCCACCGTGGATGGCCTTAGTGCAAGCAGAGCCCAAGAAGAAGCCAGCTCCCCCTCCTCCCCCAGGCAACAGCCATGAGACTCCAAGTAGGACTTCAGAGGAGGAGGATGGGGAGGAGGTGAGGAAAGCCAGGAGTGAGGAGAGCAGATCTGATACGATAGAGCCCAAACCGTACAACCCCTTTGAGGAAGAGGATGAGGAGGAAGTGGAAAGTGCTGACACCCTAAAGAGCACACCTGAGCAGGAGCAGAGCGAGACTGCTGCCAAACCTCTCCACCCCTGGTATGGCATCACTCCTACCAGCAGTCCAAAGGCAAAGAAGAGGCCAGCTCCACGAGCCCCCAATGCTTCCCCGCTAGGTGAGCTTCCTCCCGCTCCTTTATCACTCCTCTTCAGCCCCCGTGCATCCCCTTGGAGATTCCCCCTTCCCAGGTGCCTCTGCATCACCCTGGCAGGCCAGGCCTTTATGCAGTGATGGTTGCATTAGTTTGCATTAGCCATGTCCTCTCTACCCACTGGAGCACGGCATCTGCAGGCAAGATTTTACGCTGACCCGTGTGTACAGTGTATGCCACCCTCCCCTTCTGTCCTGGCGGTCCCTTCACTCCTCCCTGAGCTCTCAATTTGCTTTGCAGCCCACCACCCCATCTCCAGGCTGTCACACTCTGAGCCATCATCCTCCACCCCCTCTCCAGCCCTCAGCCTCGAGAGCATCAACTCTGAGAGTTCAGCCAAGGTGCTGGGAGACACCGATGAGGCCTCAGTGCCCAAAAGCTCCTCTGAGCCCACTGTGCACATGCCGGCAGCAGCCAAGACTTCCAGCGCTGATGCACCGCTGGCCAGCGTCTCCTCCGGTGAAAGCCCTGCTGTCCCAGCCAGCCTCTCCACCAACTCCTCCTTCTCCTCCTCCAGCGAGCTGGCCAGCCTTAGTGGGGAGACGCAGCCCAGCACCCGGCACACCAGCAGGAGCATCTCCACTGGCAGCCTAAAGACCAGCCCCAGCCGGCTGCCGCCCAAGCCACCAGCTGGGGCTAGCCCTACACCCATCCTCTTGGCTTCAGATGGGGGTGCTGGGAGCCCCAAGACATCTTCCTCACCCAAACCGCAGCTGAAGGTGAGATGATGACTTTCTCCCCATCCAGATCACAAGGCTTTTCTTCCCCATCCATCAGTCACAGGGAATCTGTGGGTCCAGGCTTACCCCTTTGCTTGATGTGCGACCCCCGGAAAGCAAGCTTCAGACCTGTGTTAAATGGTGCCTCTGCTTGTACTCTGCCTACCCCATGTGCTAGAGAAGAGGCTGGGTGTCATGTAGTCTGGGCAAACAGGAAGGGAACCATGAAGGAAAATATTTCAGCATACTTGTGAGAGAGAGGCTGGGAAACTGATGTCAAACACGAGCACAGCTATTTTTTTTACTAGGCGCTTGTGGAGATGAGTGCTGTGTTCCTTCTTTAGGAGGCTGTGGGGCAGGACAAATGCTAGCACTGCCCTGCTATCCCCACCTGTTGGGATCCCTTCCCTTCCCTGGATGCTCATGTATCTGCTTTTGTCTGCCCTTTCCAGTCTTCCTGCAAAGAGAACCCCTTCAATCGGAAGCCATCACCTGCTGCCTCCCCCTCTGCAAAGAAACCTCCCAAGGGCTCCAAGCCTGCGCGTCCTCCTGCGCCAGGCCACGGCTTCCCACTGATCAAACGCAAGGTAAAAGGGCCCTGGGGAGCGAGGAGGGGAAAGCCGGCTCTGTGCTATCCCCCAGGGCTGTAGCAGTCTGCAGGCACCCTGCTGAGGCATGTGTGGGCAGGGATTACAGCAGGTGGTTGTGGCTGGGAGGAGGGTGTGCAGGCTACACCTTATTCATGAAAGCACCATCATCTTCCTTTGCTCCAGAGTGGGGTGGGGATTTCAGATCCACACTTCGATGGAATATTCTGTTGTACCCCTGCCCTTGCTAATGTTGACCAATTCTCTGGATTACCCCTGGAAACTGGAGTCTGGTGGTAATGAAAGTGTCTGATTTATGGTTTGGCAGGTGCAGACAGATCAGTACATCCCTGAGGAAGACATCTATGGGGAGATGGATGCCATTGAGCATCAGCTGGATGAGCTGGAGCACCGTGGGGTGGCCTTGGAGGAAAAACTGCGCAGTGCTGAGAATGGTGTGTGGGTTGGGCTGTCTGTGGGTGGGGGGGGGGACAGACCCTAGGGCTGCCCTCTCTCCAGTCAAGGAAATAGCAACAGTGACTTCTTCCCTGCTGATGCTGGGGTTGGAAGAGCACAAGAGGCTGTGCTGGCCTCCAAGATTGGTCACAACCTTACCCTGAACATGGAGATGTCCCTAGACTGGAAACAGGTGGGAGAAAAGATAGGGTCTCTCTGGGCCTCAGAAATAGGCTGAGATTGGGTTGGCTCTAGCCCAGTGCCTCTCCCCTGGCTAGGCAGAGCCCAGCGTGTTGCAGGGTGATGGGATCCACCAGGGCTGGGAATGGCTCTGAACTGCCCCTTTGCTTGGCAGACAACCCTGAGGACAACCTGCTTGTGGACTGGTTCAAACTCATCCATGAGAAGCACATGCTGGTGCGCCACGAGTCGGAGCTCATCTACATGTAAGTGTGTGCAGGGGTCTGGAGAGGCACTGACACCCTCTTGGGGTTCCCTTTCTCAGCCCTCCTGAAATGGTGTTTCCGAGGGAGATCCTAACCTGGCCTTGCCTAAAAAGGGAGGGACTAAGGGCAAGCAAATCTGTCCAGATGCACTGAGAACTGACCCACAGTGTGTCACCAGAGCCTCTGCAGCATCTACTCCAGGAAGGCCTTGAGCAGTCAGGGCTGGTCCTTACTGGTCCTTGGTTCCCTGGCTATACAGGGAAAGATCAGCATCTTGATGTTCTTTCCAAGCTCACCCTGTACTTTGGGATGATGTTCCACCTCTCTGGAGCCTTGCGGTGCTTCCCAACATTTCCCTCTTCCTTTGCAGTTTCAAGCAGCAGAACCTGGAGCAGCGGCAGTCAGATGTGGAGTATGAGCTGCGGTGCCTCCTCAACAAGCCAGGTAAAGCACCACTCTGGGTGTGCTAGCCCCTTTTTTCATAGAATCATAGACTATATTGAGTTGGAAGGGACCCACAAGGACCATTTATCCCTTGGGCAATATCTCCCCTTTCTCTAAGTGGATCTCAGGTGAAGAGAGGCAGATCTGTAGGGATGCCAGTGCAATCAGCTGGCTCTAGAGGCTCTGTTCCATCTCAATATAAGTCTTGTGCAGGGATGTGCTCTTTTTGTCCCCATGGAATGCCACATGCAGGGCTCTGTCCCCATAGCACTGCTAGCCCAACTGGCCCTGTAACACGGCAGGGTAGAGGGGATTGTGCTGGAGATGTCTGCCCCGAAGCCCTGAATTTCAGTGCTCCTTCAGCCATGTAATTGCCTGTCCTTCCCTGGGCTTTGGCTGGGTAGAGAAGGACTGGACCGATGAGGACCGAGGGAGGGAGAAGGTGCTGATGCAGGAGCTGGTGACCATCATTGAGCAGAGGAATGCCATTGTGAACTGCCTGGATGAGGACCGGCAGAGGTGAGTGAGGAATGGGGTGAGCTGGGGGAGAAGGGAAAAGCACAGCCTGTCTGACTCAGTGCCACATGAGTGCCTTGTGGGGGTGTCTCAAGATGTCCACGTTGCTGATGTCTTTCCTAGGCTTCCCAATCCTTGTCTCTTTGAATGCTTTGTGTGGGAAAGACAGGACAGCATGTGCAGCCTGTGGGATTTATCCTGCTGGTGGCAAATACTCACAAGACAGTGATGGATGTGCCCCTCTATGGCTTTTAAGTAGGAGGCTCTCTAGCCTTAAACAATACAGCAGCTGTTTTCAGGGCTGAATTCCTGACCTCTTTCCCATTCTTTCTTTCAGAGAAGAGGAGGAGGATAAAATGTTGGAAGCCATGATTAAAAGGAAAGGTAAGAAACAAATGGGAAGCTTTTTGGAGTGATGTTTTCACTGCTGACCCCAGTAAGGGGCAGCACGAGCCATTTGTGAAATTGTGTGCAGGAGAGAATTGAATCTATTCTGTGTAGACTGGGGAGACTTTCCTGTAGGGCCAATAAAGTTAGAGGCTCAGTTGTGCTGTACACCCCTGTTATCAGAGAAAGTGTGCATGCAGTGGAGGGCTTTGATTCATGGCTGTCACCTTGCTTATTGTCATGAGCGTGTCTGTACAACTGTTGACATCCCACAGTAACAACCTCCCTTTGCAACCCCAGAATTTCACAAGGAGACGGAGACAGAGAGCAAGAAGAAAGGCAAATTCAAGCCCATGAAGGTGCTTAAGCTGCTGGGCAACAAGCATGACTCCAAGAGCAAGTCACCCAAGGACAAAAGCTAGAGCAGGGGAACACCAGCAGTGGGAGGGAACCCCGACTCGCCTCTCCCTGGCCCTGGCTCGCCTCTGCCCCTGCTCCCTCCCCAGGCACCCAAGCTGCCACCCCAGGGAGATGCCAGCCCTCAGCCCAGAGTGGGTGAGAATGACCAAAGCCCTCCCCTTCCCGAGGCTGTAGGGGAGCATGGCCATACCCTCTGTGAAGCCTTGTTAACAAAGGGGGAGAAGACGGGTTTGCTTTTCAGATACGTTACCCAATTGTGTGCTCTTGTCAATAACTGAGAACAAGAAAAGGAGTTTCGTATTTGTGGGAAAACTTGCACTAACTGCATCCCGTCCCTTCTCCTGCTCTAACTGTGACAGTTCCACGTGCCTCTGATTTCTGCCAGGAGGGGACTGGGCCTCCCTGTCCCTCCCTGCCTGCCCACTCTTGTCCCTCTTCTGTTCCATTTTTAACTTCAGGAGAAAACTGACATTAGAATCAGGATCCTTTGGGTTTTACTGGCCTAAACTAAAAGGTTAAGAAAATACTCCTGCATCACAAGGCTCTAGAACCATAGCCAAAAAAACCAACTGATGCCCTATTTATTTTGAGCTGTCCCCTCCCTCGAGTGCCGGGGTTGGGTGGGCTCTGTCCCAAGGCTGAGAGGACCCAAGGGGATGGCGTACAGCTGCTAGGATGTAGCTCATGTGCCCTACTCAGGAACCCCGCTGCTGCTAAACACTGCTGACTCTGCTGCCTTCCTGGGGAGGGAGGACCTGTTCCTTTTCCAGGCAAGGGCAGAAAAGCTCAAGATAGACTGAGTGAGGGGGCACTAAGCTTGTGTCCCTGCTCACCAGTGCCACCCTTGAGCGGCAGGGGAGAGAGGCGCAGTCACAACTGACCTTTACCCAGCTCCATCTGTGTATACTTTAAAAGTGTGCAGATGTGGCTGGTTGTTTTTTACACCTCCTTTACTAGATGAATTCAAACCTATCCTAAAACTTTAAACCTCTTATTTTATTTGTCATGTGTGTGCGTGTGTGTACATCAGAAGAGGGAATTTGGGGGGCAGTGTTCTTCCAACCATCCCTTCTTCCTTCCATTTTTGTTTCCTGCCTTCACTTCCAAGATGATAAGTTATTTATTGAATTATTGGATCAGTCTCAATTAGAGTTTTATGGGTGTTTGGTTGGTCAGCTGTTCATCATGCCTTCTCATTAGCAAATTAGACATAACCAGCCCTGAGCCATCTGCTGCAGTCTCTTCTAAAACCCCAACAGGCTTTAGCCAAAATGCTCATGGAGCAGTGCCTTGCAAGGTGGCTGGTGTAGCATTCTGGAGAGGAATCCTCATTTCCCAAAACCAGAGGGACCTGAGCCCCTCCTCAATCCCAGCATGGCCCCCATGGCTGGGAGCTGGCCAGCTCAGCCCTGTGCTGATAATGCTATCTCACCCTTGCCATACCCAGCAGGCTGATGAGGAACAGTGGTAGGGGAGGGGAGATCCCAAAGCACAACTCTTCTCCAAGGAGAAACAAATCTGCTTTAGAGCCTGCTGTCACATCACTGTTGCCAAAGGCCACTGGGATCGCTACAGCCTGACACCCCTTGGCCCGGTGCCCAGTCAGAAGTTTGATTTGTAAATTATACTGTACTAACCCCATGACTTCCATTCACCTGAACAGTAATAAAAGAAACATTGGATTAAAAAAATTATTGTGGATTAGGTTTCTGATTCCTTTGTGCACTCGTGCTGTCCCAGGGCCAGGGCATGCTGCCTGGGCTTTGGAAAGTGGCTGAGTATTGCTAAGAAGCAGGGGATGAGATCTTAAGGAAATTGGAAACTGGAAGTTATGCTGGGATTTCCACATGAAAAGTTGGACATCGTGCTTCAGCCTGCTGGAGGACAGAGGTACAGGTATTTATGAGGTGAGCAAACAACCATTTCCAGTCTCTGTGGGAACAGAGTGGCTATTCTGCATACCATGCTTTCAGGAACCAAAAAATCACAGCAACCCCCCAGCAAAGAGCAGCAGGCACTGGGGTGAAATCCCCTGTCCCTGCTTGGCACAGCTGTGTTCCCAAGCCCCTGCCCAGTGGGCTGCCACCAGTTTGCTGATGCTGCAGGTCACAGTCACAGTGACGTGCAGCAATGCCAAGGGCTTGTGATTGCACAAGGCTGTGCAGCTGCATTTCCTCCAGAGACATCCCTGGAGTCACAGGGCCAGGAGCGAGCAGGTTACAGGTGTGGTGGCAGTGTGTGTTACCATCATGCTGTCACAAGAAACCTCCACCTCTGGGTAGACGGGAAGGAGTTACATTTCTATGGAAGGATTGCTCTACTCTGAGGCACTGCAGAGGAAAAAGAAGGCTCTACTTTGTCATGTTTTGGGAGCCGTTGCTGTGTGTTTTCATGTCTTTAATATTATTGAGCAAGAAGGGATCCAGTGTGTGGGAAGGATTTTACAACTTCTGTCACTGTGTATGTACAAATTGGTCCTGCCTTCTAGTTTCAGGCAACAGATGGTGCTGCCCCCTCTTTGGAAACAGACAGGGACCAGCCTCTGATGCCCAGAGTCTGGGAAGAATAGGTGGGAACAAATTGCACCTGTGTTTTGCCCTTGGCCTAGTCTTGGAGACTGGATTTGTTCCCAACAGGGAAGGCTTTTGTCATGATATTTCTCATGTCCTCACTTCTCTTCTTGTCAATGATCTCCATCTCATGCAATTTCTGCAAAGTAAAAAGGAGAAGAGCTGAGCAGGGAGAAAACCAGCAGCTTTTTTTTTCTTCTCTTGCCAATCTCAAGAATAAAAACTCTGTTTCCCTGATTAAGTTACATGCAGAGATGGAAAGAAAGCTGGAAAACAACTATCCACCATTCCCCAAATTCACACCTGAGCTGTGCCATGAAGGGAAGCAGCTCTTTGCCCCCTTCCCTGCTCAGATACCAGAAAAGACTCTGCTTTATGATCTCTGACACATGGGATTCCCTCCATGCACTGTTCATCCAAGGCCCTTGCATACCTGTGAGATTTCAGTGAGGACGATCCCTTGATACTTCTTGCCCTGTCCTAGAGCTTCCATCTCTGCCAGGAATTCCCTCCTCTCTTGAATTTCATTCATCACTGGTGGATAAGAGAAAGAACTGTGGACAGAGCATGCAGCCAAGAGGCAAGAAAACATGTTTCTGTCTAGATCTGAACCCCCAATTTCCTAGTTCTGCTTGAACAGCAGTCCCATCTAGGCAGGGTGATATCTGCTGTAACACTCACCTTGCACAACATGTCATCACAATATCTCAGCAGTCCCTTACATAATGGGAAATGTTCCCTCTGCCCAACTTCTTACCACTCCCTGACTCCCAGGAACACTAGTTTTGTACTTTTCTTTATGTAGACAATTATCTTTTGTTTGTGGGCAATATAACCAGTCTGTGGATGGAGACAGAACCTGCTGTTGAGGTTCATTAGTTGATATGCATCATCCAGTGACTGCAACCATCCAAGACCAGGCATGGATCATCAGCTGCTGCTTTGCAGCACAAACCTGCAGCCAGCTGATCCAAATCCTGTCACAGATGTGTCAAGGACAACATTCAGCTTGTGACAAGTGTTGGAGGCTACCAAGCACGAGTAAAATCAGCTGCACTGGCTCCCTGCAGCAGGGAGTACCCCTTCTGTGCACATTATTCTAGCAATGCCCATCTTTGTGCTGCCCTGGCTGGCGAGGTGCTGGCAGGGCTGTACACACACACTGAAGATTCAAGCACAGAGAGGTATTAGGCAGGGTTTTGCTATCCCAGTATACACTGCAGACCAAAGTCTTTCACTGCTTCAAATTCTGCTTGATACTCAAGCTTTGCTAGTATAAGTGCTGTGATCCTGGAGTGGAACATCCCAAACTGTGGTCAAGCTATCAAGTGACCTGGTCTGTGTTGAGTGATGCTTGCTGGGAAAAGGACCAACAGTACTTGAGCCTGCTTCCCAGGTATCCCTGCACATGCCATGGCTATTCCCCTGCCAGCAGGGTGCATTTTGTGTGGGCAGCCCAGAGAGCCACCTGCCAGCAAACCTCAGCAGTATAAGCTCTGTGAGGATGGCTGGATCAGAGTGTCACAGCAGCGAGTCCTTTCTCTTGGAAACTGGCCTTTGTGGCTCCTTCTCTAATGGGCTTTAGGTTACTGGCACCACAGGCTGCCAGGCCAGCCCTAGGAGGGAGCTGGCTTCCCAGGCCTCCTGCCTGCCCCCCTCCTGGGGACATGAAGACGTACATTCCTCAAACCGGTCAGGCTCAGCTATCTCCTCTTCCTTTTTCCGAACAGACACCTGCTCCACCTTGTCCTCCACCTCATCCTTCCCTGATGCTAAGATCTTCTGAAGTCTTCTCTTCTCCTTTTCCAAATCTCCTGTGAATGCCAAAGGAAAAAAACATTATTATCAGCGTGTCTCCTCATGGAGGAGCCTGACCACTCTGCTTCCCTGCTAAGTGTGCCAGAGGAAGTGATTCATTAATGTCAGTCCATCCCTGGACTGTGTGCAAGCACCACACAGGTGTACAGAGCCCACCCAACCAACACCAGAGGTGTGGTTCACATTTATGTGCTAGAAAATGATGTAGTGCTCCATTCTTGCTCAAGGACTGTGCAGGTCCCTATCACCTGTCCCCCCCCAGCTGGCAGGCAGAAGTCAGCGAGCACTTGCAGCAGATGTTCCCTCAGAGATCCATTTGTGAAGCAGACTGAGAGCGTGAGGATGTGGAGCTATTCAGACACACTGCCACTGCTGGGATTGAGGCAGGGGAGGGACAGAAGGGGAAGAGAGGCTCCAGGCATCACCGTGTATTTATTAGCAATGTTTGCTGACTTACTTGTGGGCTGTGGCTTGAATTTCTCTCGGGTGTAGGCATCTCCTGCCTGGCAGACCTTGGCAGGTCGGAGAAACGGTCTAGCTGGAAGCCTGCATGACTGACAGGCTGCTGGGTAGGGAACAGGCACTGGCTGTTGGCTGGATGGGGGGAATCTCTGAAGGGGCAGGGCATCTCCGCCTGGGGGAGGAACCAAAAATAACAGCAAATCAGGCAGCGGGGACTCTCAATGGATGGCTCCGGGCCATTGCCGGCAGATCTACCTGTTGATCTATAGCCGCATCACAAACGAAGACCCCAGTGCCCCAGATGTCTCACCCTGGTCACTGGGCACGACCGACTGCAGTTCAAATCACACCCTTGCGCCTTGTTTCCTGGCTGACCCGTGGGGACAGCTCACCCCGTTTGTCCCCATGTATCAGCAGCTGCCGTGCTGCTGCTTTAAAGCACTCGCCCATCCGAGCAGGCTCTGGGCCAATGCCGAGATGCAAAAGCTCCTCCCCACAGCCCAGCAGCGGGCAGGAGAGCCAGAGGGCCTCACTCACGTGTCACATAGTCCATCAGGTATCGCTTCTGGGAATGCGTCATCTGCAACTCCTCCATCATCCCTGAAAAACACAACGTGTCGATGAAGAGGCAGCCCAGCCGGGCTGGGGAGCCTGCCCTAGGGTCACCTCCCCTCACAACCCCAACCCGAAGGGGAAGATGCGGGTTTGGGAGACCCCAGCCGGAGCCAGACAGCAGCGGCGGGCCCACCCGTTTGCCGGACCGCCCGGTGGGACGCTCTGCCTCGGAGCGAGGCACGGTGCGCGGGACCCCGGCGCCCCGAGCAGCTGAGCCCCGCCCCGCCGTTACCTCTCACTAACTCCTGCGTGCCTGTGCTGTACCGGGCCGGCCTGCCCGCCGCCGAGACCCCGCCGCGGCCCGGGGTCCCCGCCGCCTCCATCGCGACGGCGGCGACAGGGCAGGCCGGGGGGCGCGGGGCGGCGGAAGCGGCGGCGGTCGCCACGGCAACGGCGCAGGAGAACTTCCTGTGGCGTCACGGCAACAGCCGGAAGTTGCTCCCGGAAGTGCGGGTCAAGAGGCGCCGCCGGGCAACATGTCCGACAACGAGGACAAGTGAGTGAGAGGGGGGCGGCCGAGGGCAGGGAGGGAGGGAAGGCAGGCCGCCAGGCGGCGTGTGGCGCCTCGGAGCGGTGGCGCGGGTCGAGTGGGGGCGGCTCGGCCACAAGTGCGATGCGTGTGTCTCTCCCGCAGCTTTGACGGGGATGACTTCGATGATGTGGAGGAGGATGAGGGCCTGGAGGACCTGGAGAACGCGGAGGAGGTGGGTGCCCCGTGCGCCGCCCGCAGGGCCGCGCCACAGCCTGGCTGGGCGGCTGCTGTGGCTGGGGAAGCCTCGGTGGCTCCCCCCACACCTCCGGGCCTCCATGGGGGTGCGGCTGAGCAGCGGCGTGGGTCTGTTTCCACCAGGAGGGACAGGAGAACGTGGAGATTCTGCCCTCGGGAGAGCGGCAGCAGGCAAACCAGAAGCGCATCACCACCCCCTACATGACCAAGTACGAGAGAGCCAGAGTCCTGGGCACTCGTGCCCTGCAGATAGCGTGAGTATTGCCCACTGTGCCCCAGCATTGCTGCAGCTGCACCTCCCTTTACAATGGTTAGTGCTTCCCTCTTCCCTTAAAAATTCCCGGGTCTTCTGACTGCTTTGCATAACTGCTGAGCTTGTGTGTCACCCCCTGGTCAGCCTGAAGCTGACACTATTGCTCCTGAAGTCTGTGTGTCTCTCCTTGCCTGAAATTGTGCTACTTGTGCATAAAGGGGAGCTTTTAGTAGCCACAATGAGTTTTCCTAGATCACAGGCAAAGTTACTGGGGAATGGGACAAGACAGTTCTGATTTCTGCCTTTCCTAAGAGAGCCAGCATGGACTTGGAAGCTCATGACTGGTTTTTGAAAGGTGATGTTGGAGGGAGAGATGCTTCAGTTGATACCACAGGGCTGTAGGACTTGGGAGTGAAGAAACCACTGAAATTTGTTCTAAATGCAGTTGCATTGGGGGTTTTTAAAGTGTAAGGTTTTTAAAGTATTTGCAATAGTAAGGCCTTACTTATAATAGACAATAATTTACTTTAAGTGCTGTCAAGGCTGGCTGCTCTTAATCCATTTGCCTTTTTAGACTTGTTTTAATAAAGAATTTTAGAAAGTGTTGTGCTTTTTGAAAAACTACCTTCTGAGAGAGATTGTTAGACAGTGGCAAGGGTTTGAGTTTCATCTTGGTTAAATCCATTTTCATCATGAGGCTTTTCTTGTGCATCATTTAGAAGCTCACAGGCAGGCAAGCTTTTCTTTGCACAGCCTGTGAAGCTGTTTTATGCATGTTCTTTCAGTTGGTGAGAGGCAAGAAAAACGGGGGTGATGAGATGGGCCTATGCCAGGCCTTTAATCCAAAACACTCTGGTTGTGCTTCACCTGCATCTTCTGCTTCCAGTGCTGAACCCAGGCCTGCAGCAGCTCCCATGGACTCACCCCACACGATGTGAGCTTTCTGTGCCACCGCTGTCCAGTGGATGGGTGTAGTCACAATCCTTTGCAAAATGCTGAATTTTTTCTTCCAAGAGATAAAGTGCCCTGTAAATCCAGCCCCTCTCTTCCCCTGACCAAGGCCTGGAAGCTGTGAGCAAGTCAGAATGTAAGAGATGTGTTGGAGTTGTAGGAGGCCTGCTCATTTTACAGCAATTGCACCCTTTCCATTGGATTAATGTAGAACCATTTTTTTCTACATGTTTAAGTACAGCAGAGGGCGACTAGGAGAGTGTGGATTTGACCAGTCCTTGAGCACGAGCTGATTAGCAGAGCCCTAGGGATGGGACAAGAAGAACATTGAACTAAAAGTTTGGTCTGTAACCATCTGAGGGAATTTTTTTCTTGCAGTGCACAACAGAGCAAATCAGTTTTGCCAGGGTGGTGTCCCACCCTCCTACTTTATTGGCTGTTGTAGAGGTGACACAGGTAGGCAGGTGTTCAGCTCTTCCTCCTCTGTGTTTTTGCTCAAGTGGCTCTTGATGTTTTTCCTAGGATGTGTGCCCCTGTGATGGTGGAGCTGGAAGGAGAGACAGACCCCTTGCTCATTGCCATGAAAGAACTCAAGTAAGTCCCAGATTTTGTACTGATTTCCCTAAAGCCAGCAGTCCTTTCCTCATCCCAGCATTTAGCAGTTTGTTCTAGGACAGCCTTGCCATCCCTCAATAACAGTGAGCACTGTAGTTGCCTTTTCCTTGTTTCACCTTGGAGTTTCTCCACAGTTGCTGTCTCCCAAACTAATTGCTCCTGCAAACAGTGATGATTAAGAGTGCTCTGGACCTCTTCTACTTCATATTCCCAGTATTCTTTATTTCTATGATGGGATCCCAAGGTCCTCATCTTTTGGAAATTGATTTAATTCCCCAAATGGAGTTGTTTTAAAGCAGCCATCTGAACACACCTGTGTTCAAATGAAGTGCTGGCAAAAATTAAAATAAGGGTCAGGCTGGTGAGAATGTTTGTTTCCTGCACCCTTGCATGCTTGGCTTCTTGTGCTTTCCCCTGCTTACAGAAAGGTAAATAAATCCTTTCTGACTGCAGCAGAGGCAGCTTTTGGATGACCACTTGCAGGCCCACTTTTCCACAGTAGAGCTCCCTGCTGTCCCACAGTTTTCCTGCACAGTCTAAGTCACTTGCAAGCCGCTGGACTCTGTTAGTGATTAGGTCCCTGGCCTTGAACAGAATTGTCCCCCTGCTTCCCTGGTTTCTCAGTGCACGGAAGCTGCTCTTGCAGATTTTATATCTGTGTCAGCTCCCTCTGCCATTGCTGAAAGCTCTTTAGGTCATATTCCTGTCAGATCTCCAGGCTCAGACTCAGTTGCTTCTGGTCACTGCCTGTGTGTGAACTCTGGAGAGTAAGTCAGGGTGGTGTGTCCTGTTCTGTGCCAAAATTCAGTTGTAGTTCTTGGCATCGGGGAGTTACTTTACTACTGGAAAAACAACCTCCCTGAATGTAAAGAAGTTGTGTTACTTTTCAAATCTGATACAGTTAAAACCTGATGCCCTGGCTGGATTCCAGACTGTCTCATTATGCTTTGCTGACTTAAATCTACTTTCATGAAGTTAAATTGTATTCAGCATTTTCTTGCTCTCTAATCCGAAGCGCTGTGAGCAGGTGCTGTGCTCCACCCCAGCTGTAACAGGTTTTGGTACCTGAATAGTCACTGTTTCATGTATCCTCCTTAAAATGTAACTGATGCTCTCAGGGTGCAAATTTCTCTGTAAATAACCAGTATCTTCTGGAAGTTCTCAGAATTCTTCCACCTTTTTAGTGTTGTGTGGGGGAAAAACCTTCATTCAAACAAAGAGTGAGTTTGTTCTTCAAGTCCCTTGATTTATATTTTCCCCCTATATCAGGGTTAGGTGCTTGGTATTGTCTCTTAGTGGGTTCAGACCGCAAGGCTCAATTCCTGCAGGAGCATCAGAGGTCTCAGAGGTCTTTGGTGTTCCTAGTCTGAGGGTGCTGAGTGCTTTGCATGTACAAATGAGGGAAGGTTGTTGGGACTTTGCTACATAATATCAAATGACTGGTGCTGCACAGCCCTCAGTTAAATCTAATGAGCTCATTGAAGCCACCAAGTACATCACTTCCAAGGCCTTCTGAAGTGATACAGTGGAGATTCTGACATTTCTGTTCCTCTCTCTCTTCCCATCAGAGCACGCAAGATCCCCATAATCATCCGTCGTTACCTTCCAGATGGGAGCTATGAAGACTGGGGTGTGGATGAGTTAATTATCACAGACTGATCAGATTCCAGCCATTGTTTTCGGTTTGGCATTCCCAGGGATGTTTCTAATTTTGGTTAGTGTTTGTGTAAATAAATTCTAGATCTCCTTATTTTAAATTAAATGTATTTGGGGTTTTTTGCCCTCTGATTTTCTCTTTCAGTCCTGTGCGTCTGAGAGATTACTTTCTTAGCTGTCTCCACCAGTTTGAGTATTATTTTTTTTCTCTGTGTGTCATGTGCTATATTAGCAAGATTAGGGAGCCAAGTGCAATGCTGTTTTTTCAGCTTTCTTGCACTGTTGAAGGCCTCATCTTATAGCTAGGCCAAAGTCTGCAGTAACTCCCACCTCTAGCACTGCTCCTCCCTCGTTACAGAACTGATACCCAATTAAACTCCTGCTGTACAGAAATGCTCTGGCAGGTACTTTAGCTTCAGAAAGACTCCAGCCTTCCACCACTGTCCCTTCTTAAAGTGGGAGTGCTGAGACACCTCCATTGCTTCCCCCTAGACAGTTGGGCCTTTGTGCCCTGAACAGGTTGCTGTGGAAACCCCCAATTTCCTCTTTGGCCAGTGCTGACTGTGGGGCTTCTCAGGAGTATCGTAGAGCAGCTCTCATCAAGCCACCTATTGTTTCCCTGCTCCCTTGCTGCTTATCAGAAGTGGGGATCCCCTTTCAGTGGCACTGCCCCAGCCGGAAGCGTGGCCGCCCCTGGCTGTCCCAGCAGCTCGGCAGGTGTGGGTTGTTGTTGCACTTGCTCCTGGGGCAGCTGTTCTCTGACACAGGGGAACTGAGGTCCTGGGGATGGACAAGCCGTCTCAGTTAAACATACCCTGGTGATTCTTATGGTGGCACAACTGCAGCTAAATCCTAGAGTTCCTTTGATCTGTATTGTGGTGAAAGATGAGTCATCTGTCCCCTTCAGGTACCTGCACTCTCACCTCTGATGTGCTGGGAGGTAATGGGCTCGAGTCAAGAGCTGGGTGGATGCCTTACAATCTGCAAAGGCTTCCAGCCAGCTGCAGATTTTCATCAGTTCACCTAGTTTTCGTTTCTTCATCTGTGTATTTCAAGGTTCTTTCTCTGCATGTTGAAGACTTGAGCTTGGGCAGAACACACCAAATCTTTCTCAATTATCTTACTAAAAAGAGCTGTCAGAGGTTTTGGGTTCTATTTTTAAAGAGAAGGAGAAAGGCACACCTCACCTATGCTTTCTGCCTTTGTATTTTTTTGTGGTCTGGTCCAGAAAGAATATTTCTGACTAGTTTGTATTAAAGCTTGTGCTTATATGTTACGTGATCGTTCTCCATGCTGTATGTGTGGTCGGTGCCTGCACATGAGCATCCATGTCACAAAGGGAGTTTATACCCACCTGCCTGGGAACTTGGCTCATGTAACAGCCATGAATGTCATTCTCTTACTGCTCTCTGTAAAAGCACCAGTCTATCCTTGCTCTCTTGGTGTGCACAGGAAGTGCTGGTTTTGGAGGCAATAATGCAAGAGCTGAATGGGTCCCTGGGTGAAATGACAGGTCAAAGGGGATGTGGAGATGTTTGCAGGTGCATGGAGGGGGTTGACTGTGAAGAACCCAAATGCTTCCTGGTCCAGGCCATCCATACCAAGAAAAGGTTAATTTGCAGCAGTGTGGCCTTCAGCCTTCTCCCCCCACCCTCCATGGAATCCTTTAATCACGTTGGTGTGGTGAAATTTCAGCCCTGAAATGGTGCCTTTGTGCAATCGTTTTGGCGTCTGCCATGGAGCGCGGGGTCGTTTTCTTGTCCTTTTTTTTATTTTTTTTAAATGGCTTCTTTGTTCCCTGCCGGACTCCCCTCCCCAGCCTTGCATCTGTATCAGATACGATTAAAGGGATAGGGAAGGATGCCGGGCCAGCTCCTGCTAGGCTGCAGGAGGAGTGGTTAACCCCTCTGTTACCAGTGGTATTCTTGGTACTGTCTTACTTGCAACAACCCCCCTCTATGAGAGGCATCCCCTTCCATTGGCAAATGGTTGAGGCAGAGCCCACTCACTTTCCTAATTTGCTTCTTAAAGAGCTGGAGTACTTATGTGAGATTAAGAACTTTCTTTTCCCACTCTTCTGTTTATCCATGCTGTGTCACTTTATTCTCCCACCCATGTGATCAGCTTTCATACCTCTAATTCCACCATGGCTTCCCTTCCTCCCTACCTGTGCTCCTGATTTGCTCAGCAGTGCCCTTCTGGGCTCTTCCCACAGCCTGTGATTTGCAGTATAGGTTTCTCCTCCTCTCCATGAATGGTCAGTCCTATTTTGCATGGAACTCTTTAGCTGGCATCACTATTAGATTAATTAAGCCATCCTGCTGTGATGCTCTTGGCCCTATACAGAACTTCATCCAAGTAGTGCTGTGCTTTTTAAAAAGCTTTGAACATTCCACAGTTCCTAGATGTTCTCCTTACTATACTCACCCATAAAGTGTTTAGTGAGCAGGAACTCACTGCATCTGCTCACATGCACCAGGATTTAAGCCCTTTGTAATTGGTGAGGGTGTCTGTGGTAAATTGGCTCCTACCGTTCTGCTTTGAGAGACGTTCTTTAGCAGAGTGATACCTGCTTCACTTTTTTCTTTCCAGACAAGTTCAGATACCTTCCCAGGACCTGACTATATACAGAATGTCTTCTTCAACAAGTTAAAAAGTGTATACATGGTTCTGGAATATATTCTGTGTGTATGAGTGTTTCTGTTTAGGTTCTTGCTTGTGGAAGGCAAGAGGGTGGAGGGTTGAGTTTTTACAGAGAAATTCATGGCTGCTCCCAAAATACACAAATTTGTGTATGTGGGGAAGGTTTTTTTTTGAAGGTATGTCACCTGCTACCTGGTCATGAGGACCAAAGATGAGAAGCCCCACACTTCTATCCTAGAGAACATTAGCAATCACACTAAGAAATTTTTTGGTGAAGCACATGCAAAATAGTACTCTTGATTGCGTGTGCTCTATCTCAGATGAAGAACAGAAGTCAGTGTTAGTGTTTTTCTCATGGAAGAGATGGCTGGAGGTGAGGTGTAAACAGAAGGTGAGCCTCATCTCCATGACGGAGTCTGGACGGCCAGTCAGAATTGTACCTGCGTCCTCTTCCTGACAGGCAGAGGAAGGCTGTGCACAGGATCTATGTGGCAGTGTGTGTGACCCATCATACATGTACTGGGGGAAAAAACAGAGATTTGCAGGGAAGAGGCTGAAGAAACACAGACATGTGCAAATGAAACTTATAAGTTTATTATTCCATATGTGTAATGCAGAGTTAATGTGCTAGGATGGCACAGAGACTGAGGAAAGGGAGGTAGGGAAGGAAGGTGCTACTTGCATAAATAAGGGGACAGGGCTGGAAGAGGTTACATGCGTACAGGGAGCAAACATTCTACATGATCTTTTCAGACACCACAAGGATAAGTCATCTGTAGCTAAGGGAGGCAGGAAGGGCAACTGACAGTCATCAACAGAGGGATACAGCAGCACCCATCACAGTCCACATTTGGTTAAAGTCTCTTTCTAGACTGGCATATGCATTGGGAAGTCCCACAGCATGTCTCTGCCATCAACTGTCAGGAATCATCTTTTCATGCGGCAATTTTTGTGCCAGTTCACTCCCAGTTTCACCCCAGTCCTGGAGATGACAAAGGAGAAGCAAGCAGACTGTCCTCAGATGTTGGGCTGAAAAAAGAAGTTGATCTCTAAGACGTGGTTGCTTCCAGTTTGAAACCCAAAGGCAAAGATGATTACTTTGCACCTAAAGAGGCTTCTTCCATCATCCAAGATTGGGTCTGTATGTACCTTGCTTAAAGCCACAGGAGTATCTTTCCATTCTAAGCATAGATGGGAGGGAGGTGTTGGCTGACTGGGAGACATCATGGATGAACAAGTTCAGCCTGGGTTTGGAGTGGGAGCTCAGAGTACTGGAATCAGCTCGGGGTGTTGGCAAGTGCATTGCAGCTTTCTTGGTGCCTCTTCATTTCATGCAGGCACTGTCAGACATGAAAGAGCAAGGGCCAGGCTTGCTCAGAGGTTATTTGGGATTCTGAAGAGATGAGAAGAGACTGGGAGGCCAGAAATGCCAGACATAAATGAATGATACAGAGGAATTTAAAAAAAGGAGGATTCACCCATAGCACCGTAATGATTCATTGGTCCTTCCCCACCTCTCCTCTGCCTTCATAGGTGAACACGCATGTGCGCACAGGCTGTGATACGAGTAATGCTAAGGCTGGCCATGCTGTTCCCAAATCCCATGTACTGTTCAGGTAAGCCTTCAAATCTCCATGCTGGGAAGAGTGTGGGATTAAACACGGACAGGATGGTGGGGAGAGAAGCTAGGGTGCAGCTGTGGAAATTGGCAGGGAAGCAAGCGTAGGTTGGTCTTCCAAAGTGTTCAAGATTCATGCATGTGTGAATCTTAGGCAGGACTGCTGCACGATACTGATTGCAAGGAAGCCAGCCATGCCATCCTACTGCTCCTCCCGGGACATATCCGCCGAGGCTGAGCGGCCACCCGACACCTGCAGCAGGTGACAAAATGTTGGCCATCGTGGCCTGTTGGAAACACTTGCAAACTCCCTGAAGCAGTGTGGGAGGAGAAGGAAAGGACAGTCTCTCTCATCGTACAGTCCAGGGTGCGCACAACAAAACCCACCACAGACCAGTCACTCCATGTCTAGAATCCTCCTCGTCTAGGAGGCCAGTAAGGCATCGCAAGCCAGTCATGTGGCCTGTGTGAAATTGGTAAAGGGCGAAAGGACGATAAACCTTCCTCTAGGCGGGTGTGCCAGCTAGAGCTGGGATCAAGAAAGGCACTTCTGTATGCTTGGTGGGTTCTGGTGGCTGGATGGCACTGAGTGACCTTGGAGTTCGGAGGCTCTTCTGCCTGTGCTGATTCTTCGGAGCCTTTCCGTCGCTGCTTCGGTCACCGGTCCCCATTCCCTATGGTCTGGAGAGAGTTGTGTACACGGGCTGTTCCCAGTGTGTGGGGCTATGGGACTGTGGCACGGAGGGTGCAGGGTCAGAGATGGCAGTGTAAAGGGGACGTTGGGAAGGTCCCATATAGGAGAAGGCAGAGTAGAGGCCAGAGGCTTGGGTGGAATGGCTGTAGTAGGGTCCCGAGGGCTGGTGGTCCGGGTAGTCAAACTGTGGCCTGGAGATGGAGGGGAAGGCCGAGCCGTAGTGGGGCAGACTCAGGGATGTGTAAGCAATCTGGGAAGTGGAGGGCTGGTCAGTGTAATGGCCTCCAGGGGTGGACCCCTCCGTTTTCACCTGGGCCTTTGAGTCCACCACCGATGAGGTGGCAGTGGACAAGGAGACTCCGTGCTGCTTGGAGATCCAGGCAGAGTGTCCGCTGGCCGCAGCCAGGGCGCTCCCGAGGCCGTAGCCAGCAGCAGCCGCTGCCGCATAGCCCCCGACATGGCCTGGGTGGCCGGCGTGTCCGTTGGGCGGCAGGTACTGATCAAACTCATTGACATCAAAGGTCTCCATGTTGGACATCACTTCATGGCTGATCTCCCCAATGTCCACATTTCCAAAGTCAATGTGTGGCTTTCCCCCTTCCCCCAGGGAACGCCCTTCTCGTTTGGAATCAGCTTTGCCTGCCTGCATCTCGGTCTTAGGGGTGGTAGGAGGTGTGGGGGGCCCATGGCTCTGACCTGCAATGTGAAGAACATTTTGAAAAGGAAAAATAGAGAAGAGGTGAGTTACAGCTTTATAACTTCCTCTACATACAACCCATCTCTGTTCTTCCCAGTATGCCAGCAGCTGTCTAGCTGAAGACTTTGGTGGAGGTAGAAGGAAATAGACAAAACCAAATCTCTTTATATCATCTTGTTGGAAAAAGGGAGGATGCAACAATACCTTGCCTGACTAGAGGAATGTAAGTGCCTCTGAAACTCAGGCATGTCCCTGTACTGCTGACACCAGCAGTCTGCTGGGTCATGAATAAGGTGTGAGCCCCATCACTAAGGTTTTCATCATGATGACTTGTCCTTTTTGAGCCTCTGACTTGGCTGTAGTCTGTCAAGAGATTCACTGAGACCCAAGACTCACCTGAGGAGTGTTCCGGGTGACCGTCAGACATGGGCGACCCTTCGCCGGGATGCCTGTGATCCAGGTGGGCATTCTTGTAGTGGGCCTGGATGGCAGCAGCCCCACCAGCCTCCCCTTCTACCTGGCCTTCACCCTCGCCCTGTGTGGCCTTGCCATTTTTCCGCCGGCGGGGCTGGTACTTGTAATCAGGATGGTCCTTCTTGTGCTGCATCCTCAGCCGCTCCGCCTCTTCAATAAAGGGCCGCTTGTCGCTTTCGTTCAATAACCTGCAGAGACCAAGGTGGTAAAGAAGAGAAGAGGGAAAGGAGTGGGGCAGGTCCATCAGAAAAAAACACCTATGCTCAGTATTGTGGGACAGGATGTGTAAATCCAAATGCCAGGATGTTGGCCTGTGGAGGGTACTTCCCAAAACAATAGGAAGAACTTGGAGTGTTTCCATGGAGACAGCAATGCTTTCCTTCTCCTTAGGCATTAAGCCCTGCCACTGGTTGGTGCCAGTGCTGGGTCCCCCTTCCCCACCTGTGTGATGCTTCTCACCTCAGTAAGTTCAATTTACCCTATTTTCCATTGCCAAAGGGCGAAGCACTGCCTTTTGTAGCTGTGTTAAATAAGGGTGGACGAGCTGCTTTTAAAAACTTTGGGCAAATTAAAGGCAGTTGCAATTGTCCTTTGGACAAAGGTAGTGTACTACCTGTAGTGCTGCCGGCCCCATGTCTCTTGCTCTTCCCCAGACTGTATTTGTTCCAGGTTAAACTCCCCCCTTCTATAGTCTTTGATCCTAGTTTGAGGCTGTATGGAGCACCAATAGCAGCAATTGATATTGGCTCCACAGGAACCATGTAAAGCAACCTTTAGTCATTTTGCAATATTCTAAAAGGGAATTTGGAAGTTTGGAAAGGGCTAGAAACCCTAGCAGAAAGAAAGTTTGGAAGGGCTAGAAACTGTGTATTCTGCTATTCCTGGAGCTCCTGCTCACCTCAGACATGGATAATGCAAAAGGCTGAAGCACAAAGGACCAGCCTTCCTTGAACTTGACCAAGCAGTTGTAAAAAATTGAGCTGCTATTTTGCTGGCTTTGTAGAAGTAGTTGAGCCTTGGTCTCTGGATGAAAGGCACTGCAGAAATGTAAGCTCCTTGTCTGTTTTCCTGCCAGATCATGGGCTGCTCTAGTTAAGACTCTCTGAGGAAATGGTGAAATGCACAGGCAGGATGCCTCAGAGCACTTGAAGATAAGATCAAACTCATTGCTCAAGCCTTTTGCAGCATTTCAGCTGGAAGCACTTCAATTTCATATTATGATTTTCCTCCTCATATTCTTGTGATTCAAGGTCATCCTGCCTTCAACCAAAACCCAGTGCGGTCAGAAGGGACCAGTCTTCTCATGACTGGGAACTCAAAACAGCCATTACAAATGGCAGGGCTCACAAACAGCCAAAAAAAATCCATTTACATTACACCCCCACCTTTTTCTCCCCAGCAAAAGAACTACATGGGGATAGGACTGTGCCAGCACCTTGGTACCCCCAAAGCCCTTAGCACTAAAATGTGACCAATTCTCTTTAGCTGTAGGCTCTGGGGGAAATATAGAGGCCTGAACTGACCTGAAAAACTGAAGATGAAGTGGAGGTATGGCTGAAGGAATGCACAGATAAATCTGGTGGGCAATCAGATTCGTCATCAGCAAGTAATGGGTTGGTCCCTGAACACCCTTTTCCCCCCTGCTCCTTGTGCATCACCTCGGCTGGTAGATGGAAGGTGTGTGGCATGGTGCTGACCTGGGTTCACTCCAGTCAGCCTGAGCGGGTTGCGGCCACACACCACATTCCTCCACTGCCTTAATCCTGGAGATTAAAGCAACTGAGCCACCATGAATCCAGCACCAGCTTTCCTGTCTCCCTCCCGCCACTGTATACCATGCTCACAAGTCCCAGAGGGTTCTAATCCCTCAGCCTGTGCTGCTCCAGACAGCTCTCTAAAGGTCAGCCCTCATAGGCCTTTTGGACTGGGAGCAACTTTGCCTTGGCAAAATCTTCATCCTTATGGAACATGGGATATGGAGAATAGAGGCAAAACCTGCAAAGCTCAGCCTCTGAGATCTGTCTTGTGGATCATGGAGCCATTGGAGGCTACACAGGTGTCAGACCCCTGCCCCCTGATCTATGCTGAAGTGCCTCACCTTCTCTCTCACCTCCTTGACAGCAGCCCATGGGTAGTTCCATCAGCTACCCACGGGACAGAGGCAAGTCCACTCCCCACATCTTTGCCTTCTCTGCAAGGCTGCCTGCTCCCTCCTCCCTCCCACTGGCATCAGAATTCAAATCAGCTTTAGCAAAGTGAAACTGGTGCGAGCAGGCAAAGGCCAGGAGATTTGGGGGGATTTGGATTTCACTTGCTTCCTGCCCTCCCCCTCCTGCCCCCCACGCTCTCCAGGCCATAATGCAAAGGAATCTCGCACGGGCAGAAAAGTTACGGATCACAGAGCAAAGCCCTTCATGGGGTTTATCCAAGCCTGACACCAAATGCTCACCCCTGAGCCGAGGGGAGAGGGGCAAGTATCCAGCGCCGCGCTCTGGGAGGAGAAAGAAGGGCTAAAACCTTCCTGTTCACCTCTCAGAGCCTCCCCTTCTGCCACCTGGCATGGCACGGCTCTGTGTGCCCGGCGCCTGGCTCAGCAGCCAGGGGCCTGACCCTGGCTGGGGCTCAGCTGCCAATGAGTCAGTGCAGTGATGGGCTTGGGCACTGGGGCTGATGCAGGGCAAAAGCTGGCTGGGAGCAGAAAGCAGCCCTCCTACACATCCATGGCCCTAGATTTTGTGGGCATGAACCAATTCCCTGGGTGTTGCCACCCTCATGCAAAGATCTCTCCATCAGGGCCCCTTGCTCCTCCCTGCCAAGCCTTCCTCCTCTTCTTCCCGTGCCTCTCTTGTTTTCAGCCCTGGAGGTGGTGCTGGCTGGCATTTTGGCTGGGAGTCATGCTGACATTTTCAGCAGCCAGCCTCCATTTGAAAGCTGCTCCCTGTCCCACCCTGGGAAAGGAAAGCATTTGAGGACAGATTTTGTGACTGTCAAGCACAAAAACTCTCCCTTCTTTTTTGGTATGTCCTGTTTGTTGTCTGCGCCCATCACACACCCTAATGGCTACAGACTGGGGAAGGTGGATGGGGCCATAAGCCCCCTGGCACTGTGTTTGGGGTCAGGCAGGTAACGTGGCCATCAGGGCATATCCTGCAGCCCCTTCCAATGAGGGCTGGTGCCTGTGGAGGACATGGCGGTGCAAATTCTGGGCTCAAAATAAATCCTGCACAGTCGCATCCTATTTTGCCTCTCAAGATTTCCATCCTCCTCCATCCCCACCCAGTGCCAATTGCTGGGGACATGCCTGGTTTAATGGTAGTCTGCAGGGAGTCCCTGTGGTCACCAGCTTTTCCTCTAACCCACCCTTTATCTGTATAAGCTCAGAACAGCCAACATTTTCCCAAGCGACAAGCCATGGCAGTAGGGTTTTTGTGGCAATCTTTGCAAGGGCATTCATTCATCAAAAGTTTGAGGCTAAGCCATCCAGAAAAAAATCCCGTCTGCTTGCAGCTGTAGCCATGTGTAGGAGCTATACCTGGGGGACAGTGTAGATAAGGCAGTGGGAACCTCAGCAGAGGAAGCCCAGCCATACCGTGGCTGGAAGGCAAGGCTCTGGGCTACTGTCCTGGAAACCTTTGGGCCACCTCCCCTGGAGTTTTGTGGCTCCCCTTAGCCTCACAGGAATACACACACTTATGGCCAGATACTGACTGTACCCATAACCCAGCTTGCTGCGTTGTGTGATCTCCGTAGGCGCTGGCACAGCTCAGAGATCCTCAGCATGCGCTAGGAGAGGAGATGTTCAAGAGAAGCACCCAGGTGGCAAACTCAGCAGCTTACAACAACCCCAGGCCTGACGCCACAAGCTTCTCATCTGAGCAATGCTTCCTGGCTGTATTGTGCCCTAAGAAACACACAGGGACCTTGACCATTGTCTGGCAGCAGCGTCCTGCTGCTCTGAGTCCCGTATGACCAGCAGTGGGAGCCATGTCCTGGGAGCAGGGAGGCATTTGGGTGCGTGACAGTGGTTGTGGGCTGGGGCTCTGTCTCCCTGCGCTCTGAATGCAATTCCTGTGGAGGTTTCACTGATATTTTCAAGGAAAATGCAGTGCCTGGAGGGAGACACCATTGCTCTAAAAGGGGTAGGTCCCCCCCACACACCCCCTTTTCAATACAGCTTCACAATCCAGAGGCTGGCAGCAGTGTCCCAGGCGAAAGCAGTGCTGTGGTAAAGGAAAGGCAGAGGAGATCCAAGCAGGAAAGAAGGTCAGATGAGGCATTCACAATCAATGCTCTGCCTTGGACTTCCCAAAGAAATCCCTTTGCTGGGGTTACATTAGACACTCAGGAGTCATGGTAAACAGGCTGACATAGCAGAGGGAGAGTCTAATCCCAATGGGTTGGTTCCTTGCGAGCTAGGCCGTTTGAAGCTAGGAATGAACAGCTGCTATAGAGAGTGTGTTTTGAAGCTTCTGCTTCAAAAAATGTGTCTTGGCTCATCCAAAACTGAGGGCTTCCTCTATGAAATGATGTCAGGATGTGAGAATCAGAGGGCTGTTTGCATGAGCCTTGGTTTGCCTTGATTGGCGTGAGGCAGGGGACTGTGCTGGGGACTTGTGGCAGAAAGTAACAGGTTGATGGGGTTATCGGCAGAGAGCGTCCGACGGGAACGATGCGGCACAGCCAGCCTGACACATTTGGCTTTGGCACAACGGCTCTCTGCACACTCCTGGGCTGGCTGCACTCAATGAGAACAGCCTATGGATCTGCTGGAGGAAGGAGGGGAGGCTACTCAAAGGATCCAGGATCTGCGCAAAGTGAAAATAGGTGCACAAACTGGCAGCGCCAAAGGACAAGTGTATGTGTGCTAGTGAGAAGGGAGGGCATCTCTCTGTGTGCAAAGAAAAATGGGGTTTGTTTGAGTCAGCATATTCCAAGAGAGCCTGCTAAGGCTGGGACTCTTGCAGGTCTCTTCCTCTCTGCTAAGCCTCAGCCCCTATTTCTACCTGTGTCTCTCCTTGTCCATCTCACTGCACCTGCATGGCCTGCCAAAAGTGGGACCATCCCGGGAAGGATGGGTGTTGGGCTCTGACTGCGTGTTGCCTTTCCCCTGACCTTCCTCCTTAGCTGTAAATCCCTCTTGCTTTGTGGCACTGCCCAGAAGAAAAACCCTGTTAGTACTGGCATCTGAGTTCAGGTAGGCTTGAGGCAGCCACCTGTGACTTAGTCGTAAGTCTTGAGCTCAGCCAGTTTACTGCTACTGCAAAACTGAGCCCTACAGGGAGGGTGAGCCAAGAAAACAAGATCTCCCCAGGCAGTCAGGCAGGGAGGACCAGAATGAGAGTGTCCTCATCAGGAACAATAGGAAAACTTAGTAGGAAACACATGGAAAGGGCTGCTGCCCAGGACAGAGGTGAGCTCTGCTGAGGAAGCCTTCACTACATTCAACCACCACTCTTGCTCCAGTCAACAACTGTGCCTCCTGTGAGGGGGCTCACCGTACAGAAGTCCCCTCAAGGGACACCCCTTCCATCCTTCCACATGACCACACAGTCCTCTAGAGGACACTTCCAGACCTCAGTCCTCACACCCCACATTCCGCCGCTCTCCCTTACCTCCAGAGCTTCCCCAAGGTCTTACTGAGCTCGGCGTTGTGCAGGTGTGGGTACTGGTCAGCCAATTTCCTCCGGGCAGCCTGTGCCCACACCATGAAGGCATTCATGGGCCTCTTGACATGGGGTTTGCTCTTGTTACTTCCATTGACCCGGACGGGCATGGGAACCAGGGTCCAGTCGTAGCCGCTCAGCACCTGGCTGACTGCCTCACGGATGCACACCGGGAACTTGTCATCGTCCGCCTCCGAGTCTTGCTGCTCCTTCTTCACCTTCCCCATCTCCCCATTCCCAGAGCCAGTGAGGTGCGGGGAGTTGTCTGATGCCATGGAGGGTCCTGGGGAGAGGCAGTGGTGGTCTTCAGAGCCCACTGGGCTCATCTCCACCTCTGAAAGGTCTTGGTCATCAGCCATCGTTGCTCTCAAGCTTTCCCTCTTCTTTCTTGCTGTCCTTCTTCTCACTGGGGAGGGAAGGGAGGAAGACAAAAACAAAGGAAAGAAAGGAAAAAAGGGGGAAAAGAGAGAAAATGAGAAGCAACCACCAAATCTGAAAGGGACTCCAAGGTCTCTGAAGAACTGACCACGAGACAGGGGCTGCTCAATTAAAGGGCAAGCAACGCAATTGCCGTGCACACCGCAGAACCCGTGATCGGTGGGGGTGGGGATGGGTCGGGGCCCCTGATTAATTCGGATACTGCTCCCTATCTCTGCAATCGTGTGGAGCTGACATGTGGGGAAGGGCCTGCAGCAAGAGGGATAACGAAAGTTGGGGACCCAAAAGGGGAGAGACACGCACTGTTCTGCCTGGGCACAGCACCCCACAGAGGAGTGGAATGTGGAGGAGAGCCACCAAACTTGGGTGGGGATGTGCCACTTTATTTCAAAGACATGCAGTGAAATGTCTGGAGGGAGGCACGGGAGGGGAAGCACCAGCAGTCTGTCTATAAGCCAGAAGGGACTGGTACCCCAGGTGCCAGGGAACCTGAGCGGGTGGCACTACCATGCAGAGAACCAGCCCAGGCCCAGGATCCATACCCAGAGACCCTGATCCCAGCTGTGAGAAAGTGCTTCAGCGGGGATATATCATCCCTCACTCTCCTCTCATAGCTGATAAAATAAACCAAAGGCTTAAAATACATCTACGCTTCATCCACACACACCCTCCAGTATCTGTGTGTATGCATATGCATACTCACAGTCATGTATCTGTGTCTGTATCTGCATCTGTATCTGCATCTGTATCTGTATCTGTATCTGTATCTGTATCTGTATCTGTATCTGTATCTGTATCTGTATTGGTATCTATCCAGACAAAACCACAACCAAGTTTAACTTTGAGACATGCCATAGCTTTGGGTTGCCTGTCCCACACACTCTGCCTTTCTCCTTCTGTCTGCAGTCACCTCTAAAAGTCCCTGCTGCTGTGCAGCAGTTCCCCCCTAAGAGAAAGAAGCACTCTAAAAATAAAGGCCTTTCTATCCTCCCCACCTAGAAATTAAAAAAAAAAAAAAAAAGGAAGAAGAAAGAAATTTTAAAAAAAAACAAAGTGATGGAAAAGCATGCCTCTGGCTTAACTGGGAAAAAAAAAAAGCCAGTGTATAGCAAGAGCTGCTGTCCCTCTAGTTTCAGAGGGCAACACAGACTCTTGTTTGGGAAAATGAAAAAAGTAGGAGAAAGTAGAGGGGGAAAAAGCGCGAATGAAAGCGTGCGTGTGTGCAAGCAAGCTCAGGTAGGAAAACTTACATTGCTGGCCGGTGTGCCGGGCAAATCCTACGAGGGCTGGGATCCCAATAGCCCCCCTGCTCTCTCTGCCAGCCCCAGCGGTGTCGGGGCACGCAGCACGGGGAGGCTCTCAAGCGAGTGCCATTCCTGGAGGGAGGCTTGGTTTTTACTAATACCCCGGCTGGATGTCTCTAGCTGGCTTTGCTGCTTAGCACCGGGGGAGGGAAGGGCGGAAGGTGGAGCCAAGCACTCCTCAGAGCCAGAATACGGCCGGCCAGGGATGGCGGGGAGGGGACACAGGCAGCCCCCCACCTCAGCCACCAGTACGTTCCCTGTTTTCCATGGTGCCAGCTTCTTCATGAGAATTGCTGGCATTGCTGTTCTCAGTGGCATGGCCACCCCAGAGATGGTGCTAGAGGATTCAACCCTGGCAGGCTGGGGTTATGGGATGCTGGAAGGGGTGCGGGTGGTTTGGGGAGAAGGGTGTGCATCCTCAGGATGGGGGTCCCCCTCCTTCTCCCTGATATCATGGTTACTCCTGAAGGATCTCGCACTCCCCATGTGCTAAATGAGTCCCTAGTCCTCATCACAGAGTTGCATGAGGATTCCTCTATGCTGAAACAAGTTGACCTGGGACCCTGGGGTCAAGGCACTGTGAAAAGGGCATCATTCAGACCTGCATCTGGAAGGTAGGGAAGGGGATGCAGGGGATCAGAGGTGTTCTGAGAGTGGAGGACATCAGGTCCAGGGAAAATGCCATGCTGCTGGACAGTGGATACCAGTTTGAGCTTTCTTAAGATTTTTGTACTCTAGGGGTGGGCTCTGTGGGATCTTGCCAAGATAAGCAGGCTCTGCTTCCTCCAGCATGCTGAGCTGCTCCTATAGGCAAATGTGGTCTTACAAGGAAAGTGGGGTTTCCTAATGAGGAAGACTCTCACACTCACCCTCATTCTTGCTGCTTGTGCGCTGGGACACATAGTAGATCTCAGCTCTCAATGGTTTAGAATGTTCTCCCTCACATCTTCTGTTTTCCAGCTCACTTTCCTTCCCACATGCCTCTGGTAGTTGGTTTCTTCAATTTCCTTTGTTATCAGGGCTCATATAGACCAACACCTCTGTAACCATGAGAAGTCACCCACAAAAATTCTGATGATCTCCTGTGGTAGCAATGAGATAAACCGAGCTCCTGCCCCAGCTCCCTGCTGCAGACCCAACCTAAAGACATTTCAGTGCTAAGTCAGAAAATACAAAGAGATTAATGCCTATGACCCAGGCAAACTGCTTGGAGGGATTTCAAGAACATTTTCAACTCCTATAACAGATATTCACTCTCCAGAAGCTTTGTGTTAGAAAGACCCAGAAAACCACTGGCTGGCACCACATGGTCTGTAAGGGAGCCAGTCCCAAGGATGGTGCTGAGCTCCTGAGCTCAAGCCCTCAGAGCAAACCTGTGGGGCTGGTTGCTGCCCCTGCAAACTGGCGGACAGCTTAGAGCTGTTTCCCTGCATGCCTGGTGTTGTCTGGAGTAAATAAAGCTCTGAAACCTTAGGGGGGCTGCAGGGAAAAAGTCACTAAACCCCAGTGAGAAGCCTTGACTGAACAGAGCTGTGAGGGGGAAACGGCTACAGGCCCTTGGGATCAAGCAGCCAGCTCTGCTTAAACAGGCTGCTTGCACCCACAGAAAAAAATAACTCTCAAGGGATCTTCTCCTCCCTTTCTTGTCTTCAGTATTACCTACTCTGGAAAAGAAGATGGATTCAAATACTTTTCTTCACACAATGCCTTTTTCCCTTTGGAAGAGAGGAAAATGAGTGTCTTTTTGATGACAAGAAAACCCAATGGAGAGTCTCACAAAGCAGCATCAAGGCCCTGCTTTCTTGGCCAAAATAGCAGCTGGCCAACCTCAAGTTTTGCCATTTGGGATGAGTTCTCCTACCTACCAACTCCCCAGTTGTAGCTAGCACAAGAAGAGGACTCTTGGCACAGACAGGCAATTTGGCAGCTCACCCTCTCTCTGGCATGCAGATGACCAGCCAAAGCAAGTGAGGCAAAGCCAGTTCCTACACAGTTGTCTGTGGCCTGCTGGATCCAGAGTCAGTGATACTGCAGAGCCAATGGCCCCTTCCCCAGCCAGTAAGGGTCATCCTCAATCTACAGGGGCCCTGCATACGAGTGTGGGAGAACTGGAACTGGAAGTTTGGTCTCCTGCCCCTCAAGAAGGCAGCCTCTGCTGAGAAACATTGCCCTGCTTGTTTCCTGGCTGCAGCCACCTCCAATCTGGAGCAGGGAGGGAGAATGACACAGAAAATAGCCAGAAAATGGTGTTTATTTGCTCTCCCTTCAGGTGTCTAGTTCCTGCGGATTCCATGGGGAAAAGGGGGTGTGGCTGACATTGCTTGTTTTCCTCTGAAGTGAGGATACAGGGTGCAGAGCTTCACCTGGTAGGGAACGAGAGGCCAGGGGTCCTCTAGTGCTTTGCTGGAGAGGATCCCCAGTCAGGAAACAAAAACAAAAGCCTCACAAGCCACTGAGTGAAGTTTGCAACCTGCTCAGCTCAAACCCCAAGGGCAACAGGTGAACTCTGCAGGGAGAACAGCTCCCAGCAGGGCAAGAAAGGAATCAGACCCAGAAGGGATTTCAGTAACCTCCAGGGCACTGGACCAGTGTTTTTCCCACTGCTCACCATCCCTGTCAGAGCCTGCTGCCACCAGCCAGCCAGGAGCCAAGTCCAATTTGTGCCTCGTTGCAGAGCCATGGGTGGCTCAGCTGCAGAGAGGGATGTCCTCAAAGGAGTGTGTACCAGCCACACAGTCTCTGCTATCTCAGTGTCTGCTCGTATTTAAGTGTTGAGGAAGGGGCTTTTCCTCTCCATTCTGCTTTTCTCCAGTTCTTGTATTTTTTCTCCTTTGGTCCTGCCTCCACTTTTTGAATTCTCTTTTATTTTGCAGTCTGTTTACCCCTTTTTTCAGCCCCCTCTCAGAGCACTGGGTGTTTGTATATCCTTGTCCAAGCCTCTTCTGTCCTTGTGTCCTGTGTCCATACCACTCCTAAGGATGATAGGAAAGACACCCTGCTCCAGACTGGCTACTTGGTGAACAATGAGCATCATTGCAGTGGCACCTGCTTGGTAGGGTTTCAGCAAGGGGACCACATTGGTGGGACACCTCCTGCACCAAGGTGGGACCATGGAGGTTTCCGGGGAGGGGTTTTGCTAGGTGACACCTATCCCCTGCACCTGTGGCGAGGGAGGAGTCATAGGAGAGAGCATGTCCACTGCAGAGGAGCAGCAGGATCCCCAGCATGAGAGCCAGCTTTTGTCCCCTGCCCAACTCGGGGGCACAGCACTGGTATTGTCCCAGGACTGCCTGGGAAAATGGGAGGGGTTCCCTGTGAAATCTTTCCATACAGTAAAACAGCGTCACAGCTGGGGAGCAAGGAGGGGACGATACAGACATTCGAAAAAATACACATACACACCCCCCAGCCAAACAATACCCACAGTGTGCTGAGGGAAAGGGAGACCCATGAATTGGGAGTTTGATAAGGATTTTCTCCCGCGCGCGCCTGCTCTCTCAACAGCCCCTTCAGTTTTCCCAACAACCCCCCCTCCTTCCCTTTCTGGCTTTCTTGTTTGGGCCTTAAACAGTGCACAGTCTTTGTTCAGGATACAGGTGAATGACAATCATGTGATTAACACACACTCGCACACACACACGCACGCACATAAAAAGCTTTTTAAGAGCGTCCAGCTTGCTCCAGACCCAAAGACGGGAGAGGAAGCCCGGGCTAGGAGGAGCTGAGGCGGCGGCAGTGGCCAGGATGGGGACAGCCACTGGGATGGATGAGCTGGCACCACCTCCTCTTTGCAAAATCCCCTTCACGTGGAAGTGGGCACGTGAGACAATAAGGGGCAGATGGTTGGGGGGGTGGGGGAATGGTCTGGGATTCGGGGGTGGGAGGGGGTCTTGCCCCTGCTGCCTTCTTGCCTGTGCCAGCCAGGTTGGTGTGGATTTGCTGTGGCTGTATACCCCCTGTGATGCTGTGGGAATGACAGGGAATGGCCATACCAACATCATGTTAGGGAGGGAAACTAGATTTCTCACACCAAAGCCAAACCCTTGTACCTACCCTATCTCCAAAGTGGGATTTGCATCTTTGTTGGTATGAAGCTTCCTGCTGCTGCCTGGCATGGCTGGTGGGCATGGCTTGGTGAGGAAGAGGAGGGGGACAGCCCTCCTTCTGGAAAGGGGGTCTGTCTGCCTGCCCATGCGGGAGAAGGAGGGAGGCAGAGGACCAGGCAACCCAGATGGTCACTGGAGAGTTGAAGATGTCAGGGACAGCTGACCCACATTGGAAGTCCCGCTACCTCAGTCAGAAGCAGTATACCAAACCTCCGCAGTGCATGTCCCCTTTGGTGTGAAGATGCCACTGAGCCTTATCACACCTTATCATCATGGCCATGGGATAGCTGGGAAGCTCGTTACTCAGTCCTGGGGGCCAGTGGAAGCTAATGGCCAGGTGGCCATTTGACCCCTGGTCAGTTTTGACACAGAGGAAATCATGAGAAAATTGGAAAAACTGGAAAGGTTTCAAAGTGTTACCCTTTTTATTTGATGATTGCATAAGTGTGAGAAAAAGCAGGGAGGAGCAAAGGGAAAGACCACTATAATGTCTGGAAAACCTGTGAGTCTGCAGATGGTCTGACTCGTGAGACATCATGGGACATGACTGATGACAGCCTGAGAGAGATCAGGACCAGGTCGTACCCTTTGCTGCAGCACCCAAGCCCAGCCCTGTCTCCACCACTTCCTCATGCCCTTCTCTCCAAATTCCTCTCCCATCCAGTGTCATGACTCCTCTCCCAGGCTCCCAGAGTGTGGGTCATTTTCAAGGCTTTTCCATGAACAAGAGGAAGCAGAGGATCCCTGAAGGCCATGTTTGTGTCACCCTCCTCAATTCTGTGTCTGCCACACTCTCCAAAGAGCCTTTTGATTTGCCTTGTGCCATAGGCAGCCTTCCAACTGAGAGCTGGGCACAGAAGCCACTGCTGGGCTCTGATCTTCATCACCCCTCACTGTTCTTGGCTGAAACTTCCACTGCTTGTCCTAGACCCTTCCAGGTGCCTCTGAGCTTCCAGTCGTGGGCATTGCTGAACTGGTTGTTTGCAATGCAGCTTGAGGAGAAAGGAAGTGGTGTGGGTCAGTCAGGAAATTCAGAGTTGCCTGCAGCCCTGTGTGGGTTTTGGCAGCACCATACAGCATCCATGTGGTTACATGACAGCGGCAGGGACTGTGCAGGAAGTTTTGCCATGGGATATCAGGGGAAACACAAGGCAGGCAGTGCCTGGAGTTGTTTACTGGGCTGTTTGACAATCCAGTGTCCTGTGCAGGCAGCTAAAGAAATGTGACAGTGGCTACCCTCCTCCAGTATTATCATTCTGCATGGGCAAAAAAGCCTGGATGGTGCTGGTTGGTGCATAACCCTGCACTCCCATCACCTCAGGAGGGGGTGTGAGTCCTCAGGAAGTTCTCTGGGGACTGGGTCTGGGATGTGGTTGTAGAGTCCTGCCTGGCTCCAGAGCAGGAGTAAAACCTGTTCTCTCTCCAAGGGATGGTGCAGGATGCCACAGGTGCAGGATACCACAATGTTGCTGCCATTGGTGTATGGCCTTGATGTGGCCAAGCAGACTTTGCTCAGCTGCATATTTTGTTCCAAAGCAGTGGATTACAGTGCCAGCTGCTCCAGAGAGAAGGTGTAGGGAAAACCTTATGGAAAGCAGGGAGGAGAATAATTTCTGAACATTGCAAAGACCCCAGGCAGCTCCTGGCCTGTCATCTTGGCCAGTCTAATGTTTCATTGGCATGGCAAGGACCTGTGATGGCTAAACGGGACAATTTTCCTGCATTACTCAGGTCTGGGAAGATCAAAGAGGAGTGGGGCAAGCATGTCTGTCTGCTACCTGCTTTGATAGATGGCACAGAGCCTGCCTGGCTGTTAACCCCTGCATCTCCTGCTGGAGAGGACAGGTGTGCTTCCAAAAAGCTAACCCCAAAAAGCATGCACTGAAGGGGTAGAGTAGAACTGGCGGAGAAAGACCAGGTTGCCTGTTCTTGGATGGAGCCTGGCATATCCATTGTTATGTAATGGAGGGAGCTGGATGCTCTCAGTCTGCACACCAGATGAGAGATGCCTGGAGGGGGAAAAGAAGGGAACTGTACAAGATTGGGCAGAACAACCAGAAAAGGGGGATCCTCCCAATGGGACCTGTGTCTGTAGCAATGCTGAGTGACTCCAGTGGGCTCATTCTGTGGTGGTCAAGGTGGCTCCAGGGTGATCTTCACCTCTGCTAGTCCCCTGGATGCAGGGAGGCTCCTGGGGAGCCGGGGGAAGGGTTAAGTCGGGAAGGCTTCAGCCTGCTGCCTTGGCCCCTGTAATTCCTCCAGAGAGTAGGACTGGGAGAACAAGGAGCCCTTTCTGTTCACAGGAATTAATAGCAAAGAGTCATCTGGGGTGTCATTCAAGCTCTGATCAGCTCCCAGAGGAATGTGAGGGAGAATGAGTGAGGGAGCACGGCCTCAAGGCACCAGAGCTGGGGCAGGAGCAGTTGGCTGGGAACCAGAGTTACAGCCAGCATTTGGGCAGTGGGACCGTCTTCCTCTCTACCCCAGCCTCCATGTCCCCTCTGCCCTGTGCAGGGGCTCACCCTGACACCCATATCCAAAGGGCTCCCAAGCTTGTCCCTTGTTACCCATCCCTTCATCCTGGGGAGGGTGAGATATCCTGGCCCACCAACACAGCCTGCCCTCTGCTGAGCCTGGAGGGATGGGCCAGGCAACCAGGGGCCAGCACAGCCCCACTGCTCTTACAGTGGACATGAACTTTAGCAGGCATCCCCTTTCCAGAGCTGTCTCACCACCCCCAGCCTGTGATGGCAATGTTGTCCTCCCAAGCAAGCTTGCCCATGGAGAGGGTCTCCAGGGAACCCTCAAACACAGCTGGGGATATGGGGCTGTCTGTCCTCAGAGTTCGAAGTTCAGTGCTGAAGCCTTTGCTACTACAATGGCTCACTCAAACTCACCTGGTCACTGCAATTTCAGGAGAAAAAGATTAGTCTAAGGATTTGTTATGCTGCTGTTTCATGGCGCTGCTTCATGGCTACACAGGAAGGCTTGAAAATATTGCATGATGACACTGCAGCTTTTGCCTGCAGTGACAACCAGCTCTGTTGAGCCAAGGAGAGATTTTGGACACATCTCTACTTTTCTGAGAAGGAAACCTTGGAGTGATCCTCTGCCATGACCCCCCGCCTCTTCTCTGCCCAGCTGCATCTTGGGCAGCCCATGTGACAACGCCTGGTAGCACAGGGTGACTTAAGGCTCTGTTGATGCAACGTGGTCAACTCTACCATGTGAAATACAGAACCTCCAGGTCAGCTCTCAGTGTGTGCATGGCCACAGCATGGACAGCAACCTGAGCTCACCAGCCTGGCAGCAAGTGTAGGTGGGGCAGAGGGTGACCTGCTTGCAGTGCAAACAGAGCTGTGCTGGAGTTGCCTTTGCTGGCCAAAACATATCTCACCAAAGCCTCCCCTCCTCCCCCCAGCACCAGGTCGGTGTAAAACCAGGCTTAATCACCAGCCTGTGTCTCAGCATCCTCTGGGAGATGCATGGTGCCACTGGGATGGACTCTGCCTGTGCCCCGCTCCCTGTGCCACCACCACCGCCACAATGAGCACGCCTTGTCATAGAGGGGTTAATAAATGATGCAAGAAAGAAGCCCTTTAATGCACAGCGACCTTTGGCCTTTCATAAATCACAGTGTTGGGCTGCAAGTACGCGGGGGGCACGAGGCGTTTGGGGGAGAGGATGGGAGGGGGTCCATGCAGCTGCGCCACGGAGTTGACATTGTTCCCACCATCACTAAAGTGCAACAAATCCCTCTATTGTGTTCCTGGTTTATCTGGTTCCTCTTGTTTATTAGCAGAGGTTGTTTGGCGCTGGCTCCAGCCCTGGGCGGGTGGAAAGAGTGTTGGCACGCACCAGGGAAGGGGAGGGAGAGAGTGGGGGGGATCGGGACTGGAGGACGAGAGCAGTTCATCAATGGCCGTATTGTCCCATCTTTTTTGTTGCTCCTGTAATGATATGTTTGAAAAAAAGGGGATTAAAAAAAAAAAAAAGGCGGGGGTGGGGGGAGACGAGAGAGGGAGAGAAAGACAGACTGCACAGAAGGACTCGATAAGAATGGCCGGTCTGGGCCCACAGCGGATGCTGTTGCAGCTGGGGAGGATGGGTCGGGACAGAGCCGCGACGGGGCTGCTCTGTGCCTTTATGCTGCTTATTCAGGTCGGGAGTCGTGAGCCCCAGTGGCTCAGGCTGGACCCACCCGTGCCAACTCTATTCATGGCCAGCCGGGCCACGTGCGCATGGCAGGGAGGCCGGGCCAGCAGGAGTGAGGAGTTGGGGCTGGCGAGGAAGGGGGAGGAAGGTTAATCCTCACGTCCCTCGAGACTGAACCTGGCTTTGTACAGAAGAGGCAGTTGGGGGACACAGCATCTTCTCAAAACACTGTCAGTGCCCTTCATCCTGCTTGGTTGCTGTCACCCAACATACCCACCCATTATAAGACGTAGTAGGGCCACTTCCCAAATTAGCAAGGATTTTCTTGCACCCAGATTTGCTTATGCTTGCATTTTTTCCCTGGAGGTGCCTATGGGCACTTGCCCATGAAGAGCTCCACTGGTTTTCATGGAGATCAGTGGGACAGTGCTCCCAGAAACTGATGGAAAATGGTAACACTTTGGTTGCCACTTTGCTTGAAGGTCATTGCCAGCAGAGTAAAACTGCCATAGGCACAGGGGCTTTGCTCTTCATTGCTCTGCCTGTTGCTACCAATGGAGCTGAAGGAATGCAAACATCCCTAAGAAGACCACATCCCTTGGTAAGGAGCCTCATTGAGATCAAAGTGAAATTTATTGATAAAAGGGTGGAATTCTGTCCGGGATGCACAAGGGCATTTTTTAGTCCATTTCAGGCCACTACTAGCTGGTTTTATCACAACCACACTGTCTATTTCTGCTCCAGTGACTCCACCACTTCAGAGGTGTCAGGTAGGGCCATGTTGATCTGAACATGCATAGGAGCCCAATGGTGATTTTTAATTTTTATTTCAAATGGCATAACTCAGAGATTGAAACATTATTCTGAACTTTAAATAGCAAGTTTTATTTCATTGTTATAGAGTCTTGTGACTGACCTCTCATCTTTCAGCCTGGGTCAAGTTTTAAATGCAAAATGTTGGCTTGAAACAAAATGTCAGAAACTCACTTTGAAAATGTCCATTCACAGCATTTTGGCATTTAGAAAAGAATAATTCAGGAAGATTGCCTTGAAATGAAATGTTTTGATATTTTAAAAATCCATCTCCCACACTCACTTTCCACTCAAAAGCGCTTGTTGAATTATGTCTGAATTTGCAACTTCATTCCCTTGAACTCTCACTTCTTAGCAAATTATTTACCAATAAATGCTTCCCTGGTACCAGTCATTCCCACCTAATGATGCCACATCCTTGCTGTAACTGGAGGGTCTCAGGGTCTCCATGAAGTGGTGGAGCGTGCTTGGATTCCTGGTTTGCCCGAGTCCCACCTTGGCACAAGTGATCTCAGAACTCACAGCAGGCCTGCCATCAGTCTGTGTCACCCACTCCATGAAGCTCAGCCATAAAGCCCAGCACTGGCACTGCCCTTTGTGGCCTTGTGGCCTTAAAAATGAAGGGTGAGTTCATGGCACATGGTCACAGAAGTTTGTGTGGGGCAGCTCAGGATGTTTCTAGAGGGACCTATGAGGAGTGGCAGGGATGTGAAGGTCTGAGAGGATGGAACAGGACAGATCCCCCTCATCACAGGGATATATGTCAGTGCATGCAGAAGAAACTCATTCACCTGAGTGGAAAATGAAGTGTGTCAAAGCCAAGAAGGATTGCTGACTTGATTAAAGTTAGCATTTTTCATCCTCCCTTCTCCCATGCAAACATAAAATGAGAGAGTGAATGGCCATAAAGAAATATGCAAGGTAATGATGACAGGATTATACTAGTTGCCAGCAGCTTCCCAACACTTCATTTAAAGAGTGGTTCAGCTCCCCACCCCCTCCTCTGCTCATCACACCTCTTCAAGAAAAGTTTGATGAGCTTCTCCACTATAGGATATTCTCAAACTGGATTCTGGCTTCCCTCATCAGATCCTGCTCTGTATCCAGCAGTTACTTCCATATTCAGTGTTAACTAAAGCATCTTCATGAAACCTCTGGAAAGAAAAAATGAATAAGCAAGATTCAAAGCATGAAAAGGTAATTGTCCAAGCAACTGGACCAGAGGGAATGGGCAGAGAAAGTGATGCACAGGAAGTTCCACCTGGATATGAGGGAGAATTTCTTTACTGTGCAGGTGACCATGCACTGGAACTGGCTGCCAAGGGAGCCTGTGGAGTTTCCTCACATTCCAGAACTGTCTGGACACAGTCCTGTGTCATGTGCTCTGGGATGAGCCTGTGTGAGCAGGGAGGCTGGTGCAGATGACCCACTGTGATCCCTTCCAACCTGACCCATTGTGTGAATCTGTGAATAATTCTCAGCAGCAGTCGATATCACTTCTTGTTCAGATAAATCATCCAGGTCCACGTGTCCTTCCCATCCTCCAGTCCAGTGAGAGGGGACTTTGCAGGACTTCTGGATTACAAACTCAAAGAGTTACAGGGTTTTCCTTGAAGACATTTGGTCACATGATGAGTGTTACAGCAACCTGGAAATAGTTTTCCTGGACCAACTTGAACTGGTGGCAACATCAATCCTACACCTGAGCTGGACAGTCGTGGGAATGTATTGAAACCAAATCCCATCTGACATTCTCATGTCTCTCTTTTCTCATGGCCAGTCTAAGCTTGGCTTAACCTAAAGCTACCTCCAAGTCTCACCAGCCCTCACAGCAGGTGACATTGGTGACTTTGAAGAAGTTAGTGTCTGCCTAAAATAGGCCATGACACGTGGCAGAAAGGACAGACCACCAGGACCTGGATTTATGCAGACAAGTGCATGCCTGAGTGTCCTCAAAGGCAAAGCCTACCTGAGCTGCTTCCTCTGCAGGCAGCATCTCAGTCACTCTGCAGATATCCCCAGGAACATTCAGTCAGCAGTGGTGAGGACAAGTCAGGCTACCTCAAGGCTCTACCTGCAAAGTGCTGTAGTTTGCAGCAGGACCACCTCTCTGTCCACATCAGCAGGTAATGGAAAATAAAATAAATGCATGCACCTGGAGAGGTTGTCTCATGCCAGACCGTGTGGAAGACACTCCCTGGACTCTGAGGTCTCAGCTGTGCTCAGGGTAGGCCTGACTACTTTCAGTGGCATCCCTTGGGGGCAGGGACAAGACTGTGACAGTCACCGTGAACTTCACAGTCCAAGCTGTTGTCAAGAATCTTATCACTAGGTTTTGCTTCCCAAACTCCAGGGAAATTTAAGAAATCACTTTTCTGCCAGCAAGGATCTGGGAGTTTTTAAATGGGTGTCAGCATCAAGCTGGAAATTCTTAACAAGCCCAGATCAATTTCCTAATCAAGAGGTACATTTGGGATGTTTTAAACCTAAGTGCCACCCCTTGAGAAGAGCACAGGCTCTGCTCCTCAAAGACAGTCGAACCCTGTGCACTTTGTTCAGGAGCCAGAGAGGAGTCACAGCCGCAGCACACATGACACGGTGACTAGAGGAGCATGGCACTGCTGGCGGAGCACCCCGGCCCAGATGGCACAGCTGAACCTGCGGGTGGCACGGTGGCAGGGCTCCCCGGCACCGCCGGCTGCACCAGCGCCTGCTCCCACGCTGTCCGCAGCACAGCTGGCTGTGCCCCCTCTTCTCCCTGCCCCCCAGGAGACATCGTGGTCCCCTGACCACCAACGTGGCCCCTCTCTCAGGAGCCCCTGGCTCAGTGGTCAGCTCTGTTTGAATGGTGGCATGAGAATTTCTCCCTCGTTCGCACAATCATCTTGCCTTGCCCCCCCCTCCGCCCCCAGCCATCAATATCCTCCTTCCCTGCCTCCCTCCTCCTTCCCCGCCGCCTCCCCCTTCTCTCCCTGGAACTTCCCTGCAGCTGCAGAGCTGGCCAGACAATCGGGTGTTTTAGAGAAATACATTTTTGGGCTAATTTGCCATGCATAAGTGTTTCTCTTACCCTTTAAAGGCAGGGAACAAAGAGCACATTCTCTGGGAGCTCTGCCCTGTTGTGAGCAGCCCTGCAGCTGTACAGCACTGTGCTACCCTCCTCTCTCCTGCTCCACTCCCTGCTAGCTGTGTAAGGAGATGGGCTCTGCTTCTCCCTGGGACCACATCTCCTTCCCATCACTACACATTTCTTTCTGCTTTGGTTTCTTTCTTCTTTTTTTATTTTTTAATTTTTTAAAGCAGAGACAGAACAAGGGCAGAGGGAAAGGCTTTGGCAGCACTGTGACATAGACTAATTTGCCAGATCCTCCAGGTAGAATCTTTTATCTTGAGACATCATTTATTTGGAAACAGTTTTAGTTTTCCTTTATTTGGGGTTTTATTCTATGTCGAAATATTTTACTCCCTTGATAGGTAACATTGCGGCAATGTCTTATACACACTATATTAGACTGGATGAAATTTTGTTCTATTGAGGAAACTTAGTCAAAATATAAATCCTGTGAGAGGTTTTCAGGTCGTATTTTCTCACTTCAAACACTGTTTGCCATCCCTGCCCATCCCTTGAACCGTTTATGGTTAGGTTAAGTGGACTTTGAGCAACGTGGTCTAGTGGGTGGCATCCCTGTCCATGGCAGGGGAGATAGAACTAGATGATCTTTAATGTCTCTTCCTGACCATACCATTCTATGATTCCATGACTCTATGATTCCTGGCTAGGGAATTTCTCAGACAGAATGATTTTCCTTTTTAGGGCTAGTAATTAACAGATTTGGCCTGGTGGATCAAACTGGGAAGAAGATGGAGATGTTCTGCTATGAATCCCTCATGGGTTGTGGAGAAGGAGATAGCCTGGAGCAGCTGGAGGATCTAAAGATTTTTGTCAGCTTTTTGGAAATCCCATTTCAGCACTTGCTGAATAATCTTTTTCCTGTCCATGGAAAGCTGGTCCAGCAAACAGCTTGCCAAGTGGCAAGAAGGCTCTGGTATAAGAGAAACAGGGCTTTGAAACCAGGCATAGTGAAATTACTCACACCAGTTCAGCAGCACTGTATCGAGGCAAACTCTTTCCATCAAGCCCACTCCCATCTGCTGTAAATATTAACTCAGTCCAAGCCAGTCCCATTTTCAGATCCAGATTCAACACAGCCTAAGGCAGCTAACAGGAGGAGAAAGAGAGAAGAGAAGAGAAGAGAAGAGAAGAGAAGAGAAGAGAAGAGAAGAGAAGAGAAGAGAAGAGAAGAGAAGAGAAGAGAAGAGAAGAGAAGAGAAGAGAAGAGAAGAGAAGAGAAGAGAAGAGAAGAGAAGAGAAGAGAAGAGAAGAGAAGAGAAGCTGAGAGTGCAGCCAGCAGAGGTGCACAGGGAGGAGTGCATAATGCAAGAAAAGGTAAAGGTCTTATGAACTCTGGACTCCGATCCTGAGCTTCTAAGCTAGGAAAAGGCAGCTTAGAGGAAACGATAGCTAGAGGAATTTATGGTAGAAGAAGGTATAATCAACAACAGCACCAAGTGCTAGGACAATGGGACAGGTTGAGCCTCACCTGGCGCAGCCCAATAAATCCCTCAGTTCCTTCCTGGCTCTGAGTTCTTTGCAATCAGCAAGGTTGGTTGGCATATGCACCTAAGACCTCAGTTACAATAGGAGGCCGTGAATGGAGCCAAGGCTCAAAGACCCGCATTAATTGACAATGTAGTAGCATTTTTTGTTCACAGAACACTACCTGCTCTTAGCTCAGCTGATGTCTCAATGTTCTGAAACTCCTGCTTTGCTGTGCCATTGTGAATGAGTTAGTTGTATGAGGCAGCAGTGGAGAACGTCAAGTTTCTTTAGTTTAAAAAACTCCAGAACTCTCTCTTCTGACCTTACAAGTTATTCCAGTAATTGCCCACCAGGTATTAAAACCGTACTGCCAAGAAAAAGACAATTTCTGCCAGACTCTCCTGCAATAGTGAAAATCCCATTGAGCAATGGCTTTAATCATATTTAACATCCCCTCTGGGTAAATGTCCTTCAATCCCTTTAGGAGACTGAATTTGTAAATTCCCCTGGTGGGCTTGCAGGGGACATCACACAGCACAGGTGGTCTGAGTAGCACAGGTAGGCTGAATGCCAACACCAAGTGCCAACACATCTACCCCAAAGCCCTGGGTGAGGTTAGTGGGAGCAAAATCTAACTCCAGCTTTTGAGATTGCCATCTCAATAAGACAGAGAGAGAGAGAAGGAAAGGGAGCAAGAAGGTTAGGGAGTGGGGGAGGGTTGGGAGCCTGCAGACTTTTGTTGCCACATGATTTTCCTGGTTTCCAAGCTGCTGCTCCAAGAGACATGCACGAGTCCCATGTGATGGCTTATTTACGAAAGCACAGTTGTAAGGCTGTTTGCATCTCATATCCGCTTGGCAGCCCACCTGACCACGGGCTCCAGGGGCACCCCTTGCATCCTCCCCATCTGCACCGTCAGGCCAGGGGGATGGCTGACCCATGATGGGAGGACACTGCTGCTGAGCTGGTGAGACGATGAAGCAGAGAGGAGAAATGTCTTTCCACTGCTCTTTGCACCTCTTTGCCTGGCACTGTGTTAGGAGGCTCCAGAGGCAGGGTGCTGTCCCTCCTGCACTTTTATGAGGGAAAAAAGCTTACTTTGAGATCTATCTCACTCCTTTAGAGCACCCAGAAGCAAGCTTGCAGTCAAACTGACATGGCATATGCTGGTATTCCAATGTTTATCTTCAAATAGGTACAGATTTTTTTTCCTTGAGTGGAGCTTTTTCTGGTACCTTCAGCCCAGAGTCTTCTTTCACCCAAAGATCCGCTCAATTAAAGAGAAAAATTCCTTATAAATAATGTGGAGGAGGCAATGAGCTAAAGATGGTTGTTTCTTTGGAAATTGATGATTTGGCATATTTTCAATCAGTTTTACAGAGAACCCCTGACTCGAGTAAAATTGTTCTTCTCAGTCAAAGAGAGGACCAAGACATGAGCAAGAGAGACACAATGGGTGAGGAGAGAGTTTTTGAAGGCCAGCAATTGAACCTGAATTCACAGAGGCTGTGATGGGACAAGATTATGCTGCAGTAAGCCATACATTTTAGGGGTGGTGTTTAACTTACACTATAGCATCCCTAGGAAAACATCAACCGAAAAGTCATCACCTCATATGCTGCAAAAACCCCTCTGGTGATCTCTTCCAAAACCAAAGTTCCAATGAAGAAAGGATATCTGACATTTTAAAACTTCAGTATGGTCAAACCACCCAGCATCATCCCTAGCTCCTCTTCTCAGACAACTGACTGTTGTTTTAAATTGCCCAAGAGCCAAGACTGCTATCTCTTCACACAGATTATATCTCCCGTGGCCATGCCTCTTTCCTTCACACTCAGTAAATCGCCTCCATGAAGGGTTAATTCAGCCAGAGCCTTTTACAACTCCAAGTTGTTTTCCAAGTAGCTGAGAGAATAGGTCTCTTGTTACAAACATGGCTTCTGGGCATTTGGTGATGCTTTCCCTTTTCTCTCTCTCTGTACCACAAAAGAATCTTTTGTTCTGTCTCTCTGTCTCATTTACTCTCCCCCACCCTGCTCTGCCTCTTCCCTCCATTGGCTGCCAAGTGACTAAGGAATGGCAAAAAATGACCATAACTTGGTCATGGCAAATATTTCTTCACCTATTATCTGATAGAGACCTTGAGCATCCATGTGAAGGCCCCTCTACTTCCACTGGGCTTCTCTTAGAGATGGGGAAGAATGAGTCAGACACAATGGGGCAGGATATAAATTGAATCAGCCCAACATACTAATGGAAATATCTTGCAAATTGACTCACAGTGCCTTTTTCAATAAAATCAAATGATAGGGACCCAGAACTGGCAGGAGTCGAGTGGCAGCTACAATGGGTCTAAATTTTTATGGGAACTCGGCATTTATTAAAAAACACATGGGAGGCACAAAAAAAGTCTCTTTCTTGCCTCAACATTTACTGATTCAGTTGGTTGTGAGCTGGAGCTGACACTCCCTGTTGGATGGGTTGTAGTGTCACATAGTTTCCCTGCACTGTTGCTGTAAATCTTCTTGTGCATGATCTCCCACCACAGAAAAGTTGTGGCAAATCCCCATGAACATCACACACCCTATTGAAATTATACTTCAGGCATTCCCACAGGCATCTTTCTAGCTGTAGTCTCCTTGCACACACTGCTTCACTGAGTCACCTTACACGCACACAGATATGTAAAAGATCATATGATGCCAAAGTCACTGTAACTTCTACAATGACCTTTCTGCAACAGAAACAATTCCTTAGCCAAATTCCCACCTCCCTTCCTTTCATAGCATTTGGGTATATACTTCACTGATACTGTGTTCTGCAACAAAACAAAATTCTTCACTCTCACCTGATGCAAATCTTTCTGCCTTTCTGCTCACCTTCTTCTCTACTGACCCTCTTCACTCCTCTGACCACCCTTTGTCCTGAGTCAATCTCAGTCCGTGTCATGTGTTAGATGAGCATGGCATATGCTGCCTGTGTCCATCTGCCAAGCTTTCTGCACTCTTCTCCCATTTAGTGCCTTCACTATTTTGGAAAGTCTTTGAAACAATCATTAAATTTCAGCCTAAGCCACATCCCGCACACACACATACAAAGCTGTGGATGTAAGGCGTTATGCAGAGCATTTTTACTCCTGTAGAGAAGGGGAATGGACTACAGATGAAAGGGCCATTATATTCCCATATTAGAAGGACTTCTTGTCTGGTGGATTTTAACCAAGCTGGTTAAAACATCATGAAAATGATGCACTGACCAACTCTTTATATTCGTACGGCTCTGCCCACAGTTAGGATTTTTGCTTAGTCAACCATACTGTTTCAAAGCAGTGTGCAGGGCAGCTTTCACTGGAAAGCCTCAAACTCACCCAATATGTAACAACAAAGGAATATATAATAACCCTTTTTCCTGCCTCCTGGCTTAAGAGCATCTAAATGAATCCCAATAAAGACACAGATTCTTCCTGCAACCTCAGCTGTGCTCCACCACTCCCACAGTAGCTCTATCTTAGAGGGTGCTCACCAGGACACTGATCATCTCCATCACCAAAGACAACCAAAGCACCCTGAGATGAAGAATTTTGCCCTTGTCTAAAAACCAAGTCCCTGGAAGATCCAGAAACTTGTTAATTTCAATGTTGTGCATCTAATGCTGCAAATTTAAACCTCCCCACCAAGCAGTGCCCCTGATGAAGCAATATTGCTGGATAGTCTTGGAATTGTCCACTAAACAATGGTGAAAGTTTAAGGAAAAGGCTTTGCTTCTCCCTGCTTCAATTCTCCTTCACATGGTGGGACGCCACACTCCTGATGCGAAGACTCTAATCAAAGGCATTACAATGTCTAGAGAGCCCCATCAGGGTCATCTTTGCACCTTGTGGAGACCAAGAGGTCAGCTGTTGGAGCCCCTTTGGAAAAAAGAATCTACCACCATCTCTTTCACAAATGAGAGGCCCAAGGATGGATTATGGATTCTTAGATAATTTTGGATGAATCAAGAAAAGAGAGGAGGGATAGCTGGATGTCTAAATAAAGCCAATGAGATCACATGTTCCGCCTTTTTATCTGCTTTTCTCTTTCTGCTTTTGGACAACAAAGCTTCCTTTGATACAGAAGAAGAGGGGGGTAGGGACAGTGGGGAGAGGGGGTGCCAGAGTCACCCCAATGGCCCCCGGTCACTTATCCACGCTCCTTAATGTGATGTTCCCACTGACAGGGACAGAAAAAAACAGTGATCTCATGATTCCAGAAACGATTCACGCAAACAGCCCTGGGAGATCAGGGGTGAAGGGGACAGGAAAGAGGGATAAAGGATGAGTGAGGAAAAGCAAGAACAGGAGAGGAAAGGGTAGGAGTGATAGGGAGAGTGAACATGGGAAGCAGGACCTTGGGGGACAACTGTGCATGGAGGTAGAAACTGAAGGTCACACTCCAAAAGAGAATGTGTGATAGGGGTTGTAGAGAAAAGGAGAAGAAAGAGGAGTCTTGAGACCAAGGGTAACAGGACTGGTGGAAGAAGATTGTGTGTGAGGTGTAACACTGTGTGGCACTGTAGGGCAGGGTCAGGGATATGAGTTGACTTGAGTTGTCTAAATGTGGGAAAAGGGAGGCTGGGCTCAGAGACAGTATGGTGGGATGAGGAACAAGGGCTTGATATGAGGATGAGAAGGAAAGGAGGCAGAATTATGTATGGGATTAGTAGCAGAAGAATTAAGACTTGCTGAAACTTGTTTCTTCTGCATATTGCTACACAGAACCAGGTGACCAAATCTGCCAGGAGAATAAAACTGGTCTCTCTCAGTCCCAGACCCAACAGATGCCAGACAGATTTATTACCTGAGGCATTCAGCCATGTCCAAAGGAGGCAGCCTGGTTTGCACTTTCGTTGGGCTGATCTCACTGAAGGAAAACTTCACTCCTGCACAGAGGAGCACTATCTCACCTGCCAGCAGCCATTTTGTTCAGCCTTCTTCCTTTCCTTCCTTCACGTGCTTTCATTACTCCTTCCCTGATCCCTCCCTCTATCCTTCTTTGCCACCTTGCCACAGAGAGACAAGAGATCACCACAGCTGGCAGGAGACATCCCTTCTTCTCCATCCCCCCAGGGAACCTGCCACCCCAGCAGCAACTTGTCCCTAACCAGCAAAGCAGCCACGGGACAGCAGGAGACCTTTTAGCCCACAGGACTCCTGATGGAGCTGGGACAAACAGTGGGATGAAAGACCGGGGAAAGAACTAAAAGAAAAAGTGTCTTTCACAACAAGCTGCCATCTCTCTGTCTCACAGCTCTCCCCAGCACTGGCCTGTCCCAGGGGCTCATCACATTCCCCCCTCCTCTGTCTGCTCTGTGGCAGCTAATCAGTGACCCACTGACAGTCTCTGTCCATCACTCGTCTCTGCACGCAATGGGGTAATTAAACCCTGACCCTGGGCTCCTTTTATCCATTTCCTCTGCACAGTCACTCCCCGAAATGGCAGAGGGGAGGGCCTGCTGTGGAGGCTCCTGCCCCAGTCTCCAGCTCTAATGAAGATGTGAAGCACAGAGGAAGAACTCGTTGTGAAAAGAAAGATGCTGAGGGGGCAGCCAAAGAGGTATTGAGTGGTACAAGGCGTCCTACATGATTGTGCTGAGCTCTGCTGACCCACCTCCACCAGGCAAGGCTTTGTAAACCTTCAATTCTTTATCATCATGCCCACAAGTTGTCCAGCATCCTTCCTCTGCCCAAGCACACCTACAGAAAACCTACCACTCCTCTGCATGTTTTCAGGGCAGTGCCAGGCATGGTGTGCAGCTCAGATCTAGCAAATAAAAAGCTTTCCAGAAGTCTCAATAAATCCAGCCCTAGGCTTGCACACCCACAAGATCAACACAAAGTTTCTGTCCTCCCTGGTGTGAACCCATTGCCTCCACTTGGACGAAGCCAAATGCCTCAGGCCTGACACAGGATTTTCATCATTAAGTGCCTGTAGAAGGGCAGAGGGAGGTCTCAGTGATGGGGTGAATCCCATGGAGCACAGTGGATGGACACAGGAGCTGGCTGGGACAAGGTGATGTTGCTCTTGTCTGCACAGAAGGACAATGGAGGACAGGAGTCCAGTGACAGACAGGAGTCACAAAATGCCAGGAAATCCTTTTTTTTAAACTTTATTTCTCTTTCTGCTTTCTGGAACTCTGCAAAATTTATGACACAGATTGACAAACAGCCAGAAATGATCCCGAGCAACCCAGGCTCTGCTTCCTCCTCTTTACCCTGAGTGGGGAAGCTGCTTCCCTCCCACGCATGAGCAAGAAGGGCTGGGGCCACCCGGGGAAGGGCATGACGGGTAAAGCAGTGCCCGCAGACAATTAAGCACTGTCCCAGGCACTGCACACCCTTGTCCTGGGAACAAAAGAGTCACACACAAGAGACCTGACTGTGAAGCCTCCATCCGCTTTCATCACTGACCCCCAGGGCAGTCAGGGCACGAGGTCAGCCCACTTAAACTCCAAACTCAGCCAGAAATAGAGCTGGGAAGTGGGCAAGGGTGGCCAACTGCAGGGGTCCCCAACCATTTGAGGGGTTCTTTGACTGAGCCATTTCATTTCATCAAAGACACATTTTTTTTCTGGAAGGAAAATGGAGAGCAGTGGGTGTGAAAGGAGCAAGGGGGAGGCAGGGTGTTCGCCATGAGTTATGACCACTCTCAACAACAGTCTTTCACATTGCAGAGGTGAGGAGAGGATGGGGTAATTGGCCATGTTAGACCCATGCATAATGAGGGCAAGTCTCTGCCTGTTTCCCACCCTTCACTATGCCACTGCTCATGAGATGTGGTCCCCCATATGCTCTGTCACTATTCCTCTGTGGAGCTCAACATCCCACGGGCTCATCCGAAGGACCACAAGCTTTGATAGCACCTTGCCAGGCCAGTAGTGCCTCTGGAATGTGCAACAGGGTGTAGTCATGCCCCTGGATTGGAAAGGCTAAAAGTTGCCTTACAAATAAAAAATGATCAGCCAAGCCAGAGCTCACGCTTTCCACCTGCAGGGTCTCAGAAAACTCATTAGGCTTTAGGTTCCCTTTAAGGTTTTTCAGGTTGCAAGTACTGATTTTGTGAGTAATGCTTTCATAGAGGTAACAACTGCACCAGATGCCCCCGAGACCTATCTCCTTGTCTGGGAGAAGAAATCTGTGGGGACAAAGTCCAGGGGCACTGAAACATGTTTGGTGCACATGGAAATACAATGCATCTGCCACAGAGCATTGTCATTTCCCCCAGCTTCCCTCTGGGTAAACCTTGGAGAATCCTAAATGCAGGAAATTTCAGAGGAAGGACAATGAAAACACCCAGTGAAAGCAGTCCCCTATTCCACCCCAACAGGGCCGTGTCCCACCTGCCCCTATAGAGGCTGCTGCAAGTGTTGGCAGCACTCAGCAGAAGTGGGGTAGGGATAGGGCAGGCAGGCTGTGCAATGATGGGCAGGAATACAATGCCCACACTTACTCACTGAAAGTTCACCCCAAAACAGACAACATGGCTCAAGGGGCAGCAATCAAGGAGGATGTTAGTGCAGAGTTAGTCGTGTTGACACTGAAAACAGTAGCAGAAAAGCAGCCAGAAACATGAGATTCAGCACAGCCCTAGTACACAGAAATACATCTGAGTGCCAAGAAGCTAACCAGTCATGCAACGTGTGATCTGCTAGCAGACTCCTTATTACATGTGATGAAAGACAAGCAGAAGGGAGTTTTGACTCTCAGAGTCAAACTTTTCATGGATTGTGTACTTGCGCATAGAAAAATCTCTGTATGTGCAAACTAAGCCCTCTTGATAAAAGCCGTATTGGTAGACTGTAAGCAGTGCGCCCAATTGTCAAGAGAAAGCTGCATTTCAAATTTTTGATACGATTAATCAGACCTATTCTTGAAAAGGAACAGCTTCCTGGGATTTTTTTAAATGCTGGCTAACCTTACTTTTTTTGATTTTACGTAACCATTTTCATCAGCAATTAATTACTTGTCCCCTTGGGAGGAGGCGATGAGGCAATGGATTTCTACTATTGAGACAGAGATGGCTTTAGGGCACATGCAGATTCATTCTCCATCTCACACAGAGAGAATCCAATCGATCTTGGACACTTTGGGGCAGCTGTGCACAAAAGGCAGGGTCAGCCAGCACACGTATACAAAGGCCGATGCTTCAGGGATGTACTGAAGGACATGCACGGCACACACACTTCACTGGAGCAGCACAAAACGAGGTTCATCAGACCTACAGGTTTTGGCCTTGTCAGTGTCAGCAGGTCCAGTTTTTCACCTCGGGAGAATTCTGCTTATTGTCTTTCTTTTGAATGGCAGGAGATGCCAGCAAAGGAAACATTCACTGCTTGTTCATCTCCCTCGCAGCTCTAGTAGCAGAAGTGGGCAGCAGGAGAAATGAGGTCCTGCAACTTCTTTTAGCCAGTCTGATACCCAGCCAATGCACAAGGCTCTGAGCAATCCCGTTGGGCGCAAGGAAATGATTCACGTTATGCAGGTCTTCTCCTGTGTGTGTGGAAAACCTCTTTTTCCCCTTTTGCAGTAAAATAGGAGAAATATCCCAGCCCCGCAAACCCTGAATCCAGGCCCCCTCCTGCCGCAGCAGTTCCGGGAACTGACCACGCGGTGGCGCTCCACCCTTAGAAATGGAGCGCGGCCGGGGGCGACCCTGCACAGCCCGCGGGGACAGCGCGGGGACAGCGCGGGACACACGGCCCCGACCCTGCACAGCCCCCGAGGACAGCGCAGGACACACGGTCCCGCGGGACGCAAGAAGCAGTCCTGCCGGGGCGTGGGACGGATAGCAGGCTCGAGTTCTACCTGTGTGACATTTGCTTAACCAGCCCTCTGTATTAGCTGTCACCTTTGGGGAAGGTTCTGCGGGGTGACCTCTTTGCTTGCGTTGCAGGGTCTCTCTCAGGACTGCAGCATCGCAGAATCCGTCCAGCTAAATTGTCACTGTCTCTAGGGATGGATATTCCACCACTTCTCTGGGCCGATGTAACAGTGCTTACCCACCCTCATAGTGATTTTTATTCCTTTTGTTGCACTGTAATTCCATCCTGCAACTCGCAACCCCTTCCTCTTGTCTTTAGCTGTGCAAAAACGCTCAAGAGTCTGGGTCCATCTTCTCTGTATCACCTGCAGCCACAGCCAAGTGTTGTTGCTCTGCCAAGCCCCAGCAAGCTCTTCGGGCAGAGATCAGGGTCTGGCTCATCAGTTCTGGAGCTCCACTAATGGAAATCTCCTGTCAGTGGCCAGGGTCGGGATGTCAGCCTCTCTTCTTCAGAGAGCTCCCACCTGAAGGACTGCATTTCTCATTCAGCTTCCCCTCATAAATAAATCACATCTTTGACCCAGGACTATAAAAAGATCATTAACAACACACTCCTGCCCCTTGCAGTCCAGCATTGTGGGTGGCTTCAGGCAGTGTTTTGATGCATGCAGACAAGAGGCTTACAGGGCTGCATAGCGCAAACACTAACGACCCTCTTAACCAGCAGGAGAGGTCATTGCCAGGGCCAGCCCTCGTTCCTAGTCACGGAGGAGTTTTCAGTTCAAAGGGCACAGTGTTGGGGTTGTGGGGTTTTTTGATCTGCGTCAGTAATTCGGGTTTGGAAGCCTGGTAGTTGTTCAGAAGCCAGGAGCAGCTGGAAAAGATGACGTATAATGCAACAAGGCGACCACATTTCTCTGGGAAATCAAAGCGTTCTCCCAGTGGTGGTGCTGTCATGATGGAGGCAGGAACATGATGGCATTTGAACAGCCAACCACTGTCCCCACACGCAGCAGAGGAGAAGAAGGCATGGAAGCCTTGTGGTCCTGCCGCACACGAGGCAGTGCAGTGGCTTCGCACACAGCCCTGCTGACTGGCGTCCACATCCGCTGCCATCCGATGCCTCCTCGGGTCACTGCTGATCGTGATTGTGCCAAGCAATTTCACAGGATCCCTGAATCAGTTAGGTTGGGGAAGACCTCTGCGATCATGCAGTCCAACCTGTGACCGAACACCACCGTGTCAACCACACCGTGGCACTGAGTGCCGCATCCAGCCTTTCCTTAAACACCCCCAGGGACGGTGACTCCACCAGCTCCCCGCGCAGCCCATTCCCATGTCTATCACCCTTTCCGTGAAGAAATTCCTCCTGATCTCCCACCTAAACCTCCCCTGGTGCAGCTCGTGGCTATGTGCTCTTGTTGCCTGGGACAGGAGGCCGATCCCCACGTGGCTACAGCCTCCTTTCAGGGGGTTGCACAGAGCGATCGGGGCACCCCCGAGCCTCCCTGTCTCCGGCCTAACCAGGCCCCGATCCCCTGGTCCCCATGGCAACGCGGCGGGCGCGCGGGGGGCGGGGCTCGGCCGGGCGCTTCCGGGCGGAGCCGGCGGTGACGTGGCCGGCGGGGGCTGACGGCGCCGCGCGGCCGCTTCCGGTGAGCCTGGGGGCCCCTCAGGGACGCCCCCCCGCGGCTGCCCCCGGACGGTCCCGCCGGGCGGGCTGGGGCTGGGGCTGGGGCGGGGGCTGCGCTCGCCCCCTGCCCGGCCGGGCACTGCCCGCTGCCCTGCCCGCAGCCCCTGCCCTGCCCGGCCGGGCACTGCCCGCTGCCCTGCCCGCAGCCCCTGCCCTGCCCGGCCCCTGCGGCACGCTGAGCTGTCGGTGAAGCCCTGGTCCCTCAGGGTCGGGTGTGGTGGAGGCGGCCACCCTCACGGCGTCTGCCGAAGGGTGGGCGGAACCCAAACGTGCCAGCTAATTGCTGCCCGAAATTAAATGGGAACGAGGTTTGTGCATGGGGAAATAATGAGGCTTTCGGTGGAAAGCTTGGGCACGGCCTGCCGAGACAGGCGGTGAACGTCAGAAAGTGACGTGACTTGCTGTGAAGTCAAGCGCACGGAGATGTGCGATGGATGTCGGGGATACAACTGAGTATTTTAGAAGCCGTGGTGCAAGGTCGAGCGTGGGAAGGGACCACGTTTTGTTCTGTCCTTTGGAAACGCCGCACATGTGTCAGTCTTGGGTTTGGAACATGCAGCATTCAAACTCGAGGGCTTCATCCTGTCGCATGCAGAGCAGAGAACCAGGGACACTTGACTAATTTTTCATCTTTTGATATAAGAGCAGAGACCACAACGTGGCATTCCAAAAAAGAAAAAAGAGATTGATATGGGTGACAGGCTGGTTCTCTGTTTTTTTCTATTGCAATCATTCTTTTATTTGGTTTATTCTGTTCTTTCTTCCCAGAGAGTTTGGAATAAGCAGCTTCAGACAAACAGACTCCACTGAACCAAAACAATGTTTGCAGATTTGGACTATGATATTGAGGAAGATAAGCTGTGAGTATTTAACTTATCTTTTTCTGATGTTTCTTACCACAGAAGTAGGCTTCACAACCAAGACCTAATGAGAGTTGATAAATTTACCTCTGTGTGACACTGAACATCATGATCATGTGTGACATGAACATGTGATGCTGAACATCAGCCTTCCTGTTCAGTGCTGATTTCTTGCTCCCTTTGGAGAGTGGGGATGAGGCATCACTGTGCTGGTGAGCAAAGGAGAATATTTATGTTGCTCTGCAGTGACTGTCCTGCATTTAACGTACAGCACTTGATTGCATCACATTTATGCTGTGCAAGTTGTCCTCTCACCCCAGCACTAAGTGCTAAAGCATGATAGTGTTTCTTCAGTGCCTAGCCGTGGATGAGGGTGTCTCTTCCACCTCTAATCCTTGCATGCAATCCCAAGAAAAAGATGGCACAGAAAGTCTCCCTGCTGGCCCATGCTGATAGATTCTTTGGCAGAGGTGAGAGAATGAATTCAGATGTGCAGTGCCCATGATGTTTTCCGTTTCTACTGACTCAGATGCCAGAGTTGTTTCATATGCAGGCAGCTCTGCCTACGTTCAGTTATTCCTTTCTCTTTGTAGGGGCATCCCCACTGTACCTGGGACAGTGACCCTGAAGAAGGACTCTCAGAACCTGATTGGGATCAGCATTGGAGGAGGAGCACAGTACTGCCCCTGCCTCTACATTGTCCAGGTGGGCACCTGGGGAGGAAAAATAAGCCATCTTTTAAAAACAGAGTTCGCCTGAGAGATGGGAAGTGTGGAAAGAGAGCCCTATGCTGTTTGTTTTTCTCAAAGTGGGAGATGACATCTCACTTTCCAGTGAAAAGATTTCCTTACTCTAGTACCTAGTAGGTGTGGAAGAATTAAATTAAGACTTCTAGAACTATCCTTCTCCTTGGAGAGCATGTTAGAATTCACAGGGGAACAGTGTGACATTCCCAACATCAGGAAATCCTGTGCTCCAGGAGGCACATCCTAGGGGCAAGAACTTCCTGAGGGAGCAAGACGATCAGCCCACCTCTTGGTTTGGAAAGGGGGAAAACTGCAGCTTCACCATGGGCAGAGTAAAGTGGGTTAAGTAGGAGCAGTGCAGCTGTTTGGTTTGTGCTCTCAGCTGTGCCTTGCCCCTCTCCTGCCTGCAGCTGCCTGTGCTCTGCCCTAGGTGTTCGATAACACTCCAGCAGCCTTAGACGGCACCGTAGCAGCCGGGGATGAAATCACCGGGGTCAACGGGAAATCCGTCAAAGGGAAGACCAAAGTGGAGGTGGCCAAGATGATACAGATGGTGAAGGTGAGAGGTAGGAGGGGGCCACTGGAGCTTCTGGGTCGTAATTGGCAGCTTATTGTCCTTGGGTAAAGGGAGCTGCTGCTGCCTGCTTCCAGCACAGCAGTTTGGGGTTTGCTCTCTCTGCAGGGAGAAGTGACAATACACTACAACAAGCTTCAGGCTGACCCAAAGCAGGGCAAGTCTTTGGATATTGGTAAGACTGGTTTCTTTCTCCCTAGAGTGTTAAAATGATGCAGAAGGATGAAAGTTTGGTCCCAGCTAAAACCAAATCAATTTTCTTTCTTGCTCTTAACTCGGTCGTTTTCAAATGGATGCTGTCAGAGAGTTACAGGTTTAAAAAAATCCTTCCCTGACATTTTGAAATAGACTTGAAAGTTAAATCAAGGCAGTTGTTGTTGTGGGAGGCTTGTTTTTCAGTGCTGTGTTTAGCGTGGATGATGAATCTCAACTGCATAATAATTTAATTAATTTATTTTTATTATGTGGAAGTTAGGGTGACCTATTTTGAGATGTACACAGAAATGTGTCAATTGAAAGGCATTGGTGGTGATTTCTAATCGTGGAGAACAGTGATGAAATACCTATCTACACTGAGTGTTGTACAAACATAAATTTTATGGGAGACAGGAGAACCTTTATTGCTAAAACAAAGTGTCTGGTTTTGAACTAAGCCTACACAGCTGTCTCCTTTATATGGTCTGCCTTTATTTCAGCAAAATGTAATCATTCTCTTTGCTCTCATTTATTTTCCTGGTGATTATGGTGCTAATAAATTGACAGGAGTTCTGGAAAATTGTGAATAGTGAGGTGGTTTTCTGGGAAAACAGAAGTGTGATGAGAATATGGTATTTTCCAGAACACTATGGTTTCAGCTGAGTTCTTGGGATCTGCAGGCAAGTCTGCCTGGATATAAAGGTGACTGATTCATCTGGTCCCAAAGAGCGCGTAGATGTCTCTAGTAATTTGTAGGGTATGACCACCAAAGGCAGAAATTCCATCAAGAGGTGGCAAAAGGGTTTAATTAGGATTCAAAAGGTAAAAGTAAGGAAAGAGACAACACTGAGCATTAAGTCCTGCTTGTCTCTCAGCCTCATCTCCCGAATTCAGCTGAAGTAATACAGCAGATAGCATAAGCAAAGTTTAATTCCAAATATCAAGATAAGTGCTTTGATTATAGCAAACTGATTGATTGGGACAATCTTCCAAAAGAATTGCTGGAGCTCTATTGACTGAAGTGTTTAGGATGTGAGAGCAGAGGAGATAGGCGAGTTAGAAAACGTATTATGCATGGCTGGACCAGAGTGCCCTGTTTCTATAGTATTCTTTCGTCTTGCTGCCTTAATACTGAGTTAAGTGCAGTATATCCAATGCCTGGGAAACCAGTGAAACGTGCTGGTGAGCTTTTCATGCCCATGGAAGTGACCCTGATGCTGGTTTGTCACTTTGTTTTGGCCTTTAGTGTTGAAGAAGGTAAAGCACCGGCTGGTAGAGAACATGAGCTCGGGGACAGCAGATGCTCTGGGGTTAAGCCGAGCCATACTTTGCAATGGTAGGTATTGTCCAGGAGGACATTTTCCTAATGGAATGCTTACTCTCCTGTGTTTGCCTGATTTTTATTGTTGCTTGCATAGTCCACATCCTTTTCTTCTGCTCTGCCTTGCTGTTGTGATTGTCTCTGCCCTTCCTGGGTGATACAGCCTGTCCTTGTGGCCATTCTAAATGTTATCTCAGGTCAGATTAATTTAAAGCAGGGACCAACTTAGTGAATGCCAGTGGATGATGACACCACACTATAAAATAAGTTTGCAGCTTCTCATGTTGTATCACAGGATAGGCATTAAGGGATGAGGGAAGCCTGAACCAAATATATGAAACTGGTATTTTTCCACCCAATCAGGTCTTAACCATGTTCTGAATGTGACTGTTATAACTCTGTATTCTGGTTTTTGTTTCTATTTAGATGGACTAGTGAAGAGATTAGAGGAGCTGGAGAGGACTGCAGAGCTATATAAAGGTAAACTTGGTATTCCATCAGACAGCAGATGGGAGAGAAGGAAGAAGGATACCTTCATTGTGTTCCAGTGAAGTGACTTAAATTTTTTTCTGGCTTCCGTCACAGGCTTGACAGAGCACACCAAGAGTCTTCTCAGGGCTTTCTTTGAGCTATCTCAAACACACAGAGGTAAAGAATTTTAGCAAAGGGAGCACAAATCTTTGACCTTCAGTTTCAGGAGGTTTTGTCAGTACTTAGATGTGTGATTCTCTCACTCAAAAAAAAACTAAGGGTTGCAGAAATGAGCTGTGAAAGGCTGGTCTCCTGTATTAACAGTCATAGTGCTAACACAGGCCCTGTCCTTCACATGAGACATTGGGGAAATGCCCTGCCAAACTCTGGTCTTTAGGGGATATGTAGCTTACCTTTACTATTTCCCACATGTAGCATTATCCCTCAGCTAATTATAAGGTTATGGGAGAGATTTCTAATGCTGGAGCAAGATTTTTCTCAGGGTTCACCTCTTTATTCATCTGTCTGTATTTATTCTGCTGATGCAGCATTTGGAGATGTTTTCTCTGTCATTGGTGTACGGGAACCACAACCAGCTGCCAGTGAAGCCTTTGTGAAATTTGCTGATGCCCATCGCAACATTGAGAAATTTGGGATTCACCTCCTGAAAACAATTAAGCCGGTAAAGAATTTAACCATAGGAGTAAAGGGTTTGGAGGAGAGGGGAATCTAGAAAGGCAGAAGCCTCTCTTTAAAGGTGTGGTCTTAAAAGTTCATTCATTAAGGAAAGAAGGATCCTTGTCTGCTTTCCTTCAGGGAATTCTCTTGGTAATGAAAAGAACCTGGGAGGTAACATAATGAATATATCAGTTTTGTCACTGTGACTTCTGCTTATGGGTATATTCCTGTCCTTTTGGGAATGAGGGAGTCATCTCACTGACCAGTCTAGGACCTGATATTGGTACCCATAACTGCATTGTGTCACTAAAAGTGTTCAGACAAGCAACGCAGGAGCAATAAGAATTTCAATCAATATATTTGAGTGAGAGTCTACAGGGGATCACTGCACTTAGTTTGGCAGTGAGAGAATTTAAGTGTTGATTTGGGCACCACTTTCAGTGCTGTGTTGGATAGACAATGCTGGGTCATGAAACTTTGAATCAGGGAGAGCTGTTTCCAAAACAGCTGAAAATAAAACGAGTCAAAAGCAGATGAATCCAGGCTGGAAGAGAGGCAAGCGTTTCTAGCTCTGGAACCACTTGTCAGTGGCAGTAGAGGAGGCTCTAACCATTCTGAGCCATGATCACATATTTTCTTTCAAATGTGTTGGAGTTCAAAGAAGAGTTTAGAGGCAGCCTCATGGCCTGTGCTGGGTAAAAGGTTGCACTTGAATTGTAGTCATGTTTTTTAGTCTTAATTCAGCAAGAGGGTGTTTCCCTTGCAGATGCTCACTGACTTGAATACCTATCTGAATAAAGCTATTCCTGACACAAGGCTGACTATCAAAAAATACCTGGATGTCAAGTTTGAATATTTGGTGAGCTGCCTTTTTTTTTTTTTTTTCCCTCTAAGTGTTGGTTGAAATTAAGTTTCATAGAATCATCCTGAAAGTCATATTTAGCCTATATGATCACATATCCATCCTTCCATAATCCATGAGAAAATGCCCTGCTTTTTCTAGTTCTTTGTTTACTGACAGATTGCTCAGATTCAGATACCTGCTTTTAGCTTAACACTTCTCACTGGTAAGAATGATCTTACAGTACCCATATGACTTATTTTCTACATGATCAGAATTATTTCCTGATTTATTTCTAAAGAGTTTCTCTCCAACTTAGACTCTTGAACTCCTCTAAAGAGCTCCCCCTTACATATTTTTCAGGTAATTTTGGACACTTTCTTTAGCCAAAGTAAACAACTGTCAAGTCATATTTGCTTTAATTTAGACCTTGCCTTTTTTTTTCTCCTTCATTCCACTCAGCCCTCATTTTCTACCCAAAAAGGGTAAGATTGCTCAGTGCACCTATTCTCTAATTGAAGGAATTTATTTCCTTTTACCTGTTGAGAGTAGTACTTGGAGCTGGAGCCCTAAGGCAGGGGAATATGTCAGAATCTCTTCCCACATCAATCCTTCCTGCAATTAATCTTTTTGTTTCCCTTCTTATTTATTCCCATCTCATACTTTTCTTGTACTGTCTTTTCCCAAAGAGTAGATGAACACTCGATTTTTCTCACTGTGCTTTCTTCAGTCTGTCTCCTGAAGGAAGGCTTGGAATGGTCCAACCTCATGGGTATGGGTGATGATGAAGTTGTTTCTAATTTTTAATACTTCCTTCTTGTTTTGCTTCTTTTGTTTTTTTTTTTTTCCTTTAATTCTGCAAAGTCTTACTGCCTGAAAGTCAAAGAGATGGATGATGAAGAGTACAGCTGCATTGTGAGTATCAGTACAATTGCAAAAGTACTCCTGTGCCTGTCAGCACCCAGGCTAGTGGAATGCATCCTAAGGAATTACATACATTTATTCTTAATGTATTAGAAATAGGGGATCCTTAAATGCTACCTGGGAAGCACTGCAGCTTGTTTGCTGTGGTTGCCTTTCTCAGTGTTTAAGTACTATTAGGTTATGTAAGGAGGATTAAGGTGTTATCTTCACAGATTCCATTTGTGTGTAATGTACAGCTTATCATTAAGACTTATTTCTTAGAAATGGAGATTTAGCTTCTCTTGTAGCAAAATGCATGTGAAGCTGCATTTATAAGTGAAGGAAATTGATTAAAGTCTATCTCTTAACAATAGGGGGTTTATAGTTTAGAGTTTTAGGACTTTAATCCTTAACAGCTCTGTTTAAAATAGCTAAAATTATCCCATAAATTCCAGTTTCCCTGCATAAAAGTAACATCTTTTTTTATCCTCGGTATCAACCTCAGAGCAGCCATTTGATTTCTTGGAATGCCTAGTTCCCAAGTGCCAGGCAGGAATCAAACTCCTAATACAATCTTTCATTATATGTTTCGTTCTTAATGGGAAGGAAAGAATCCCAGTCTTGCCCAGCAGAGCAGCACCTTTGGGTTTTGGCACGTGCAGTGTGTGTTAGGGAGCTGTAGTCTGTAGCACAGATTTTTCTGTATGTTGTGTTTACAGGTGCAAGGGTAGGATGCTTCATTGCTGACAGAGCTAACCCCTGTCCAGACTTCTGCAGGACAATGTATAGGTCCCTCCCTGTTGATTTCCAGCATTGTGTCTGGATGGTTGTAGATACCAGAGGGTTCCCTGTGTAGATATGTAATTCATTATGCAATCCATACAAGGAAAACCTTATAGAGGAGGGCAGTGTGCTTGATATAAACTTGTTCTTAATGCCTGACTTGCTAGTCCAGGTAAGAAGCCATGCCACCTCTCCTGCTGGACTGAAAGGTGCCTGTCTTTTTGTATTTGCTTAGTAGTGATGCTTTTATTTACCATGGCTGGTGTGTTTGGCCTTCAAAGTGGCCCCACTGACTGCCAGTTTTTGACACGGCTCAGTGTTCCTCCTGGTTCTGCTTCCTGACAGCAGTTCCCGTGTGCCTGGGAGGTCTGTAATAACCCAAGGCCATTGTGAGTCCACACTGGTAGGCAGACTGTGTGCAAGCACTGCTGTGGGAGTCTCTAAAATGGTGCTGTGTTTTTGGCAGGCTCTGGGTGAGCCTCTCTACAGGGTCAGCACTGGGAACTACGAGTACCGCCTCATCCTGCGCTGCCGTCAGGAGGCTCGCACGCGCTTTGCCAAGATGAGGAAGGATGTGCTAGAGAAAATAGAGCTCCTGGACCAGAAACATGGTGAGTGCCACTGCCGAGTTCAGCAGACATGACTTTGGCCTTTGTGTTCCTCCTTTGTCTCAGCTCAAAAGACAGCTCAAGAGCTCCTTTGCTGAAGAGCTTCTTTGTGGCTGTATCCGCTACATCAGCCCTGAGGGGCAAAATGTGTAGGAGATGGTATCTAACACTGGTAAGGGAGGCCTGATCACAGCCTTCACACTGTTTGGGAAGGAAATTTTTACACTTTTTTCCCCCCAACATGTCTCCACTACAGTGCAGGACATCGTGTTCCAGCTCCAGCGTTTTGTCTCCACGATGTCCAAGTACTACGACGACTGCTACGCCGTGCTCCGGGACGCGGATGTCTTTCCCATCGAGGTGGACCTTGCCCGCACCACTCTCAGCTATGGGCAGAAGGACATGTACACAGATGGGGCGGAAGAAGAAGGAGAAAGCGAGAGAGAGGGTAGTGGGAGGCAGGATGCAAATGGAGAGAAGCTCATTGATGATGCCTGAGTGTGTCAGCATGGCCAGAGGGAGGACTCTGCAGACTTACGAAAACATGTATTTCATGTGGCCATTCATCCTCTGCCATTTCTCTGTGTGTCCAGCCTGGGATTCCTCCTCTGCTTTGGGTGGGGGTAGCTGGTTGGATTTGGACCAACCTCTGCTTTCCTCTCTTTTCCTTTGCTTGTTTGCCTGGATAATTCTTTTTTCCCCTGGAGACTTCTGGTACGCAACCTGGGTGCTGCAGTGTGGGGAGGAAAAGCCACTCCTACACCACCATGTGCCCCTGTGCAGGCAGGACTCTGCTGAGCACGGGGGCAGCACTACTCCTCTCTGGCACATGGAAGCTGGTTAAGGGTTTGGAGGTGATTACAAATGGTGAGAGCAGCCCCCTTCCATCCTCCCCTTGTGCTATGGGGAAGTGTTGGCATCACTGTTTACTGTCTTCAAGCTCCTTCTGAGGATCCACCTTAGGACTGTGATGGAAATGCTCTATCTTTTTAAAATAGAAAGGAGACACAGGCCCTTGTGGAGAGAGGAAGAGGCTTTGGGATTTTTTAGTATAAAGAATGACTAGTATGGTCTCCTCTCTGCACAACTATTTTGTGCTGCCTCTGGGCCAGCCAGCAGCAGTAGCCATCCTCCTATTCCCTAGCACAAGGGAAGGGGGAAAAGGAAAGCTGAGGTAAGTGAGAGTGCTTCTTTCCTCCTTCCTTTTCTCTTCCCCTCCCTCCATCCCTGTGGGCCAGTCCCAGATACAGATGGCACTTTATCTGTTAATGGGTAGTACAACTCCCAGGAGTGGTGGTGTTCTTGGGCCAGGGGTTTTGTCTTCTCTGTTATTACATTCAAGTGGTCATGGGAGAAGTTATTTAAGTGCATTAATTTATGATCAAGATTTTTTCTTTTTGGATTTGTGTTTCTCTTTGATTGTTTTTGAAGCTTCTTCATCTCTATGGGTGCCTGAAAAAAAGCCATCCATAGTCAAGCTGCTCTGGAGAATTTAAACAGACTGGTGTAGTGACTATTGTCTATAATAAAGAAATATCTGACATTTCATTTCATGTCCTTCATGCCTTTGTATGAGAGGTTTGCTTATCTTCCATTGGTTTTAATCTTAAGGTACAATCTTGGGAAGATGAGTGTTATGTGCCGGCCATTTTTGTCTTCTTGTACTGGTGCATAATCTCTATACCAACCTGTGGTGGTCAGTGCAGATTTCCAGAGGAAGAGAGTTATAAGTGCTGTAGGCCAGTCCTCCAGTAACACCAGCTGCTCTGCATTTTAGCTTCCCAGAGGAACACCAGCCTTTTAAAGGCCTCCAGGTGCCTCAGTCCCACCAAGGGGGCATCCCTGTCCCTCTCCAGGGCCAGCTTCTCCACACAGCTCAGCTGTTGCATCACAAGCTTCAGCTGATGCTTAAGTCCCTGATCCTCTTTCGGAGTCGTTTGTTGGGCCAAAACAAGAAGCAGTTGAGGGAGAACTGAAAATGCTTCAGCAGAGTCTGCCTGAATGCCATTGAAACCAAGTGTAAAGCAGCATAGCTGGGTTTTTAGGAAGAGGTCTGGGAATCTTGCAGCACTGTCTGTAGTGAGATCTCGTACCCTGAGGGCTTTTATTTGCTTTTGTGAAAATAATTTAAGAGTGGGAGGCTTAGTGGGAAATGTTGGCTTGTGACAAGGAAACAGAGGGGACCTTGTTCTAGTGACCAGCCTGGCTGACAAGGGCAGTTGTTTTCATGCTGTGGACCTTGGACCTCTGGGAAGTTGTGAGCTCCTTGGAGGGCATACTAGTGAATAAGGGAAACCCAGCCTAGGTTTACTGGGGAAAGAGCTGCAGAGCAGCTTGATTGAACAGAAACAGTGATCTTTCCTTGCTGGGAGGGAAAACAAGCTTTGAGAGCCCTGGATGAATGCCTGCAGGGCCCCAGCACCCTTGCTGCTGTTCTCATTTTCCCAGAGCTTTGCATCTGAGGTTTGGTATGGGGTTTAGTCTTGTTTGGGATATTTCTAAGTGAGTTTGAGTAGGAAAAAGCCCAAAGCCACCACTATGACTAGCTCAATATCAGATCTAACAGTGGTGTTAGCTATGGTGGGACAGAGTACAGCCTTATGGGGTTTACCTTCTCCCCTCCAATTTCCAGTTCTTCTGTCTCTTCTTGAACTGATATTCTTCAACAGCTTCATTTTGCTCATCATTTACTGCTGTTTTTTGTTTGGGAGTACCTAGAATAAAACCCTTTTCTTCATGTCCCCACTCCCCTGCTGTGTTTAAATGGCTTTATGGATCCTGCCAACTACCCATTAATTTGTAGTCTGTCTGGTCTGGAATGAAACACAACTTTTGGTGGCCCAGCAAGCTGCCCTCCCTGTAGCCCTCTGCTTAGTTTTTGATCCCCTGTTATAGTCACAGGTTCCCCCAGGGTCTCTGAGGTGAAGCAGTTCAGGAAACCGGAAGAAAGAGCTTTGGCCAGGGGTGTTTATAAAAGATCCAGTCCTAAAGCAGATTAGAAGTGCTTTAAGCATGCCAGGGAAGGTTGTCCTCTCTGAATCTAGAAATCCACCACTGCAGCAGGGGGTGAGGGGGTCATGCCTGCTTTACCACGTGCTCCAACACCCTCGTTAGCAGCACTCAGGGGCTGGGGCTTGTCCTTCTGCCTTACCTTTGATTCCTTTATGTAAGGAGGTTTTCTCTATTTAAGAGGAAAACACAGGCACGTCTGGTGCCATTCCTGCTCAGTGGATAATCGCTTGGGACATGGTTATTTACCTGTCTTGAAACCTCCGCCCCCACAGGGGCCAAGTTGTTCCCTTCACACGTCAACGGGGCTCACTTGAGCCTAGATAAAGCTGGCTTGGTGCTATTCCTGTCAGCGAGGCTCCGTGCTGCAGCTGCACACCTAATGGCATTAGCCTTTCTTAGGTGTCTTCTTCTTGTACCTCAGCAGCAGCCTCTTACACAGCGCTTCCCTACTTGGGGAAGCAGCATCAGGTGTCACTGCCCCAGCTTTACTGTCCACAAAAGATGTGCCAGGCAGAGGTGCTTGGAGCTGGTGGCCTCCTGGTTCGGCAGTGCCCGAGGGAGGTGTTGCAGAGAGCCTGGTGTCTACCCCCATGCTGGTGCCCCCTGGACCTCCTAAACGTGCTGCCAGTGAGACTGACACTATCCAGACCATGGAATTGGGGTGAAGGAAACACTGACACCAGAACAGAGTGTACCAGATCTGATTACAAAGAGTCTCTAATTGTTTGTGTTCTGTGTTGTGACAATGCAGAAGGAAAAGGAGAGTCCTTGGCAGCCTCTTCGGAAGGCTTTCTCCAGGGCTGGTTTGAAAGTGAGGAAAGAAGATTATTATTTTTTTCTTTTTGGTGTTTGGGCTGTTCTGAGCCTGTGTTGTACCAGCATGGGTGCAGGATGCAAGCAGACGTATCACTGGGTAGGTTGAGGACATATGTACATAAGGACCAGCTATTCTTATACCTCTCCCTCTTATTTCTTACATCTGCCTTTGTCCCAACTTTCTGCTCCCCGCATCCCACCTACCCTCCCATGCTGAGGTGCTTGCAAACAAGGCCAGTTTTATACATCCCTGTTCTCTGCCCTGGCTAAAAACTGTCCCTCTCCACCATCTGGTCAGCGTTGCAGCCATCTCGTGCCAGCACCTCCCCATCCCCTGCGGGACAGCCGCCTCCCTCCCCTCGCTGCTCCTCTGCCACATGGTTGGCCTCCTCGTTGGCCACCGCCACGGCGTTGTCAGTGCTGTGGGCCGGCTGGTGGTTGTCGCTGCTGCGCTCCTCGGCTTCCTGCACGTCGGACTCTGCTTCCTCGGTGTCGCTCCCACCTCCTGTAGTGGGGTTGTTCTCTGGGGGAGGCTCCTTCTTCCCTCGGTTCAGGCAGCAGTAGCTGGCCACACCCAGGAAGAGGGCGGAGAGCACGACCTCTGAGCCCGCCAGGTAGAAGATCACCTCGTAGTTCTTGAGAGCATCGACCAGGCGGCCTGATGGTTGGAGAGACATGAGATGGTTGGAGAAGACATGAGATGGTTAAATTTGGCCTACGCACTCCTGCATGGAGAGCCCAGTGCAGATGGGCAACACCTGCATTTGGCTGAGGACCCATTCCTCAAGGGAACAGCAAGGAGCCCAAATACCTAAAAATCACCCTGGGAAAGAGCCACGCTGTACTTCCAGGGAAAGTACGGTAACGGTGCATGGTTGGTGTTTTTCCTTGTTTGGACAAGCTTAAATAATTGTGACTCTTTTATGGTGGGCCATCTTCTACTTGCCAAGGTGGGAAAAGCCTCTACTGATTTGGATTGGCCAGTCTCATAAAAGAAAGTTTGAGAGGCATTGCTATTTCTTAAGCTATTATGTCAGGAAAACCTTCTGAAGGGAAGAACAAATTTCTCTTTGGCAGAGAAATCCCTCTGCTTGGCCCACACCCGATGATTTCTGTGCCAGAGAGAGTCTCAGTATATTTTCTGTATCCACTGGGGCTGGCAATGGAGGAAGAGTTCCCAGTCCCTGGTGCTGGGGAGCACAAACAGCTGCCTTGCTGCGGTCAGGATGCAGCCGTGGAGCCGCACTCTTCTCCCAAATGCACATGTGACCCCAGTCCCTGCTGTGCTACAGAAACCAGCCCCAGGACACGCCGAGGTGCCTCCCGGAGCAGTCATGGGAGGCACGTGGCGAATTCCTGGGCAGGTGAATGTGCCCCTGTTCAGCCAAGCCGGATGGCGAGCGAGGAGCCCGCGTGCCCCAGCGCGCGTGCGTGTGCGTGTGTGTGTGCAGCTTATCCTGTGCCAAACCCCCTCGGCCCCACGGAGCGGGAAGCAGCTCAGGAGGATTACACCAAACAAAGCCACTTTGTTCAACCCCCTTCTCCCAGCCGAGCACTGTTCTCCCCGAGTCCGAGCCGTCAGGGTTGTCAGAGCGCCTGAGCTTCCTGCGCCAGGGGGGTCCTACAGCCCCCAGCACGACTCGGCTGCCCCCAGCGCGGTTCTTCGGTGACCCCGCACTGTCTGTGTGCCACTGTACGTGCACGCAGCACCAAGGCACAGCTGAACTCAGGCAGGAGGGCTGAGGGGTTCCCTTGCTAGCACCCCACTGGTGGACCTTGCTCCTTGGGGCAAGGTGCTGTTAAATCCCCCTCTTCCCCAATGATCTCTCTGCAGCTGCCTCCAACACACATATTTCTTGACCCTCCCTGGGCTGGGACTGCTGACTGCCCCACAGCTTATAAAGTGAGACATGAATTATTGTTAGCATTTAAGAGGGTCTTCTCTTGGCTGCCAAATTTTACTTGAGAACTGGTTGGAGTTGCTGAGGGTGAGTTTTACTCATAACTGGTGGTTTGTGCTGAGGAAAAGACCATTCACACAAAGGTCTTCAATGATGGGCTTTATTTAGCCTATGTGTTACAGCTGAGGGAAGGGAGTGCAAGAAACAACAGAGTGGTTCCTGCATGGGGATTTTCCATAGTCTTGTCCCTAACTCTTCCTTCCAAATCAGGAAACTGCACTTTGTTTGGAAATAAGCCTTGGGCATGATTTGGCTTTCTCACATGTGATCAGATACTTAACATTACACCAACCTCTATTCAACAGCCTTTTTATGGGCTGTTTGTGGGACATGGACCTTACCAGGGGCTGTGACCTAGACTAGACTGGCTGAAAAGCTGTGAGTGTCTTAATCCTCTTAGAAAAATTACTAGCAAATGCCTCAGGGAACTGTGCAAACTGTTTTGACTTGACTGACAGCAAAACACCTGTGCCTTGGAATTTGGATCAGAACAAATTGAGATCACTATTCACAGTGCCAATCAAAAGGCCATGGAATGGACACCAAGGAGAATTTGAGAGACACTTGCTTTGTCTTAATGAAGACTCTCAAAGGTTTGTCTGCAGCATGTGCCTGACCCTATCCTTAACATGATTCTATGCAACATTTGTAGTGAAGGCAGAGATGAACTCTCAGCTTTTAGAGCAAATTTAAAGTTGAGAAATAGGGTCTTTCTTCAAGTGTGGTGTCCGTGCCCGGTACCTGCAATACAATGGAGCAGTGGCAGCCAAAAGAACCACCTGCAGCAAGACACCTACCTGCAGAGGGTGGGCCGATGAGCACGGCGAAAGCCTCGATAAGCAGGACCAGCCCGATGGCGCTGGAGAACTTCTGGGAGCCGACGATGGCCATCAGCACCTCGAACTGCAGTGCCCCCACCATGCCATAGGAGATGCCAAAGAAGACGCAGAAGATGACCAGCCCCGTGTAGTTGCTCGCCCTGGCACTGCAGATGTCTGTCAAGCCGTTGAAGAGCATGGAGAAGCTGAACAGGTATGCCACGTGAGGGCGGACCCACTTCAGCCCTGCCACCATGCCGCAGGCTGGGCGGGCAAAGATGTCTATGAAACCGATGATGGAGAGCAGGAACGCGGCCTCGGTGTCCGGGACGCCCGTGTCCTTGGCATAGTTGACCAGCAATATGGGGGGCACGAAGAGACCCAAGACCAGGATGAACTTTGAAATGGTGTAAATGATAAACCCTCGGTTGGAGAAGATGCTAAAATCCAGAAGCTTCTTTCCTTTCTTGGGCTTCTTCTTGGCTTTCTTGCCTTTCTTGGTTCCATCAGTGGTGCTGATCCCCTCATCTGACTTCCCTCCAATGGGCAGCATCTCCTTGGCTTCATATTTGTCCTGAGTTTTCCCCATCTTCTTCTTCATGCCCATATCCAGGGGTCTCATGACTGCCCCACAAGTGCAGCAGTTAAGCAGAAGGCCCCCCATGATAAGGAACCCACCTCGCCAGCCAAACTTCTCCAGCAGCACTTGCCCCAGTGGAGAGAGGGAGGAGAGGAAGACAGGGCTCCCAGCAGCAGCCAATCCGTTGGCCAGAGGCCGACGCTTGTCAAAGTAGGTGCCCAGCATGATCAGTGAGGGCTGGAAGTTCAATGCCATACCCAGACCTACATGGAAGTGAGAGCCAGGAGGGAGACACGGAGTGCAAGAACATGAGATGTGTTTTGCAACAAGCTGAAGACTCCCCTCAGACTCTCCTAGTCCTGAAGTCCCATGATGGGATGCATGTATTCCTTACAAGCCTCTGTGCCTTCATGTTGGTGGATTGCCCCTGCAGAGGATGGGCTGCTAAACCAGCCTGTCCACCTGAAGTGGGTTTGAATCAGGTAATTGTGCTCACACTTAGGCAGGACCTGAGCCTTACACAGGAATTCTGCCTCTTTCCCCTGCCGCTGTGTACTGATGCTGCCTGCCACAGTCACTGAACACCACCACAGGTTTCTTCTGTCTCTCAACCACGGGCCCTGGCTTTTTAGATCCAGCAGATGCACCCCTCACAGGTGCAACATTCAGGACTAGGTGCTTCCCACAGCATGTGCAAATAGGCTGGGGAGGCCTGACACATGGCAGTGCTAAAGGGAAATACAACGTGGGTTTGGCTCTTCCCCAGGTAAGCCTGTGTTGCCCCCCAACTCCCGGGGCTCTCACCTGTCAGCACACCAGCTGTCAGATAAAGCTCAATGATGTTGGTGGTAAAAGATGCCAGGATCATCCCAGCAGAAGCTAGCAGCCCGCCAATGAGCATCACAGGCCGGCAGCCAAACTGGTTCACCATGATGCTGCATACTGGTCCTAGGAGGAAGCAGAGGAGACAGAGTAGGTGACCATGGGGGGATAGGGAAGGGGCAGGCAGCCCAAGCAGGGCTCTCAGGGAAGATGAAGCTGTAATGGTGGAGCTCACTACTTGGCTGCTTAGGTACACATCTGTTGGGCCTGGCCAAGGGAGAGGGGCTGGTGGTGTGGAAGCTTCTGTTCTGCCCTGCCTTTGGACCCCTATTCCCTGGCACTTGGTGTGATAGGAACAGCACTTCAGCAGTGGGAGCAAGCCCTGTATCAATTGTCTGGGATGTAGGTGGGGTGACCCCTGAGGTCTCCTGGGGCTGAGGAATCAGGGATATGAGATGCAGTACATTTCCAGAAGAGAAGTGGTAGGACAACTGTATTCTGCATCGTGGTTCATGACCAGGCCAGTGAGCATGAGGAGAGTCCCTGGGGACATGATCTGGGCCCATGGCAGAGTGGGAAAGGTGTGAGTTGAGGAAGGGGAAGTGTGTCCAAGCATCACCTGTCCCATAGAGCATGGCCAGCATGATGGAAGAGATCCAGGCTGTGTCACTGTAGCCCACGTGGAAATCTTTCATGAGCTCCTTGAAGTAGACACTGACGGCTTTTGGGAAGGCATAGGAGAAGCCGGTGATCACAAAGCAGCCAAGGAGCACGATCCAGCCCCAGCCACCATCCGGGGGCTTCACAGGAGCCGGGAGCTGCCCTTCCTCTGGGTCAGGTCTCCCCATCTTCTAACCTAGGAATGGAAAGGCAGGCCGGGAGGAAGTAGGGCAACAGAGAGAGTCTGCTGGTGCTGCAAGAAGAGAAGAGCAGAGCAGCAAACATTTACTGCAAGGTTTCTCTCCAGGCTCTGAGAGGCTCATCAGGGGCCACATCTGCTCTTTGTACCCTGATCCTGCCAGGGGAGGTGAGATTGCTTTGGGGTGTGAAGTCATGCCTCAGCTGGGCAGAGGTGGGAAGCTCTCCCTGAGACTGGGGCAGCCCAGAGCTCCATTACCCCTGGCCAAACACAGCCAAGCATTGTCACGGCTCCCAGCTGAGCCTGGAGTGCTGCATCTGATGCAGCATCAGGATCTGCAGCACCTCCCTTGCTTCAAATCCAGCATTGCCTACAGATGGGGCTAGGCAAAGACCAGCAATGTGAACGCTTTTTCCTTCCTAAAATCCGCCTTTGAGCCTCTCCTGTGCTGGTCTGCTCCAGTGGGGAGTCCTCCAGGACCGGCCCTGCCACAGAAACCTCCAGCAGTGAGGCAAGGAGATCCATTAAGCCCTCTGTTCTTTCCTCTGGGAGGCCCCAGCGAATGGCACTCTCCTTCTCCCTCCCCTCCCTGCCCTCAGGGGCCAGATTTCCGAAATAGGTGAAGGGGGAGAGCACAAAAACCTGTGGTTATTTGCATGCCGGAGAGATTAGGGCTCTGTACCTACAGGAGGGGCCAGAACAGAGCCTAAGTGGGGAGAAGGAGGGAATTAAAGGGGATGTCTTGTGAGTTGCTCTCAGGGCTCTTAAGCTGCCCAGGAATTTTGCTCCAGCTGACTGCTATGGGTATGTTTTTCATTTCTCCCTTAGGTACCAGCTTTCTGCCCCTTCCAGCACCATTGGCCTCAGTTTCTTTGTTAGCCAGGATTATTTCCACACCTGCATCAAAGCCATCACTGGATTTACCCTACAGATGCTCCCAAGTAGATTAGACAGGCATTCTCCATGCCTGAGCTGGGCATTTTGGGTCCAGTTTGTCTCCTATCACTGTCTTGTGGCAGCACACTCCTAGCTCCTCTCTCCTGCCCACCTCTCTTGGCTGAAGGACTGCAAGATGGCAGCAGCATCCTCATCTCTTGGCACCAGCAGTTGTGGGAAGTGCCAGGAGTCACAAAAGGACTAGAGAGTGCTGAGGGGACAGGGACTGTCTTATGAATGTGACACACATAGCTAGAACCTGGGATCTCTGGATCTGGGTGCATTTCTCAAGGAAGTCTCTGCTCTTGGTGTCCTCCATGCAAAGGGGGTGAGTTGAGCTGATTCCCATAGTTGCTGTTGCTCTGAATGTCAGAGAAGTGCAAATCCTTTAGACAAAAGTGTGGATGGGCCAAGCTGGGGCAGACCCCAGGCAGAGGGCCTTACTTGGCAAGAGTGTCACTCCACAGCCACCCTCAGCTGTAGCCCTCCTTCCCCTCTCCAGGGGAAAAACTGAGTGCAGCGCTCAGATGCCTGCCAACACCATGGGTCCCTGCAGCAGAGTTCCCCAAACTTTCAGGATGCTGTTAGGCACAAAAAAAGGGAGCTGAATCTGGCTCTGAGCATGGACTGGGGCAACTCTTCTGGATGGCTGTTTCCTAGCAGCCTTTGGGTTGAACCACTGGGGCCAGCACAGGCTACTCTAATCTCTCCCTCCCAGCCCAGGTCTCAGGGACTGTGGCAAGGAAAAAAGAAGCAATGAACTGAAAACAGGGGCCTATAAAGATATTTTTAAAGCAAGGAATCCCTACAAGGAAGAGAAGACTAGCGATACACTCTCCAGCTACCCATACCTCCCCCATCTCGCCCTCACTGGCACCCTGACAGCCAGACTGAACAGCCTCGCTCCGTTTCTGCCATTTTGCCCACTGCTCCTGTCCCAGCTCCAGCTGACTGACAAGCTGGATCCAGCTGTACAAAAGGTGACCTGCTGCCAAAGCACACTGATTTCTCAGTCAGAGCTGGGGCTCCACCACTGCACCATCTGCTGCACGTAGCTGCCTCAAGTTAGAGCTGCCAGCAAATGTAGCCTGAGACTTTTTATCCAAGCCCCTCTCCCAGCCTTGCTTTTCTTGAGCTCATCAGCACTGCAAATTAAATGAATCAACCAAACCATTGCAATCCATCTTTCCCTCAACCCTGCTGCTCCCTGCCAGCATCCTAGCAAGAAAATATTTGTCTGTCTGCGACATGCTCTTCAGAGATTTTGTAGCACTGCCTGTCAGTGATGAACCCGTGGCATCTGATTTTGAAGAGCCCATTAGACAAATGTCTGTGAGTACTTGTTTGAGTTTGGAGCTGCAGGGCACCTCTGCAGGAGCCACTTGCTCCGTGCTGCAGAGCTGCATAGCAAAGCCTGAAAGCACTTTTACCTGCCTGCAGCTAGGTGTGGCTGAAAATGACAGGGTGCACCAGAGCAGCTCAGCTGTGGAGATGCCTCCAAGGCCAATATGCCATAGCACACCTCTGCTGGAGGTTTATCCCAGCTGTGAGCCAGGCAGCTCAGAGCTGCCTCCTTCCTAGCACCATGGCACACATGCTTGTCTGCTCACAGCAGTCACACCCCATACCCTGCACCTGCCTTTGCACACTCTACAGCTCATTTTGTCCCCAGTTAAGGAGCTTTATCCACAGATAAAAACCCTGTGTGTGAGTTCACAGGCACCTGAAAGCTCATCAGCATGGGCACCTGCCCTTCCCTGTGCATCACAGGGCCAGAGCAGGCACTGCCACAGAACTTGCTGCAGGTGGCTGCAGGAAGACTTGCACTGACACCAGAGGCACAAGCCCAGGCTGGAAGGGTGAAGACCACAACAGGTTCAGCTGTGGCTGCCAGTCCCTGGACACAGTGCAGCCAGTGCTGGATAATGCCCAGAAAATCCCCGCTGTGCTAGACAAGCTGCACCCAGGAGTGTCCACATAAATGCTCTTAGTGCCTCCATGCATACAGACGGGCTGGGGAGTTTATTTATGGAGTGCAAGGCCCACGATTCACGGCACCAGTCTCTCCGACCCACAGACAACCCCCAGGAAAGATTTGTTAGAGAATTAAATGAATGCAGGCCCGGGATGAGTTGTTCCTATCGGCTGCTGGAGCGAGGGTGCCAGCATCCCTGCACAGCACTGACCTGGGCAATGCAGCAATGACCTCCCGAGCACAAGCCGAGCCTCCGAGGGTTGAGCAGATCCCTCAACAGCGCTTCCTTCTCCCACTGGCTGACACTTCCTGGCTCTGGATGAGGGTGCCTGGTTAGAAGGTCCTGCTGGATCTTTTCTCCATGGTGGGCACAGGACAGTGCCTGCAGGAATCTGGCACCCGTCGAGCAGTCTCTTGCGCTCCGCTCCTTCCTTCGGAGCAGCTACGTCCTCACAAGACAGCTAATCCCCCTCTCAGCCTGCTTCCCTCCAGTTCCAGCCGTGCCCAGCAGAGCTCTGTGTGGCAGGTCTGGGGGGGACACCCTGCGTGGGGCACTCCTTTGCCTCCTGTGGGTGAGAGCAGTGTCCCACGGCACCCCAGTGTGGATGTGGGTCAGGAACTGCTTATGGCTTCAGGTTGGCGGAGTGCTGAGCGGGCAGAAAGCACTTCTCCACTTTTAAGAGGCTTTTCCAGCCAATGGGGACGAGGTGGCTGCCTGCCACAGCCCGAATCCCCCGGTAATCCCGCTGCCCAGGGGCTCCCTGCGTTTTCCTCAGCAGAGCAGGGCAGGCTGGCAGGGATGGATTCAGTCGGAGGGACCAAGACAGGAAGAAGTGGGGTGAGGGGTGTTGGGTGCTGGGGAGGGAGGCAGTGGAGGAGGAGACCATGTGCCCATGCTTCAGTCAGGGGCAAAATAGGTAAAGCAGCTGCTTTTGAAGCTTCCTCAGCTGCCAGCCACGATGGAGAAGCGGTGATGGGGTTTTGCAGGGCATGTGCCCAGCAGAGAAGTGAGACGAGGTGGTGCAGCCAAGGAATCGCTGCTTGCCATGGCTCAAACTGCCAGATCCTGCCCACCCTGGGCAGCTCAATAACCCCCCTCAAAACCAGCCTCCCCAGTGGCTGGCTCACAGGAGAGGTCTGGCAGGTGCTGGGACCAGTCAGTCTCTGGCTGCTCATGGGGGAACACTTTACTTCCCGGGAAGGGGTTGGGACTGAGCCCAGGTGGGCTTTTGGGGAGGAAAAGGCCTGGGCTGTAAACCCCTGGAGCCCCTCAGCAGCAGGGGGGCAGCGGGGCCAGGCCACACTCACAGCCAGGGTTTAATGTCTATTAATAAGGCTAATCAGCTAAGCCCCGCCATCGCTAGCGCTCCATCCCTCACTCACGCTGCCGCTCCCGTGAGAGCTCCCCAGCACACGTCGGGTATCCCAGATTGGGGAGGCCCCCACAGGCCCTAGGGGAAAGGTTTTCCCTGCACTGAGGAGCCCTGGGATGCCCAGGACACACATTCAAGCGGTGGGTGAGGAGAAGGGGGCCACAGGTCCTTGCTGCCCTCCGGCAACAGGACAGACAGGGGAACGCAGGGGAGCAGCCAGCAATGGGCAGCGCAGCCCCCCTGGTGCCCTCCACGTCCACCCCAGGCCCCTGGGCTGGTGGCTGCCCCATCTGGACTCCCAGCACTGCAGTGTCCAACACCACAAGCGTGGGCAGCCACCATGGCCCCACAGTGCTGGTGTGGAGTGCCTGTCCTCTTCCCCCTGCATCCTGTGACTGAGGTGATGTCCCAGCCACTGAAATGGACACAGAAGATGCTTTCTCCATTTTATTTAAAAAACCCCATCTATTTTCCACGGGACAGTACATGAAGGAACAGGGCAGTGGTGCTGGACAATGTCACCTGCCCCTGCTTTGCCCCAGCACTGCCCACCAAGGTAGGGGGTTGCACCTGGGGTGAGAAGAGGCAGGTGCTGCTACAAATGGGCACAGTTGTCAAAGAGGCCAAGACCAGTCCCTGTTAGCTGGACCACATCACTGGAAGCCTTCTTGTAGCCTTCTGTTTTGGGGTTTGTTCTTCTGGTGGCAAAAGAACCGTTTGGTGACAGTTCTTCTCTGCCCAAAGCAGGGGTGGCAAAGCTTCACCTTCAACATCCCAACAGCACTGCCCTGGCTGCAGATGATCTTTGCCAGCCCTACCTCCAGCCCCAGCACCATCCCCTCTCCCAGGCCACCAGCACCAGACTGCTCCCTCCCACTCAAGTACAGAAACACTACAAGGGGAGGGAAGCAGGGATCAATCCAGAAAGAGCAGCAGAACTCTGCTTCTGGCTAAAGCACACCAGGCACCCAGGTGAGATGGGTCCCATTGTCCCAGAGGTGTGGGAGGGGAAAAGAGAGTTCACTCCTTGAGTGGTAGCACTGGGCTGCTGCCCAGCTGGAGGTCACAGCATTATCACTTCTCCTCCTCCTTCTCTGCTGAAATGCTTCACCGCCCTCGGCCCTGTTTCATCGGATGATGGGCGCCGAGCGGTCGTTGGTGACTGTGGGGCGCAGCTTGACTGTGGCAAAGGGGTTGGTGCCTCTGGAATGGGAAAGGAAAGAGGCAACCATCAGAAAGTCTGCCAATGCCATGCAGGGATGTCTGTGACCAAGCCAAGGCCACTTAGTCCTGTTGCAGTCGCCTCTGTGCCAAGGAGGAGAGCGTGGTAAAGTAATTCCTGAGTTTGTTTTCTCCATCCTTAACACACCCTGCTGCACATTCCCATGTGGTTCCCCTTGGGCTTGCCTGAGGGCTCCTCACCCTCCTTCTTCCAAAGTTTGAGGAAGGGACACTGGCACATGGCTGTCCCCCATGGCAGCACTCTACACCCGTAGAGTGTACACCAACCCTCCAAGCAAGGAGTGGGGGAGCGGAAAAAGGCCACAGCACCACACCAGAAACGTGGAGACACCCACCCAGCTCCAGGAGGAAGAAAACCAGGGATTTATGGCAAGTCTCATCCCCACAGTCCTGACTGATCAGAACTCAAAGCCATGTCCTCTTACGCCTCAGCCCTTTCCAAGCAGGCAGAGATGCACAGTCGTGCAGCTCCACACTCAGGCTGCGAGCTGCTATTGTGGCCCTTCCAGGATGGATGGGAAGGAGCATGTGGGTCTGGACACGTGTTCAGGGTGCTCAGGTCCTACCTCATTTTATCTGAGTCAGGATAGGACCTTCCCAGTCAGCAGAGGCCAGAATGGACCACCTCTGCCTCTGTCCTGGAAGGTAGGCTGGGCATTGCCTTTCCCCAGACACTTCCTTGTTCCTCCCACATTTGATAATCCAAAAGATTAAATAATAATAGCATTGTAATAGTACTCCCCTCTGTCAGATTATTCCAGAGTGGAGTTCCACACCTTACTCACCGTGGGAAGAGTTCAGGGGGCTGGTCAAATACTCCTGATTTCTGCAGTGAAAAGAAAAACAGCAGTGAGAAATCTGGAGCAGGGAATGTAGAGAGAAGAGTGGGGCAGGAGACACTGCACACATGGAGAAAGATTTCACAAAACACTTAGGTGAGTTAGGAGCCCAGCAGGGCTCTGACTCCTTTTTCAGTCAAGCTTTGCAAAAGTCCACAAATTCCCCACTGTAGATAACACCCTGAATTTTGTTGTGGGGGGTTGTCCCTACACCACAGGTTCCTTACTCCCCTAGGACATCTTCCTTTGTTTTGAGGAAGAAAGGAGATGACTCAGATCCCCAATAATATCATATCTGAAGAGCACAGCAAACAGTGACAGTCTGAGCTACATTTCACCCTCCAGCACAGCCAGAGATGCCCCCTCATGTTGCCCACACACCCTGGCAAAAGGTCTGTTGTCCATGCCCCAACGTACTTCCAGCATCCATGGGGAACTCCAGAGCTGTACCTACCTGCCCTACACCATACATTACTTAAAAGTGGACAAACCTGATGGACAAAGTTGGACCTAGGCCCTGTGGCCCTTATTCTTGGAGAGCAGATAGTGAAGGATCAGTGACAACTGACCTGCTAAAGCACTCTGGTGGTAGACAAGAAAGCCACATGTGGCTATCTGGCATCCAGCTGGAAAGTCACACCCATTTGTTTGTGGCTCAGCTGGGGGATGTCTTGGGCATACATTTAAAGCAAGGCTGAGTCTTTCCAAATCAGCCTTCCCCTCCTTTATAGTGAGGTTCCACACTCTGCCATGCTGCTCCAAATGCTGCTCACAATTCATGACTCAATCCCAGGTCTATCCCTCCCCCCTAGCCATGAGGCAGGATGAATCCCAGTGATCCAGAGGGACAGAAAGGCTGCAGAGGCTGTCTGCCTGCATTGCACAGCCTGAGGCTACCTGCGACCACAGAGCAGGACATAAAGGGGGAAAAAAAGAGTAATTAAATGTTGCAGTTTTCAGTTCTTTGAGACATTCAATTGCTTGCAACCTTGTGCTGGCCTGGAACCAGTTACCGTGGAAAAGGTTTTACAGCCCTCTGTGAGACTGAGCAAGTAATGCCCCATGGGCAGCACTGTTCTTTCCTCCCCCAGGTCCTCACCTTTACCCTGGTTCTCCCCAGTCAATTCCCTACTGCTGGAAGCAATACTAAGTGGAGGACTTCCTTCTCAACAAGTTGGACACAACTTGTTCTAAGGCTCCTAAATATAGGTGTGCTGCGCCCTCAGCCTCTGCTGCCAGCTTTCCCCTACCCCAGCTGTGAGTTTAAGCCAACCCTCATCTGAATTTACAAGAGGAACCCTATGAAACCCCTCTCTGTTCTCTGAAGGGAGAAGAAGGATGGCATCTCTGTTAGCTGGTCACCCGCTCCCAGACCAGCCTGGTCACTCCATGGTCCTACTATTAGCAGAAAGAAGTGCTGCCCTGGAGCCACCAGAAATCAGGCTGGGAGGTCATGGAGAAAAGGACTGAACTGAAGGGTCCCTGGTGAGCAAAAAGAGAGAGAGATGAGGGAGCAAAGCCAGGCACTGAGGATCTGCACACAACAGGAAGACTGGCAGGGGGGTGGCATGTGAACAGACTGGGTGAGAAAGAGTGGTGCTAATAAGACTCAGGAAAGCAGCAGGTCCCTTCACCAACATCAGAAAGGTGATTTTCTGTCTCTACTGGCCAAAGCAGAACAAGTGTGCCTTGGAGGATGAAAGTCAGACGGGGCCCCTTCACACACACCCGCCAGTCACTGCTCCTGCACTCACCTTGGAGCCAGAGGTGACTGGGGTGACCACCCCACTCTGGTGACTGCTGGCACCCACTGAGAGGGGAGGTGGGGTCGGCACGCTGGGCTGGGCGGCAGCAGACCAGTAACTGCTGGAGGATGGAGTGCTGGGATGGTCCAGGATGTCATCCATGCTGTGACTGCTTCGCAGCGGGAAGGACCTGAGCAAGAGGAGAGGACAGTGAGGTGGGAGCCAAAGAGCAAGGATCAGGGAGCAGCACAGGTGCTAGCACAACATGGGATGTCTCTGGAGGAAATACACGTGTCTTGGACCAGTCCAGTTGCAAGAACCTTTGAGATGACATTGCCCAGGTTATGGGAGCTGCCTAGGGAAGCCTGCGAGGTCCCAGGGCACAATGAGGCTCTTGGCAGGCGCTCCAGCACGGGAGCCCTGCAGCTCTCCATGGGGCACGCTCTGAACAATTACCCCACTGGCATTTGTGGTGTACCAGGAGCTCCTGCCTGGCCAGCTGCCATCCTGTTACCTGGTGTCTGGCTCCTCCATCTCCCTCGTATTCTCCAAGGGCTTGACATAAGCTTCAGGGAACCAGCCACACCTAGGGCACAGGAATAGAGCCAAATGAGGTCCAGGCAACCATGGTTTGTGGTTCTTCAGATCCATCTGCCAAACACTTTTGATCTGCACCCATCCCACATGTCAGTCAAGCCACATTACCACTACCATGTGTGACAGGGCTCCTGCACTTCTGTCACCCATAGATGGGCCCCAGGAGTTATCATGGGATGGACCTTGAGCCTGGAGCAGGACTCGCTTATCTCAGGAGCTGTGCAAAACCTGTGCTCCTGAGAGTAATGCTGGTGCAATCCAGCAAGAGACACTCCAACCAACCACAATCACAAGGAAGCTGGGGAAAACCCATCCAGGGATTTTACAGCAGCTCCACTCCAGAAACAGCTGCCCAAAGAAAGGCACTGCTTTTGTTCATCTCACATCTGTGAGCATTCCTGCAGACCACATCCTCTGTGGAATGGGGCGGGCTTTATACACAGCTGTTGGCTGGCAGTGCCACAGGGAGTAATTCAGTAAGTGCTGGGTGCAGCAGTTTCCATGCCCTGCCTGTGCTGGAGGCTGTGGCAGCAGTTGCAGCATGAGCTAAGAAATGCCCGGCCTCTCAGGTAACTCCAGCAGTTCGTGGCCCCGAGCTGGATCCCATGACAGGAGTCACTCAGTCACGCCAGCCAGGAGGGGGACACTGCATCCCTGGCTCTTCCACCCAAAGCCCCTGGAGGTTTCCCAGGCAGCCCATCCACGCCAGACCTGCCACAGTGCGTGTCCTTGGCACCGAGAGCCCCTGTCGCTGAAGACACAGCGCTGTCCCACTGAGATGGTGGGTGGGACACAGCGCCCAGGCCACACCAGGAGGGAAGGGGGGGGATAATTCTGGGCTTAACCCTTCCAGCTCCGGACTCAACAATCTTGCATCTGTCCAATTTACAGCAGCAGAGTCACATACGTGGATGAGCCCTCCAGCTTGCCATAGAGCCAGCCATTCTGTGCCTCCGGCATCAGCACCGCGATGACGTCCCCGGGCTCGAAGCGCAGCAGGGTCCTGTTGGCACCCGTCGTGTGGGGCACAATGGCCTGGACTCTTGCGGTGCCACTCCTCTTCCTGCCCTCGCTGCCACTGCTGGCCTCGCCAAAGGAGCCCGAGCGGGACGTACGGCCCGTGGCGAGCAAACCTGCGGGGAGGCACCCCAAGGGTCTGGCTGGAGGCTGGCACCCTCCTGCAAGACCCTGCTGCCCCAAAGGGACCAGTGATTCCCCAGTCAGCTAATTACTCTAGGGGAGGAGCAGATGGCCTTTCAGGGAGGGAGCAAAACATAGCATGGGAAAAGCAGGGCAAGCATCCTGCAGGAGACAATCCACTCAAGCCAAACCCATTTGTTTTGCACTGCGTCCTCTCTGGCCAAATGCCTAGAGCATAAGCATGGCATGCCCTGGCTGATGCCCTCCCTGCCTGACAGTCCTCTTCCTGACCTGCTAGAGCTACTGACAGGTTGGGCAATTTCTCTCTCTCGCTGTCCTTTTTTTACTTCTTATAAAAACTTTAAAGTGAAATTTCTCAGGAAGGAAATCAGGTGTGTCATGGGTTGAGTGGCTGGGTTTCATAGGGCAGGCTGATATTTAATCTGGTAGTATGAGAGAAGGTGCTTTACTAAAATGGGAACTCTAGCAAGAACCAGTTCTTGTAGTTCAAGGAGCTTTGAAAATTTTACATTCGTAGGTTCCCCACCTCACAAAGCCTGGCCTTGCCCTGGATGGACTCTGCCCTGAGCTCACTTTCTACTTCAGCCTTGCCCTCTACAGCTCCCATAGGCGCTGTCCTCTCACCATGCCCAGGAACGTGGCCGAGGTCTGGTGCTCTGGTAGAGTGGTGGTCCCTTCCCAAACCCAACCCTTTCCCCAGAGAGCTCCAACCCCTGTGTTTCCCCAGAGCACTGCTCCCAGAAGTGGGTCATACTGGCTGCTGACGGCGTCCTCCGCAGTGGCCGCCTGGGAGACTCTGGCTGAGGAGACATTCTCATTTCTGGAGGGTCTGGAGAGAAGATGCTGGATCTACTCCCAGTCATAGAAGAAGCAAAGTCCCCAAGGGGTCTCTGGGGCTGTTGGAAAGAAGGGGTTGAAGACACATCCACGAAGGCCGTGTTAGGCAGAAGATGCTCTGAGAGATATGCAGTCCCCCTTAGAAAGCCAAACTCAGCACATTCCTCCACTGCAGCCCACTTCATCTTGGCCAGGAAAGGCCACTGGAGCTGGACAAGGCACCATGGCTGGCCAAGGACTGACCTTGCCCTGCAACCTCACCACCAAAGAACCACTGAATATTTTGGGTTGCAAGGGACTTTTAAAGGCCATCTAGTCCAACCACCTGAAATGAGCAAGGATATCTCCAATCAGATCAGGTTGCTCACAGCTCAGTTCAGCCTGACCTTGAATGTTTCCAGAGACAGGGCATCCACCACCTCTCTGGGCAACCTGTTCCAATATCTCCCCAAACAAGGCTGAGCTGTCTGTGGGCTCCTCACCATCTCGAGGTGGGTGGGTGTGAGCCGTCCTGATGGATAGCCCTGGCTGTGGGAGGCTGAGAGCAGCCCCTGTGAGTGGCTGTTTGAGGGGTTACGGCTGGCTTCCAGCTGCTCCTTCCACCGCGGTGCCTTGCTTTGGATCATGGCCCGAGCCTGGGAAGAAACAGACAAGAGGGGGTGATGGGCAGGGCAGACCACTACAGAGGAAGCCTAGGACTTACACGTGCATTAGAGACCAGGTCCCCCCAAAATTAAGCTTGTGGGAATGGCCAAACGGCTCCCTGTAGGCAGGAATTTCCAGGATGGCACCCTCCAGCAGAGATCTCCCGGTCTCAAAGACCCTGCTAATAAACACCTTCAGCACCCTTCCCTCCTCCATCACTCACTCACACACCCAACTAACCCCATGCCAGCACCACCCTCAGCCCCAGACATGTTCTCCCAGCCTAGTACAGCCAGTCTGAACCTCACAGCAAGAAACAAAACAGTTTCCTGCCCAGTCCATGCACAGATGCATCCTTCACCTATGGGATGGCTCAGCCCTGGCTCCCTCCTGCCTGCATGCTCCCCCTCCAGCCCTGCTGTCTGCTCCCCCAGCTCTGCTCCCAGCCTGGCAGGGCTGTACCCTGCTGTAGAACTGGAGAAGAGTGTTGTAGAGCATCTGGTGCTTTTCAGCCAGGAAGCGGTAGCGGCGTTTCTCCTCCAGCTCCGCCTCCCTCTGGCTCTCAGAGACGAACGCCTGCATCTCCGAGCGCAGCCGCATCACGTTCTCCTGTGAGAAAGGAGGGAAAGAAGGGAGGAAGGGATCAGTGAAAATGCAGCAGAGTGGACTCAGGGGAAGGGTTGGAAGGGGTCATCTTGTCTATCAGCTTCCCAGTCCTCTTGCAGTGCTGCAGCAGCAGAGAGGAGCTAGAGCAGAGTGCCGGGGATTAAGTCCTCGCTCCCTGAGGCTTCCTAAATGAGGAAAGGGCTTGGCAGGACTGAGTACCACAGGTCAGTAGCACCCTGTAGAACAGGAGTATCCTACTTTCCAGATAAGCCTGCTGCCTTTTGAACATCGGGGCAACCCCTTGGCAGAAGCTGCTGAGGAATCAGCCCTGGCTCCCGAGAAATCATCCAGTTCTTATTACCAGCTCCCCTTCCTGCAATCACTGCTCACCTTCATCTCCCGGGCATTTTTGTCACGAGCCCTCTCCATTCTCCACAGCTCTGCCATGCACTTATCCAGGTTGGTGGCTCTTCGCTGGTACTCCAGCTCATATTGCTTCTGGCTCTCCTGCCAGGGAGAAAACAGGCTCAGCAAGGAGCCAGAGACCAGCCACACTGTGAGGCAGCAAGGGTCCTGCTCTGATGGGTGGTTGGGCATCTGAGTCCACCTGCAATCAGGCTTCACCTGGACCTCTTATAAAATGCCTTTCTTTTAATTTTAAATGCCCAAGAGTGCTGATGAACCTCCAGATCTCAGATCTCAGGAGCAAGGACTAGCACCCAGCTGCCCCAGCCCTGGGTCCCAAGGCCTCGGTATTCCTCTGTGACACCATCCACCAGCACGGCCAGCTGGGCCACAGCAGCACAGGAGCCACAGACAAGCACAGCATGGGATTTGGGCAAGCTGGGAACTCTGCTTCTGTAATGCTGAGACTCTCAGCCCCACTGAAGCATTTGTTAAGTCCCATTGCACAAAGAACAGCCACCTGCCCTCTTCTAGCTCTCCATCATCAGCTGAACAAGGGGAGTTTGTTCCATGATGGGAGAAGGTAAGACTCCCTACCTCCTGCTGAGAATAATCACGGAAACACCTCAAGTGTTGAAGCAAAACCCCTTGGGTGTAGGGGAGAGATAAACAAGCAGAGCTGAGGACGAGTAGGGAGTTCACACTTACACTGATAAACTGCACATCCATTTTGCTGTTCTTCTCCATGTGCTGCAGCAGGTCCACGTGGAAGGTCTGAGCCTGAAAGAGGGGAAGGAGCCATCAACCTTATCCCTTCACCATATGGGATGCTGCATGCACTCTGATAAGGGGTGGCTCATAAAACTTGCAGAGCAAGTGCTTTGCAGCCAGGCTCTGGGCAGGCCAGCCCTGTGACCCTCCTCTGCCACGTGCAGCAGGGAGGCAGACACCTGCCTGCAGACACGTGTGAGGGCAGCTGATGGGGTAAATGTGGTAAATGCTGATAAGCTGTATTGAAGGAAATCACTTTATTCTCCACCTCCCCAGCCCTTGGGAAAACCACTCACCACAACTTCCAAATCAGAGCTCAGTAGTCTCTGCGTGTCAGACATCTGCATCAGAATTTCACCTTGGGGGAAAAAGACAGGAGAAGGTGAAAAAGCCCTGTGGCCATTTTCTCATGTGCCTAAGGAGGCAGACCAGCAGCGTGCAGCTCGGGCTGATGAGCTTTCACATGGCTGTGAAAGTCCAAGAGATATCACAAAGCACTGCTCTCTGCACCCTGGTAGCCTTCCTTGCCAGGCACTGCCAATGCAGGGTTACCCCAGCCCACGTGAGGCTGGACCAGTGCTCTGCTGCAGCCCCGGGCGTCAGAGGCAGCCTCGCCTTGCCATGGGCTCTGCCTGCTAAGTTTCTGCTCTGCCACAGCCCCAGGTGTCAGAGGCAGCCTCACCTCTGCCATGGGCTCTGCCTGCTGGGTTTCTGCTCTGCCACAGCCCCTGCAGGCCCCATTTCTAACCCCAAAGGCTCCCCAGCTGCACTGCACAATGCTGGGCATGGTCCCACTTCACTGGTGTTGGCCTTATGAAACCAGGGAAGGCAGAGACTGATGACAGGGAGCAGAGGAGCCAGCTGGGAGGTGCAGATAATGAGTCTGCAGAAGGGGCACATCTGCTGGAAGCTTTTTGCTAAAATGTTTGGCAGTGGAGCAGTTCCCTGACCACGTTTTCAGCAGTCACCGCCAGGCTGCAGAGTTATTTACACTGCTGAGTGTGAGTCCCTCAGCCCCAAGCTGCCAGTTGCAGGTTCAGGAGGACAAAATCCCATCAGTTGTTGTCAGTGCATGCTCCCTGGCTTTTCCCTCACATCCTCAAGGAGGAGAAAAATGCTTCCTCCCTGATGAAAATTTCATCTGTGGGGGCAGGATGCCTCAACAGGGACTGGTTTCTGTGAGAGGTCTATCACTGGAGGTCCATCACAGGAGCTGAGCTCACTCACTGATCTCAGAGAGATACAGGGAAGACTGCTGGGACTGTGAGAAATATTCAAAGACACACAATAAATTTGACTGTCACCACCTGGACAGGGCCTGGTACAGAGAGACACCATTTAGAGGAGCTGTCTTTCTTGCCCCAGTACCTGGAAGTGGACCAACTAAGGGAGAAGGCCAAAAAAAAAGGGATCTGTGGCTCACCACAGGAGAGATGATGATGTGCAGGAGAGCCTTACCCAGCATGTGTGAGGTGGAACTCTGCAGTGCTTGCTCCCCAATCTTCTCAACTGCCTTAAAATACACTTCAGCTGCTTTGGATAGAGCTGTGGGGAGAGGAGAGGAGTGGTAAGGGTCCAGCCTGCCTTCCCACCACCACCAGCAGCTCCAGCGAGCAGCACACAGAACTGCCACCTCCTGGTACTTCGCGTATTGGCCCCCCATCTCTCCCCATCAGGAGTGGGTCCTGGAGCTGAACAGCGCTTGAGAGCAGCTCAGGACACGTCAGAGGTGGCAGAGCAGCAACACTGTCCTGGGTGAGGGGATGGGGGGTGGCCAGGCTGGAGGTAGCACTGCTGTCTGGAGCCCTGGCTGTGTGGGACCCCACTCACCGTGGAAGGCACGCAGGTAGTTGTTGCCCAGGTACACCAGGTTCTCCAGCGCAGGGTTGAACTGCTCCAGGATACTCTGTGGCCAGGCAGAAGCACGTTAATGCCATTCTTCCTCATGCTCCTGTGCTGTGGTTTGGCTGGGTGAGAGCCCCCTCTGGAGCTCTGGAACCAGAAAATGCACAGCCAAGCACAGCCAGCTCCCTGCATCGAGGCTGGCTAGCAACTTCAGCTGCCCTGAGCCGTCGTCCCAAGCCAGCCAGGAGAGGGGCAGTGCCAGAGGGAAAGGTAGCCCCCTGCACAGCCAGGTGGTTGCCTAAATGAAGATGGCTTTCTCCCAAGGGCCCACACCCACTGCAGGCAGGGGAGTAACTGCAAGGGGATCTGAGCTGCCTTTTCCCTCACCCCACAGCCAGCCAGAGGGCCACTGCTTATTATCCAGGCATGAACATAACCCTTTCCTGGCCAGGATGTGGTGCACTGCCAGACTCAGCAGCTTAGTAAGGGAAGGAATGGACAACCAGCTTCTCTGCTTTTATTTGCATTTATCTAAGGCGTCCATTGACTACAGAGAAGACCAGAAACTGGAATAAGCAATTCTCCACTTCTGTCAGTCCTCCCCCCTTGGTTCAGCACTGGTGTGTGTAGGGAAGCATTTATGAGATCAGAGACTCTTTCAAGGGAGGGGCAAAATAGCCCATCGACCTTCTTCCTGCCAGCAGCCAAGGTGTGCCACCCTCCATGCTCCATGTCCAAACCACCCTGCCTGCCCAGTTCCTCCCTGAATCTCTCCTTAGGAACCACACCACCCTCTCCTCCGGCTCCCAAACACAGCCCGGAGCCCACAGGAGCTGCTGCAGTTCAGCCTGTGGATGGATTCAGCCCTCAGCTGCCCACCCAAGGGAGCCTTTGGCAGAAAACTCTCATCTCCCACGCACACGTCCCCCATATGCAGTCAGGAGCTGCCTTTGATGCCAACACTCACCTTATAGATGGAGATGGTGGATCTGTAGGACAGATCCATCTCTGGAGCCTATTCACTCTGCCACAGAGAAGCAAGGAGCAAAGTAGAGTACAAGGTGCTATTCTGGCCTGAAGGACTCTGCTTCTGCACAGCCAGCTGGATGGAAAGAGCCTGTCACCAGCAAGGAAGGACAGCAGGAAGACAGAGATGCGGTACAAAGGGAGCACTGATGGAGTTTAATAATTCACCAGCCGAGAGGCTGGAACTTGATCTCTGGAAGTAACCAGACTCTGGGGGGGAGAGAGGAATCCTGCGACAGCCAGCAAGGACATGTGACTGCCTCTCTGCATTATTGATTGCCAGCCTGGTGCCCAGCCCTGCCTGTCCCGACACCTGCGGTGCCAGCCACCTGCCCGAGTCACTGCCTTATGGCTCGCTGTCCCCAACCCTGCCACGGCTCCGACGGGTGAGGCGCGCTCAGCTCCCTCTCGCACAGGCTCCTCGCAGGCCAGGAGATCCCTGGCAGCTGGTGATCACAGGCAGCAAAGAGCAGCCCGCAGGGGGGAACCCAAGGAAAGCTCTACACAAACTTCAGCTCTCCCCTGTCCATATTCCCCCACCCCAGGCTTCAGCCCTCTGGCTCTTAGCCTCCCTCCCACTCCCACTCTCAGTCAAACTCTCTTAACAGCAGGAACAGGTTTCTGTCTGAACCCTTTCCCAGGTTTCACCTCTGGTGAGCTGGGACCAGCGCTGCCATCGTGATTTCTTCTGGGCATGTGTCTGGGAAGAGATGGATCAAGCAAAACCTACTGTTCTATTTTTTTAAGCCTGGACAGCTCCAAGAGGATCCTCATATTGCAGCTGGTCCAAAGCCTCTCCACTCTGGTTGCAACTGCTGTGGGGTAAAACCAGCCACTCGTACCACCCACGTGCTCCCAGGGCTGGCTGCAGGGACAGCTCATTCACCTCTTCAGCCTATACAAAGGGTATAAATCCTGCGTCTCAAGGAGCCCTTTCTCTGATTTTCTACCTGTAAGAAATTCAGAGTCTACAAGCCTAGAACCGCTCTGGGAACTCCTACGATGGAGAGAAAGACAAGACCACCATGACATTGGAACGAAATGCAAATCCCTCTTTATTTTAGGACATGTTAGTTTCTTACAGAAACAGGCAGCAGCAGTCCATTTCCTCAAAACAAAATCATTAAAAATTCAGTTTTTCAGGTTACTCCTCAAAACACCTCCAAAAAGATCCATAAATTATTTATAAATATGCAAAAACTACTGCAGAAAAAACAACTGGTGTAGCAATAACAGTAGAATTTCCAGTTGCAATAAAAAAGTAAATCCAAATTGTCCCAGGGCTGGCTTCTTTGGTGGGAACCCATCTCAAAGCATTTCAGTTTCATGTTAAGAATAAAGAGAAATGATCTCTCTACAAAGCCAAGGCTCTTGTCCCTTCCACTGAGCTTGCTGTAAAGACAGGCTTTCCAATCTCAGCCCCTGAACAAAGTGTAACACAGCAAATCAGTGGCACAATAAAGTCCTGGGTGGGGGAGGCTGCTCCCTCTCCAGGCACGGAGTTGCCAGCCCATCTCAGAGGGAGAAGGAGAAGCTGTTGCAGAAGACAACTGTCTCAGGAAAGACTTGCCCTTCTCTAAGACCAGTTGCAACTTTCTGCATTGTATCTATCATAAAAAGTTGCAGCATTTCAGCTCCCCTGCAAACTGGGTGTGTTGAGAGAAAAACAATCCCTTTTCCCCAAACTTTACACTCTGAAATACCTTGGGCCCAGTGGGCCAAGCAATCCCTGAAGCTTTATCAGGCCTAGGCCCATTCTGTGACTTAGGAAGGTGCACGGTGCTTTGTCAGTGGAGGTACTGCACAGACAGGAGACATTCCAGCTGCTACAGCTCAAGACAAGTAGGTGAGGGCTCTGGATTCTGGGTCAGAGAGCAGGGCAGCAAAACCAAGCACAGCAGCAGAGATGGGGTTACAGCACAAAGATAACTGTCAGCATTTCACAGCTATCATACATGTCATACATTCTGTGTCTGGAATACATGTGTATGTGCACTGGTGTCTAATCAATACTAATTCCTCTCGATTATTACAAGTCTGTCCCCCACCTTGACACCTCGGCTCAAGGGCACATCTGAGCGACGTCAGTGCCTGCTGCTCCGTGCCTTCAGAAGGCAGAGTGGGAGCCTCCAGGTCAGTCACGGGCAGAGATGCTGCACCAGCTGCTCAAACTGCTCCCGCTGCTGGTAGATGTAGAGCTGGGTGTCCCACAGAGCGTTCACCAGCACGGCGTCGTTCACCTCGTCCAGCATCACCTCCGTCTGCAGCTGAGGGCTGAGCCTGCGGGCAGGAGACAGCATCAGCAGCTGGGCACAGACAGGAGGTGACCGGGCACCGTGCCAAGCAGGACACTCCCACCCCGCGGCTCCCACCACCGCGTGCTCGCCAGCCCAGCACGCCAGCCCGTGGTCTGTCAGGCTTGCAGAGCAGAGACCTTCCCCCTCCTCCAAGGCCCAGGCACACTCAGGGCTGAGCCACAGTGAAGCAGCTGCAGTACACGAGGGACAAGTCTAAAACAGGCTGTGCGGGGTGGAACGGGGCAGGATGTACATCCCAAAGGGCCGTGCAAGGCAACACCTCCCAAAGCTCCCTCAGCCAGGCCAGAGCAGGCGTGCTGGGTGCCTCAGCTCTGCGGAGGGCCAGGGCACGCTCCACCCTGTCCCTGAGGCGCGTGCAGGGGCAGGTCTGGGCAGGCGTGCCTCCGGAGGGGATGCCATTTGGGATGACGCACGGCACAACCAGGTCCGAAGCGAGGGGGATAAAAATAGGGCTGTGCAAGAGAGCGGAAAGGAAGCTCCTACCGGAAATAGGGGACATCCGTCATCTCACACCAGGCCCTGGCACGATCCACAGCTGGGCCATCTGCGTCAGTGCACTGCAGGAGAAACAGGCCCGCGCTTACAGCCTGCCTGCTCTTCCCCTGCCTGCCACAGGCTTCCCTGGCACCAAGTCCAACTGCACAAACCCCAGAGGGAAAATAAAAACCAAGAGCGAGGGCATCCTGGATGGCACTGCTCGCCACCAAGAGCTGGGTGGCTTTTCTTTTTCTTTACCCTTTATCATAAGGGCAGTGCTCCCGATCCTTGGGACACGAGAACTGCACCCTACAGGCCCTTCATACATCCCAGCACAGAGTGGACTGCCGCATGGAAACTCCCAGGATGATCTGAATGACAGCCTCCTTGGGATTTCATCTGTATCCATTCTGTCCAAGCCCTGTACAGCAGAGCCTGTGATTACTTCAGGCTTGCGGGGCTATCCTGGGACAGCTTCCCTGGGAGCCCTGAGATAAACAACAGGAGAAGCAAAAGGACTCTGGGCATTTTCTCATTTCAGGAAGCTAAAAATGAGGTAAAGCAACAGCATTAAAATCATAATCAGAACTTCAGTTCTGATCTTTCTGGCTTTCATCCATTTAGAGTGTTTTCATGAACAACATGTAATGATCGTCTTCCTGAAGCACACAAGTGCATATGCCAACTACACACTCCTAACCACAGCTCTCAACTATTGTTTTTAATTAATGACTCTCTCGCTTCTCTGCTATTTACTAATTTCCTCAGAGGGAAAAACAAAGCTTTTCTAAAGAAAAATGAATTGCTGTTTTCTGAGGCATGAATAATTTTTTTTCCTCCCAGGTTGCTCAGATGATAAACAATTCTTCCTGGAAAAATACCTAGTTTCACAAACTGACACCTGCAAATGTTCCTAAGAGTCACTGACCACCATCCTGTCCTTAGCTCCTTTCAGCTGCAAGAATATCTCTGGGGGATGAGTGTCCCTTTGGGGCACTCAAAACCCCAAAGAATCAGGCAGGTCTTCAGGCCTGCAGTGCTCCTGCAATTCTTAAATTACCCACTACATCCACAGTCAGAGCAGAATTTACTTCTAAAAGGGTGAACCTGGAAACTGGAAACCTTTTCTCCTTCCCTGCAAGCAACCCCAGGGGTGTGTTGCCATCCCCTCCTCCCAGTACTCACACAATCCACCACCATCTTGCCAAGCTCCCTGGCCCCGAAGACGGTCTTCGCCAATTCCCAAGGGTTTGAGGGGCGGAAAACATCCACTGAGCTCACTGGGACCTGCGGAGGCTTCCCTGTTCCCAGGGAGACCACCAACCCCAACTTCCTCACGTCCTGCTTCCGACCCTGAGGACAAACAAAAGAGCTCTTTGCAATGACCAACAATGAAAGTGAAGCATCTCTTTCACAGCAGCTTCCCGGGGAAGCTCTGAAAGCCACGGCAAAAGGCTCAGCAGCCTTTTCTTCCCACATCCTCCCCCTAAGTACGGCCTGGTGAGAAAGCTGCGACCCACAGGACTTCAACAGTTGCACTGCTCTGTCCCTTCTCCCCTGACCACGCCCAAACCCATGGGACCACCCTGGAGATGAGTCCTAGGACCAGAGGACAACAAAGCAGTCCACCTCTTCAGTCATTTTGGCAACACATCTCCCATTTCAGCTACAGGGAGCAATAGCTGCCACTGGTTATTCAACTTTTTGAAGAACTTGCTACACCACAGAAGGCATTCACTCTTCAGCCTTGCAGGGTACCATATCCTTGTCTTTTCTACTTATTTTTGGGCAGAAAAAGAGACCCTGCAGAGCCATGTCAAGGGCCATATACAACAATCAACTCAATCATTCTGGTTCAAAGGAGCAAGGAGAGGCTGATGAGACTGTCTCCCCATCTCACACCCTTGTTAGAAGAGGCATCTCGCCTCCTAGCCACTATTCCCAACACATCCCCCTCCACACACTCCCTTTTGGGGTGCTGCACTGCTAACTTGTTTATCCACTAAGATGCATCCGCTCTCACACCTACTTCTTCTTCAAGAGAGGCTCAGCGGGACCAAAACCCTCCAGCTACCAGACAAGGCTAGGATTTCCCTTACCTTTTTGATCAGTGTCTTGTTGTACTCGTGGATCTCTGCCATGGCATCAAGGGTGGGGTTGTTGGCCAGCAGCCCTCCATCCAGGAAACGGCCAATGGGCCGGAAATAAGTGGGAGCTGCACCGCTGCAGCGGGCAGCGCGCCACACGAGCTGCTCTGCAAGGGACAGAGAGCAAAAGGCCTCTTGCAGCAACTCTGCTGTGCACAAAGAGCACCCCAGCTCCACCAACATAAATCAGGATGGCTTGCAATCCCAGGAAACCCTGGCCTCCATGGTTGTGCCTCTTTCTACCAACAGCAGGGTGCCTGGATGCACAGGATGACTCTGAGGGGCTTCAAAAGATGTTCTCACCACTTCCTACATATCCTGTGTAAAATTCCCTCTCTACCCATTTTCTTGCTGCTGTTTTGATAGTGAACCACTCATGCGTACCAGACCAGGCAGCAAGCTGGAGGGGGCTGCACACATCAGTTACATGGCTTTTCCATGATTTTCTGTGGGAGCCCAGGGAAAGATGCTGATTGTACACAGGACTCCTCTAGGAGACCCTTTCCCTCATGTACCGGGAACAGGGCCTGGCTAGTGAGGCTCAAGAGTAGCCAAGGGAGGAGGAGAGAGGAGAAATGGGAACCATCACTAGGATCTAATTACAAGCCAAGACCAGGGATGAGCTATTGCTGATTTTCAGGGAGGAAGAGCATGAAATCTGTCTCTGAGGGATGAAACCTCCCCAGCCAACCAGCTGGACTTGTGTGTTCCATCATTTACCTTCTGGCTGAGTGAGTGGCTGGAAAGATGCACTTGTCTTGTATTCAGTGGAGCGTTTTGTCTCTGGTACAGGGTAATTCCGGAAAAGGTGGAGCTCAGCTGGCTGTCGGTCACACAATGTGCCTGTCACCATAACCCTGGAGAAGGAGACATGAGAGAATGAGAGTAAAATGGAAAAAAAAAAACAACTTATAGTTTCAACAGTCTGCAAATCACACTCCTCCAGATCTGCTCTAAGGCTGAACATCTCTGCTGACACAGGTCTAGAGCACGTGTGAGACAGCATCAGTCAGCACAGCGCGAGGCAGGACTTACTTGGGTTTTCGGACATCTGTCATTTTGGTGTTTTCCCCAAATTCCTTCTTCAAGAACTCATCCAGGGGCTCCGACTCGTAGGGCCGAGAGCCCCGGAACACCATGTCCTTCATGCGGAAGTACAGGCAGCGCATGTAGTCCATGGACTTCCCTGAGACGGGCAAGAGTGTTGGCAGGAGCAGGCAGTGGGAGGAAAGGCAGGCAGAACAAACAGCACATCAGAGCAAGGATTTCCCAGGACAAGTGGGAGTTGGGAGGCATCACTCCTAAGCCAATCCCCTTCCCAAGCTGCCTGTCATCTGCTTGATTCTCAGCAGCGTGACTGGGAAGGATTACAGAGGAAGAGCAAGCTTGGAGCAGTTTCCTGTTACCAGAATGTATCAACCACCTTGCTGGAAGGCCTCCGTGAAGAGCACAGGAAATACAGAACATTGAACTCTGCCACCATGCACTCCCCAAAATTCAGAAAGCTGCTCAAAGCCGGCTGACATGAGAAGCAAGCGCAAAGCCAGGTCGAGGCTTTCCTTCATTAAGGAACATCCCTGCCCTCCTTTGGCAGGAAGAAAAGATCTGCTGGGACTCAGAGAGGCAGCTCCCACCACACATCTGCTCCCCCAGGAGGAACACTCAGACCAGAGTAAGAAGGGATCCATTATGTGCTCACCATGTACAATAGCCAAGGCCAAGATCCCTCCAGTGCTGGTCCCTGCAATCCAGTCAAAGATCTCACGAATGGGACGGCCCGCGGCCTTTTCAATAGCCAGGAGAAGCTGGATGAGCACAAGGCCACGGATACCCCCTCCATCCAAGCACAGGAGCCGGTCCTGACTGCAGAGACACAGACACAGATGACCAGGAGCTGTGGGACAGATTATGAATCACAGAACACTGTGGGAACATGGCCCTGGGGACGGGAAGCTATACCAGCAATTAGATTGCTGCAGACAGTGTAACTGGTGAATAAATAAATCCAGCAGTGCCTTCTCAGGCGCAAATAAGACACATCCAATAAGCCTTGTCAGAGCTGGTGCAACATCCTTTGCTCTTGCACAGCCACCTCTAACCTTTACACCAGAGACTGACTAGCCAAAAACACACCCAAGTCCCTTACTACACAGTAATGGGTATTGTGTCATAAATAAAAAAAGCAGACAGATCTAAATCCTGCCAGCAGCACTTCAGTGCCAACTCCTTCTCCACTCCACACAAGATGAGGTGCAGGCACTGCCAAGACAGTGCAGAGGAGCTGAGTGAACATCAGGGCAGTGTGTAGAGATGGGGAAATCACAAAGCCAAAACACTGTTGGGTGCCCAGTAGCACAGGGGAGGGACAAAGCAGGGTTTCACCTCCTGAGCTCAGCTTCCACTGCAGCCCCGGGCAGGACAGGCAGGGGTTATTTATGGAAACAAGAGATTTCTCAAAAAATGCTGGAAAAACTGCAATGTTGATGGACATGAAATAATGTCAGCTCTGAGGATGCCACTCCCATGGGTGTGGGAGGGGAGAATTCACACAGATTTCACCTTCAAGTTGCACAGGAGCCTGGACAGAAGCTGTTCCTCACTTACTTTCTTCTAGCCTCACTGGGCATGTCCACAACATCTGGTGCCTTCAACAACTGTCCAAGCGTTGTGGAAATATACAGAAGGTCCTTGTACCCTAGAGGGCCATGAACATGCAAATGGGAAAAAATAAATTAGAGATCATAATGTGGTAACTGATTTCCACCATAAACAAAGAGAGAATATCCAACTCCCTTCCCCATCAAATGAAGGTCCCTGCAGGAGACACAAACCATCTTACCCACAGCCAACAGGTACCCCCCAAATTTAACTCCACACCAAAGGACAGCAACACCACCCTTTAGAGCAGGTAGCTGTAGATGCACTGGAACAGAGACAGGATTTGGAGAAGCAGATGATGTGCACAGTGGATGAGAGAAGGCAGAGCCCAGCAGCGTGCCTACTACGCAGTTTACTGCAAGCTGTTAAGATAGAACCTAAATCTACTCCTCAAAGTAACCTAGGCAGGAGAGCTGTGGGGACAGGGTGACTTGTCATTACCCCTCAGCTGATGGTCACCCAGGCCACCCTGGGTGTGGGGAACCAATCCAAGCTAGGTGAGAAGCCAGCCTGTGAAACCAAAAGAAGAAAGAACGGGGGAGAGAAGTTACATACTCCTGTCAGCACCCAGGCCAGAAGGTGGCTGTGGATGACAATGAATTGTGGTGAGGAGTTTCTTCAAGGGCAGAGTCCATGATAAAAAAGGGTTTTGCTCTGTCACTGCATCAGAGCTGGAACTGGGCACAGGTTGCCTTCACTGGGCTGTGGTGAGAAGAAAGTCCTGGTGTCAGCAGCCACTGAGATTTGTGGTGACAGACACATTCCAGGATTGTTCCCTGGCCCCACAGGAGAGCTTTCCACCTCCAACCTGAGAGATGGGAAGTGGTCCACAAGCAGATGTTAGCCACTTTCATGGTCTTCCCATGGCCCTCCAAGTCAACTCCCCTGCTGCCTAGTCCACAACCCCTCTTGTTGCCTCTTCCTGAGCTCTGGAGCTCCCTGAAGGCAGAAAGCCCACCACTTAGAACAGACCTATGTGCTTATTCTGGGCAGTATAGACCACAAGGTTCAATACAATCAAACATCCCACATTGGCTTTTCCTATACATAACAAACCCCATAATCAGGTTGCTTATCCTCAGGCTGCCCCCTTTCCCTCTCCCAGCTGCTGGCCTCCAGGATTTGAATAAGCGTCACTTCTAAATCTCCTTGTGCCCAGCACAACACTGGGAAGTCCTCAAGGCAGACCAGCACCTTCCTGTCTACACATGACCCAGTGGACAAAGTACCTGCAGGCTAAGGCTCTTCCACACATGTGAGGGCATCAGTCTTTCTTTTTACAGAGCTACTTTGTGTCCGGTCTATAAAAGCAATGTTTTGAGTACAGGAGTTCAGAATACACACAGAGGAAAAGCAGAGAAAAGAGACGGGATCCTGCAACAGGTGAATGAGGACAGTCACCACAGAGTCAGCAGGCAGTGAGAGCTTTGACAGTTCCGAGAGCACGGACCATCTGAAGAAGAGGTCTGAGACAGCACTGTGAAGCAAGAAGGGAGAAGAGCGAGGGAGGGCCAGGGAAGGCTTTACCTAAGCTGTTGAGGTTGCTCCGTGAGGAAGGTTGGCCTTCCAGGAAGGAGGCAGCAGATGGTGCCAGGCTTGGGGAGTCAGGGTTGGGTGGTGGGTGGCAGCGTTCGGTCCCTACCGTTTGCAGCAGGTCTAAGAGCACTTTCCGGTTCGCACCTTAGGTGACGAAGGGGGAGTTACAGATCAGAAACAGAACCAGTGCATGTGCACACCACGGGGGAACGTGCTCTGCCTAATTCACAGCAGGCCTGACCCTCACAAAACCTCTGGGGTGACCTGGGGAAGGGCAAAACATGTCCCAGGTATCTCTCCCTAAAGGCCAGGCAGCAGGACTTGTGCACAGCAGGAGTATCCACTGCTGTGCAGCTTCAAGGGTGTGTGCCACACACTTCTTTGGCCCTGAAGACCTGCCCATGTCTGCCTGTGCCAGGGCAGTTCAGCAGTGCTACATCATCCTGTTGTGAGCCTGACATGGTGGCCCGAAAAGGGGGAGTGCATGCCAGCTTTTCCTCTTGCATCTCTGCGCCACAGAAGAGAAATTCATCAATGGCTATTAATACAAAGCCTGTGCTGCGAGCAAAGTAGGTGCCTACTACGTGAGCAACTAGAAGCTGGGAAAGCATGTTGGAGAAGCATCACCCATGCATGGCACGTTTTCACCTCTCTCCAAGACACTGTTTTGGCCACCAAGGGGACACAGGATGCTGGGCTCACCCTGTAAGGCTGTGGACATGCTCCCTCACCTTTGCTGCTCCTGGCTGCCAACAGTCCTGGTGTCTCCCCAAAATCATTGGGGATCTCAACATCTCCTCCGAAGACGATGATTGCTTTGATCATATCCAGGTGGTCATGCTAGAGGACAAGAGAAAGCTCAGTCCAGAGCCTCTAGATGATTTCTCATTCCTTCCCTCCCCTTTTCATTAGCCAAAGCACCCACAAGGGAACACCGCACAAAACGGCCAGAATTTCAAAGGACTCTGTCACTGTCTCAACCCTTCCAGAAAATCCTCTCTCCTTCCCAGCAGCCCCTGCAGAAGCTCACCTTCATGGCCAGGTGCAGCGGCGTGTTGCCGTCGCGGCCGCGGGCGTTGGTGTGGGCGCCGTGCGTCAGCAGCACCATGGCGCAGTCCAGGCGGCCCCTCTGCACGGCGATGTGCAGGGCCATGTCGGCCGTGCAGCTGCTCGCGTTCACCTCCGCGCCGTACTCCAGCAGCAGCCGCGTCAGCTGCCCCGGCAAGGAGAGACAAAGCAGTCGTGAGGACAACCGGCTGGGCACTCCAACCATCCGGGTCTCACGGCAAACAAAGCAGGGGAACAGGAGGGAGCCTTAGCCTGGATACAGCTGGCTGGCAGATGCCAGCTGAATTGCTCCAAGCACTGGGGTTTCTCTGTTTTCTACCACAGAACTAGTTGGTGGCTGCACAAACTGCTTGGAGCTTCTGGATCCTTTGGGATTGATACACAACTATAATGAATGGCTGAGATCAATGGAGAAAAAACCAGTTCCTACTCAGGCAAGGATCCTCACAGACTGAAAGGAAAAATTTTTCCTTCTGAGCTTCTCTTTATAAGCCAAGCAAATTCAAGTCAACTCTGAAACTCTAGAGGACTTTTCTGAGAGGAATGGGTTATTGCAGAAGGGAAAAGAGCCCTCCTATAGCAATGCCCTCTGCCTGCAACAAGCATCATTCAGGTGCTCCAGCATGGCATATCACCATCCTGCCCAGCTCTGGCAGGAGACGGACTTTCCTCCATACACCACCACTCTGTGTCTATCTCACACTTCCCCTGCAGTTTCTACGGCATCAACCTGTTTGCTCCCAGGAAACTGGCAGGTAATGAGAAGAGAGCTCCCTCCAGGGGCAACTATGCTTCAGGGACAGTGCTGCAATTTCTTCAACAAAAAGGAAAAGGGACAAGCTGGCAGCTTCGCAGCCATGGATGAAATACTAGGAATGAGCCCACCGGTTTATTCCACTGCAAGGCTCCACTCCTCTATTCCCTGTGGCAAGCAGCACCAAGTGGCACAGTGCAAAGAGAATCAAACACTGGGCTGCTGGCTGGGCTCTGACACTCCCAGGGCTCTGCACTCAAACAAGTTAGCCACACAAGGAATTAACTGGGTGCTGAGTAGCAGCACCAGCCCTTCCCATAGATTGGCTCCATTTACCTCTGCCTTCTTTGCCCAGTGCAGTGGAGTGGCATCATAGCGCGGGTCCTTGGAGCACACCTGGCTGGCATCTGCCTCGAGAATGGCCTGGGCACACCTGGGAAACATAGTGAGGTGACAGGATGGGTGGCTGCTGTCTTGACTCAAGACCTCCACTCACATCACCACCTGCCTTCTGCCCAGAGGAAAACCAGGAAAGCCTACAGCAGCAGCAGCAGCATCTCTGCAACACCTGCAAGTTCCTCAGTTGCACTTTTGTTTTGCTCTTCACAGAAAGTGTTGGCACAACAGGAAGCATACAAGCCAAGTGGTGTTGGGAGCAGGAGAATCTCTCCAATTACAAGTTGCTGAGCAATATCTGGGTTCTTCTCTAATTCAGGAATATGGCATTTCTGGAAACTCTCCAAACCCAAGAAGCAAAATTCTTCTCCTCTCTTCCCATGGGAACATGGGGATAGAACTGTAATAGTTAAATACTTGCTGAAATTAAGAATCTGTGTACTTCCCTATGAGTGAAAAACCACACCTGTTGTGAAGAGGCCAATATCTGGTGCCTAGAAAACAGGGTAGGTGTACTGATGAAATTTGGTTATCTTCTCCAGTACCACCAAAAAAAGCCCTGTACAAGAGATGGAGCCCCAGTGCAACCACAGTGACCTATGCCCTATTTCTATCACCTATTCTGGGCTTGTGAATATGTGTCTAATGTCGGGAAGTACTTTTCAAAATGCTGAAAAATCAGCTACCAGCAGCGAGCGTTGTCTTGAAAGCCCTGTTTGTAGAGCTTGGACACTCTTTGAACATTAAGTATTATAAAGCATATACAAATGGAATTGAATTTCTCCGAAGGAAACAGGGAGTAAATATTGTGCTTCTTTTGATTCCCTTCCAGGGTGTGTTATTAAGAGTCAAGAGTACCTCCGGCCAACAGGAGATAGGAAAAACTAAGCTTTGAAATGAAAGCTTATTAGGATCAGAGCACTCGAAAACAGAGGTACAGCAATTAATACTATCTAAGCATTAGCCACTCATCTTCCTACAGCTCATTCTGAAAAAAAGCATTTCACAAACATATCTTTTTAAATCTATCACCTGATGTCTAATACTGAATAAGGTATTACAGGACAAAAAGGTTTTATTCTGAAAGCATTTCTTTTTTCCCCACACCAGCACTTCCCTGTTCCTTGCCAGTGACTACACACAAGACCTGTCCTACTGAGCACAGCCCTGGCCTGTGCTGAGCAAGTACACAAGTGCCCAGGCTGGAGGGGACCCTACATACCCCTTCTGGGAGAACTTCAGTGCTGTGTGGATGGGGTAGCCCAGCGTGCCCACGACGCTGCAGCTGGCACGGCACTTGAGCAGGGACCGAACCATGTCCTCCTTGCCCAGCTGGCACGCAAGGTGCAGAGCCGTCAGCCCTTCGTGGTTCAGGTGGTCCAAGCCAGTAGTCAGGGGTCTGCCCAGGAGCTGGAAGGAGGAGACAGTAAATAAATAAATAGACAGACAAACACGGAAGAGCACAGTCTCTTCTTGAGCTCTGAGGACAGACTATGGAGCACGGAACCCCTCACAATGCTACAGCCTGTCCTCTCCATCCCTGCTCCCTGTAAATTGTAGATCTGTTAGGTGCTGACTGGTTTGTTGCAGAAAAGTATCTCACTGCCACACTGGGGAAATCCTAGGAGCCTGGTGCACACATGAGAAATAGGAATGCATTTTCTTTGATTTAGCAAGGAATCAATACAGAAAACAAGCAAACAAGAGACAGATCAGACAACAAGCCAAGTAGATGCTACCAGAGAAATAAAGAAGAGGATATCTTTTTAATACAAGGTTCCTAACTGCCCACTCCACAGCATGGCAAGCCCTGATCTTCATCCTACCTCACTGTGCATTAGGAAACTCCAACACAGACTGGTAGGCAGAGAGCTGTCACAACAGGTATTGGGCAAACGTGGGGGTTTCAGCCGTGGGGAAGAGTCAGTCTCAGGCTCACATCAAGTCTTGGAGAGCTGACAGACCTCAGGAACCATGTGCAAGGCCACCCACGCCTACAAACCCAGTCACTCTGCCCAGCACTTCTCAGCAATCAAGAACATCTACAACTTCAGACTGTCTCTGCCTCAAGGCTCTGATCACTGTCCCCCATGCAAGGCCATTCAGTTCAAACAGCAGGTCTTGCAGCTTAGGAGAGCCCAGGGCAGCTCCAAACTGTCCTTCGCTCCGTGGGCAGCACATGATCCCCCATGGCAGCCTCAGCAGACACTTCCCTACAGGAGCACTCTGCCCAAAACCAAACACCCTGCTCAGAGGAGAGAGGGAACAGACAGCCACAGGCCTGAGGAAAAGCAGGATGAAGGCCTGATGCAAACAGAAGTGAAGGATTACTTTCTGAGGAAACTTGCTTAACATTCTTGTTGGAGTGCTGGGTGGAATCTGCACTCTGTATGTGGGAAACAGTCCCAGTCAAGAGGGGATGTAAGAGGCTGAAATCAGGCTCAAGCAATAACTCAGCAGAAGGAACTGACTTTCTCCTCCCTTGTGTGTAGCTGTTTTCCCATCTCTAGCACAGCACAGAGCAGACCCGTTCCAGTCCCACTTTCTCCCAGCCTAGAAGTCGCTCCCACCTCAATGATCTGGGGGTTGTTTCCTCGCACAGCGTAGTGGAAAACAGTCTCCCCGTTCCTGTCGGTGATGTCCACGCGCGCGTGGCACTCCAGCAGCTCCAGCAGGCACTCCACGTCCCCCTTGCGGCACGCCAGGTGCAGCGGGGTGCAGCCATCCTCGCTGTCCGTGCTGTTCACGCAGCTGCGAGAGAGGGCTCGGCGTCAGGCCAGGAATGGCCAGGGGCAAGAGGAGGGCATGCAGCTGCTCCAGGAGCTGGCACAGAGGCACCCTCCACCTGTCCCATCTAGTGTGAACCATGAGGTTCAGGAAAGCCCAGCCTCTTGCCAGGGAAGAAGCACAGGGAAGGGACATCAAGCAGCCCTGCCCTGGACTCTCCCCTTGATATGCTGCTTCTTGTCCTGCCCTCCATATGGGATCGGCTCCCTCTGCCCAAAGGAAGGCAGGAGACAAGTTACAGTCAGCAACCTGGCATTGGTGCTGCCATTTGCCCTCCAGTCCCCTAACTCCTCACCAGTCTGCCCTATCCTCGGCAAACTTGTGCTGGTTTTGGCTCGGGTAGAGTTAATTTCCTTCACAGAGGCTGGTGTGGGACTGTGTTTTGGATTTGTGCTGAACACAAAGCTAACGATACAGAGATGTTTTTGTTGTTGCTAGGCAGGGTTACCACACAGAGCCAAGGCCTTTTCTGCTTTTCCTACTGGAGGTGCAGGGGAGGCTGGGAGGAAACACAGCTGGGACAGGTGACCCCAACTGACCAAAGGGATTTTCCAGCCCATATGACACCATGCTTAGTATATAAAGTGTGGGGAGAAGGAGGAAGGCGGGGGGGGGGGGGGGGGGGGGGACATTTGGAGTGATGCTGTTTGTCTTCCCAAGTCACAACAATGTGTGATGGGGCCCTGGAGGTGGCTGAACACCTGCCTGCCCATGGGAAGCAGTGATTCAATTCCTTGTTTTACTTTGCTTGTGTACATGGCTTTTGCTTTCCCTTTCTTTATCTCAACCCAGGTTTTCTACCTTTTGCCCTTTCAATTCTCTCTCCACTTCCTCTGGTGGGAGAATGAGGAGTGGCTGTGTGGGGCAGCAGCAGGCTGAAGCCGACCAACCAGCTTCCACAGCAAAGAAGGGATATCTAATACAGCCCAGCCTGCCTTCCCAAGCTCCTTCTGAGCACAGACCCCTGGAGACAGGGGGCTCCTTGCCTCAGGACGTGGTTGTGCCGGAAGCTCTCGCGGCGGCCGAACTCCACGGCGATGTGTGCCGGGGACCAGCTGGGGTAGCTGCGGACGCAGTCGCTGAGCTGCTGCAGTTCCTCCAGGGACAGGGGCTGGCACGAGCTCTCGTAGAAAGGGCGCAGCTGCCGGGCATACTGCTCAAAGTACACCAGGGCGTCTGCTTCGTTGTCCAGCTGGAAGAGCCTGGAGAAAAGGCAAGCACAGGGTTCATCCTGCTCAAAGGAACAAGCCCAGTCCCGAGTATCTGAGGGAAACAGCTCTTTTCCAAACGGCAGCGCTGGGAACTTTCCTCTTCTTCTTCAACGAGCGTCATCCTTGTTCCAAGGGAAGCAGGGAGACTACTTCACTGGAAGAGAGCATCCCTCTTCCTGAACAATGTTAGGTTCTGCTCAGAAGTATCCTGTGGTTGCTGAACACCAACAGGAATGAGCAGAAATGCATAGGGACACGTGGATGTCCTGAACCATACCACAGCTACCTGTAGTCGCAATGTTTGGACCTTGTCCTGATTCCACAAGCTGTTTTGCGGCCAATCCTCCACAAGCACACGCAATGAGCCTTCCACCCCTCCCAGCCCACCTGCTGCTTCAACACAACACCCCACGCTCACGGCCTCGAAGCAGCCCCGACATCAGCAATTCGGGATCTTTGGTTTCCCACGTCAGCAGGGATGGCTAAAGGTCTGTCACTCACCGGAACGCGACCTGCGGGCTCTGCGGATTCACCAGCAAGCAGTCCCAGGAACGAGAGAGGCTGTTCTTGTAGAGAGCCACCCTGCCCTCCTCCCGCAGGCAGGTGTGACCAGCGTACTCGGCGGCCGGCACCTCCCTCACGCGGTACGGGTTGGAGAAGATCTGCGAGACGCTGCTGAAAGTGTCCAGCAGCCGCCCAAAAAACTGCATCTTCCCAGAGCCTCAGGCGGCTTCTCGCGAGGGAAAGGCGGCCACTGGCTCTGCCGGCCCTGCCCTTCCACGCGCGGCGTGACCCGGAGCGCCGCCAGGTGACAGCGGGGCCAGGAACGGGACCGGGCGGGACCCGGGGATGGCGCCGGGCAAAGCACCACGGGCCCCCAGCGCCCCCCGCGCGCGGCCCGCCAATCGCCGGCACCGCCCCCGGGACGGGCCAATCAGCGGCGTCGCTTCCGGGGCGGGGCCATGGGGGCGGGATTAAAGCCGCGCCCGCCGCCTGCCGGGGAGGCGGGCGGAAGGCGCCATCTTTGTAAGGGGCGGGGCGACAGGGGTGGGGCCGCCTTTCTTAAAGCGGTAGGGGCCCATTTCTGTGGGGCGTTCTGCTCCCGCCAGGGCCGCTCATCGGTCCTGCGCCACCCCTGGACTCCAGTTCAAGCCAGCACTGTTGGAGCGCGGCTGCGTTCGCAGCGCGGCGTGCGGTGTGTGCCGGCGGCGTGCGGTGTGTGCTGCCACCGCGGGACGATTTAAGGGCACCGGGCGCTTTAAGGGCAGCGGTCTCCCCGCGCGGCAGCGGCGGCGAGGGGGCGTGGCGAGGGTGACGTCACCGCATGACTGTGTTTTTATGAATGAAAAGAATCCGCGGGTGAGTAATCGCGCGGAGCGAGGTTGGCGGCGCCGCCCGACGCCCTGACCCGGCAGCGGCCCCACGGGAGCAGTGCAGCCGCCAGGTGAACGCCGGCCGGAGCGGCCCCTCCGCTCCCGCCTTGCCTTCGCCCCATGCGGGGTGGCCGGGAGAAGGGGGCGGCGGGGTCCAGAACCGGCTGGAGGCCTCTCTGCCGCCGCCGAAGGCGGGGATCGGGACCGGGACTAGGGCTGGCGGGAACGGGACGGGGGGGCTGGCCGGCCGGCCGCGCTCGGGGCCGTCGGTTCTTCCTTTCCAATTCCCGGCCACCGCCCTGGAGGGATCCGCCGCCGCTCCTTCGGCTCCGGCGGCGGATCCCCGGCCCGGATTGCATCAGCTTCCAGCCGGCACGGCTCCACCTTTCCCGCCGCCCCCCTCCAGCCCCTCATTCCTCTCGGGGCGCTCTCGGCCCCGTCCCGGCCCCCCTCGTCCCTCCGAGGGCTCTCCTAACAAGACCGGGGTTCCCCGAGGTGGGGAGAGGCTGCTGGGCTGAGGTCCGGGGTCCCGGACCCCTCCTCACTCTCCGAAGCCGGGGGCGGGGAGGGACTGGCCATTGGCGAGGGGCAGGCACCGCTTCCGTGACTTTCACCCCTGGGCTGCTGAATCACGGGGCGGCCGCGTCACCCCCCCTGCCCTTCGTGACCGCGACCCTTCGCCCGCCCCCGGAGCCTGGGTACGCCTGACCCTTGTGCCGGGACCCGCGGTGCTCTCGCCGGGCGGTGGGGCGGCACTTCCCCGCGGGTCCCGGCTGGGTGACTTCGCCACGGTGTCACTCGGTGGGGCTGCTGCTTTTACTTTCCCTTCAGCCTCGGGCGGATCTCGCCTGTTTCCTCCCCGCGGGGAAGGCTTGGCTTCCCAGCAGGCGGCTGGGGCGTTTTGGGTCCCCTGGGCAGAGCAGCATCCCAACCCTCTCATGATGGGATGAAGGAGGGTGGGAGGTCCACCCTTGCCCCATTATTATTATTATTGCTTGCAGTCATCATTGCTATAAATATTATTACTATGTACTTTTTAAAAGGAGTGGGATGAGTCATGCGGCCCGGGGTGGGGGGGATGTGGGCAGCGGGCAGGCGACCAGCAGGGCCAGTGTCCTCTCTTCTGAGGTGAGGAACACAGGGCTGGCAGTAACCGGCTTTTCTCCTGGCTGCTCAGCAGGGCCGGAGTGAGGAAAGGATGGCTGCAGACGGGCTCTCCAGCAAGGCTTTGAAGGTGAGCACCAGTGGGAACAGGGGCTTGGGAGCCAGGGGGCTGGTTTGGGGGGTCTCAGGCAACCACCCCTCTCTCCGGCAGGTGAAGCGGGAGCTGGGGGAGAACACTCCGCTGCTGTCAGATGAGGAGCTGATGGGGCTGTCAGTGCGGGAACTCAACCACCACCTGCGGGGCCTCTCCAAGGAGGAGGTGGCGAGGCTGAAGCAGCGTCGTCGGACGCTGAAGAACCGGGGTTATGCTGCCAGCTGCCGAGTGAAGCGCGTCTGCCAAAAGGAAGAGCTGCAGAAGCAGAAGATGGAGCTGGAGTGGGAGGTGGACAAGCTGGCTCGGGAGAACGCCGCCATGCGCCTGGAGCTCGACACCCTCCGTGGCAAGTACGAGGCCCTGCAGGGCTTTGCCCGCACCGTGGCCACTCACGGGCCCCCCGCCAAGGTGGCTACCGCCAGCGTCATCACCATCGTCAAGTCCGGCACCAACCAGGCTGCCTACTCCTAGTGCTGGCCTCCGTCCCCCGGCTGGACATGGTCCTCCCCGGGGTGCCTTCCCCACGAATTGCCTCCCAGCCCTTCCCCAACCTCCTCCCTGTCAGGACCTGGGCCCAAAATCCTCTTTCTCCCATCCCTTGACCTCCAGCTCCCCCAGGTAGGGAGGGCTGCTGCTATGTGGGTGCTCGGATGGAGGACAGGACCTCACTGGTGGCCCCTATAGCCCCCTCCCTCCTTGGGTGCGCAGACAGGAGAGAGCGAACCCACACAGTGGGGAAGCATCCCACAGCTCCAAGCTGGTAGGAAAATGCCAGACACCTCTTTTTTGTGAGAGGGTATGGGAAAGCTAAATGTGTGCCAGGCAGTCCCAGGAGCATGTGCCAGAGAGGAAAAAGAGGAGAGAGAAGTTTTGCAGTGTAGGGGAAGAAGGCATGATAGAAGGGTATCGGCATTGGGCAGACAGCCTGGACCACAGCTGGAGCAGGGGGGGAGGTGGCAGCATGTCTGAAATCTCTGGGGATGCAGATGGCAAGGGAAGGTTAGCAGGTCAGAGGGGGAGATAAAGTGGCTGTGTGTTAATGCCTGGTAAGGGTGAATGGAATGGGAAAGCACTGTGGCAGGTTGTGGTGCTGGGGGACCCCAGAGGTGACAGTGATTGGGCAGGGGGAAGCCGGGAGACATGAGTGAGTCAGCCCAGGCTGTTGCCCACAAAGGGCAGAAGCAGTGGTGCTGTTTTATCTTTCCCTATCATGCACATCCTTCACGCCTCTTCCTGCCGACAGGACACTCGGCCTGGCTCAGTGTCTGAATTGCAGCAGCACCGGCAGGAAGGAAGCAGAGGCAGCTGGAGCAGAGATAAACACTGTTTAGCTCAGCAAAGGCCAGCTTGTATGGCTCCACCAAGCCCTCCCCGGTGCCCCACTGCCTACAAGGCCCATGGAAAGGTGCTCCCGGCCCTCAGAGTCAGAGATGTGGAGGCAGAGAGAGGGGTGGAGATTCAGGAGGTGGGAAGTAGGGACAGAGAGCATTCCTGCTCCTTGGAGCTGCCTGGCAGGCAGGTAGGCTCCTCCCTTTGGTTTTCCTCCAGCTTGGACACCCGTGTGGGATAACCAGCTCTGGAGCAGGCTGAAAGGCTGGAGAAGAGCTGGGTTTGCTAAGTGCAGGCAGCACAGGGGAGGGAGCAGGAGGCAGGTCCATCTCAGGATCTGCTGCTGTAGATGATTCCCCCACCCCTCCGTTCTGCCCCTGCCTGGGTATTGCCACGCCAGCCGTCCTCGGCTGCAGCCTCCATTCTTCCCTGTAGAGAGGTGCCTGCCACTCCTGGATGGGGCACTGTGGTTGGCATCCCCCACCCCGACTCCTCTTGGGTTTATTTATTGCACGAACATAAGTTATTTTCACGTCCTCTTTGCCATTCCGCCTCTCGGCACAGCCAGGATGTTGGTACAGAGCCGTACTTTATATTTTATATATGCAAATCACATTTTATCTTATACTTATATAGAGCAAAAAAAAACTTATTTATTTTCTGACTTACAGTATGTGTCTTACCCGACTCCTGTATTTTGTAGACTTTACAAATAAAGCAAGTTTGTTTTTTTTTTTCCACAGCAGGAGTGTGTTTGGTCCTTCTTGAACTTAGGGCAGAGCTATGTCTGAGACCAGGTTTTCTATCTCCCTCTGGCTTTGCTGCAGGACATGCTTAAGAATGTGCCCAAAAAAGATGGGATGGGGGATAGCTCATGGCTTTTTAGGACAAAACCAGATATATAGCCTCTGAGAGAAAAGGGCTAAAAAAGCACGCTTAATGCTGAATACTACCCCCCAAAGCACTTGCTTTCAGGAGCTGTGCAGCTGTGCTGAATCAGCTTTTCCTGCGAAAGATAATGCTTTTCACTACAAAAATTCCCTCCAGGCTGTCCTTGGACCAGGTGCAGGAGAGGCAGGTGCAGGGCATCTGTGCCCAAAAACTTCCCTGTTGAGTGACCTTATCACCTTACCTGTGAACAGCAAGGAAGAAAGTGAGCTGCCCACAGATGGCAGGAGAAGGGGAAGAAGGGTGGAAGGCACCTTATCACGAGATGAAGCCAACCTCCTCCCTGTGTGCAAAAGCTACCCTTCCTCAGAGCTGAGCTGGAAGTGGTGAGCATGTTCCAAATTCCCAGGTGGGCCAGGTCCCCAGTAGGCTGCAGCACTCGGGATGGTTTGGGGGGTTTGACATTCCCATTCCCTCTGCCACTGCAAATGGTACAAGCCTCAAACACTGCTCATAGAAGAAAATCCCAAAGCCATTGTTTGCTGGGGCCCCCTCCCTCCCATCACTGTTTCACAGTGAGCACCTAAGGAAGGATTCATCTCTACTCAAGGTTTTTGACTCATGGGTTTCACTCCTGCCTTGGGCCAGCAGTGGTGTCTCAGCCCAGGGTGCTGGAGTGATGCTTCTCCATCAGCTCCTACACAGACACCTAAGAGCTTTCCTTCTGAGAAGAGGACAGGAGATCCTGACTACCAAGCCTCAGTCCCTGCAAGGAGGAAAAACTCAGAGAAGTCACACAGACAGCACCACACCGAGGCAGCTTAAGTACAATCTATATTATCTCTATATTTTTTATTTGTCATCATATTTGCTCATTTCTGTGGAGTATAACGTCACAAAGACCAAAATAGAGAGCGGCTTGTCGCTGAGCTCACATCAGTTAAACACAATAGGTACAAAACTAGGTGACTCTGTCTTATTTATCATACTTTTTTTTCAGTCATTTATATACAAAGAACTACTCTATATGGAAAAATAATAAACAAATCCCATGGGTATGTTACATAGTAAACAAAAAAGGAAGGAAGGAGAGCGGAAGCAGGTGAGGGAGAGCAGCTCCAAGGGTCTACTCCTGGAACTGGCACATTTCCTGGGTCCTGGGCTACCATGAGCAGACCAACGAGACCATGGATGCCTTGGCCTCCTTGGTCTCAAGCTCTGGATCTCATATTTGTTCCTCCAACACAAAGTGGCTTCAGAGCCAGCGCTTGCTCTGGCATTTGCCGGTCATGAGGAAGAGCAGGAAGCTCAGTATTGGATGATTTTGTGTGGTGTTAAAAAACATATATATATATATATATATATATATATATATATATATATAAAATTATAAAGTAGGGCAGCTGGCTTGTTGGGTACTAGCTCACCAGGCTCCTCTGAAGGCAGCTGGTGCAAGAGTTATACTTGAAACCATTACACACAGGATGCTTTGAGAATATCCAGATCCTCTGCACAGTGCATATACACACACACACACACACACACACATATATATATATATATATATATATATATATGTATGTAGGAGACATTTCAAATTAAGTTCTAGGACATGATTCTCTAAGCCTGGACCACCTTCATGCTCAATGGTGCAATCACACAGATTTCAGCCAGCCAAATGCAACAAAGACTGGGGGCAGTCACCAAGTGATACTGGGACATCATCAAGGCCTGCAAATGCAAAGAAAGGGGAGGATGGGAACATGTCCCATGCCCCACTTTCCTAAGAGACAGAGAGTAACATCAGTATCTCACATTAAAGGAATATTAATCAAAGCCATAGAAAACAGAAGCAAAGTCTGTTCAACCTTTGGCCCTGCTTTCCAGGCACCTTATGCATGAGGAAATTTTACACCAAGCCCACACAAAGCCTGGCAGAGTGTGTATGCATGTCTAATTAAGCAGTCACAAATTTAGGAAAATTAGTAACCAACAGCATGGCATTGCAGGATGTGTGTGAATGGGGAAATCCAGCAGCAGAGAAGCTGCTGTATCCACTGACCCTGCCTCCAGCTCCCTCAACAGCTCTGTTGAACTCACCTGCTTCACCATCCCCCAGAAACATCAGTACAGGAAGAGGCACTGTCCTTCAGCTTTTCCCTATCTCATCCTCACAGCAGGGAGCAAACCTGCCTCTCTTCAAGCCCTTTTGCCCATCTTGGGCAGAGGTGCTGAATAAATGAGGGGCTCTTCACTCACTGTTGCTTCTGAGACACTCAATGAGCAAGCAGATGGATTAGGAAACAAATGGAAAGGTAAACTCCAGGCAGCAAAACAGACTCCAGTTCTCCTAGCAGGACAGCAAGGAGCAATCCAGAATCACGCAGATCTGCTCTCGGCAGGGGAGGCGTAAAGCAGGAGAGGAATGGAGAAACTACAGCTGAACACTGCAGCTCGCTCCAATCTCTCAATTTTGCTTCCTGCTTGCAGGTAGGAGCATCTGAGCTGTAGCACTTGAGTGTGCTGCCTACTTTTCTCCCAGATAATTTTAAGCAAGCAAGAGGCATTTCCTGGTCCCTGGATAGATCTACAGAGGGATCACTTTTGTTTTGGCTCCACTAAGTACCCATGGGTTCATCCAAAACCCAACAGAAGTAATGGGAAATTTCTCCCACTTCCACGGATGCTGGTTCCACCCTTGATAGCACTGCAGGTGCAGCAGAGCCTGTGAAATGTGCAGCAGCAGCAATTGCTGCCTGAGAAAATAAGAGACAAATTTGACCAGCCAGGTCATGTCAGGTTTCAAGTCTGCCCCAGAACAGCTACAGAGATAAAAAAAAAAGGGGTGTGCAACATTCCTTCCTGAATATTCCAGCCTAAGGGTGAAACTTGTGTAGCTCAGGGGAAGTCAGTGATGATGAGCATGGGGAGAGCTACCTGTGAGAAACCAGGACCTGCTCTGGCACCTACCTCTAACAGGGGCAGATGTGATGCTGGGGGACAGGAAACAAGAAGAAAAACTGGTTTTGTGTTTACATATCTTCCCTTCCCAAAGAGGGGTGAAGGGGCCAGAGCTCTACAAACTTCAACCATCTATCATAGCCAGTCCTCAGTCTTGTTAGCAGGAGAAAGATGCTCCAGGGAGGCTTTCTGTCACAGGAACACTGGGGAGATGGGAAGCTTGGACACCTGGTGATTAAAAAACTCCACCCTTGTGAAAATATAATTCCGTCCCCACTGAGCTTTAACAAGCTTTTATAGCAACTTGGGATGCAGGGAGCCAAGGAACACGCAGAAAGCCCTGTCCTTTTCCCCTTCACTCGCTCAAGTGACTCCAGGACTCATAACCAGGTGCTCAGAAGGGTGGGTACAGATGTTCCTTACTTAGCACTCAGGGCAATGGCTATTTAGAAAGACCAGTCTCTGGTGTGGTCCTCAGGAACGCTTATGGCTGCATCCCCATCCTATTCCCCAAGGATCACAGAGATGTTAGTACCAGCGAGCTGGGGAGAAAACTGTGCCTACATCAACCATTCAAGAAAAGAAATAGAAAGCAGTCAGGTTGTCCTGTTAGAAAAAAACCAAAAACATTTTTGGCTACAGCTCTAGGCTCCAGTCATGGATTCAATGCTTGAATCATTCAATTTGATTGCTGCCATAAGGAATGGGCTCGAGCATGGAGTCCTGGCCATTCTGCCACCTCCACATTGCTCATTGTGTCCGTACCCACAAAAGCTAATGGGAAGTGCCCACTTCTGCAATCTTTACTCTCTAGGAAGTGATATGACTTGTGTGTTTCTGCATTAATAAATTATTAAAAAAAAAAAAAGAAGGAAAATGACAGCCTGTGCTGGCAGTTTGCCCTCCTAGAATTCATCATCGGAGCTCAGCAAGAGGGTCTTCTCGTTGTCACGGGCACCGGAGCAGCTGTGGGAGCGCGAGATCACGTGGCTGCCATTACGCCAGGGGGGACCGTGCTCCAGTGTCGACTGCTGGGTGTACTGCTGGTAGGCTGGAGAGAAGTTGTGGATCGCATCTTGGACAATGTCATGGGGATTCATGGTCTCCTTGAGGCTGCTGGAGATGCTCTTCATGGGAGCACAGCGACCTGTTTGGATAAGACAGGAAGGGACAAGTAAAGAACACTGCTGCCTTCCCCACACCCCTTAATATGAAGGTAAGGAGAACAGGGAACATGCAGTCCTAGATCCCGCAAAAGGTGAGTTACAGACTTCCTTAAGAAGCTGCTGAGGAAATGCCACACAAGAAGTGTTGAGTTTTACCAATGGTGCTCCTAAACCCAGACACTGAGTCAAGTGAATCCACCACAGCACCAAATGGCGGACATACCATGAGAACAGGACATACCCACAGAGACAACCTCCATTACACACTATTGGTGCTGGCCTGAGTGTGCAATGAATACAGTCAGGTAGGGAGGTGCTCCTCTAAACACTTTCAGAAGACAAAAACTAAGTAAATTCTAAAAATATAGGAGAAATGCCATTTGCCATTCCACTCACTACAAATTAAGACTGCTAGGTGGTATCAAAGTGCCCATGGGAAAGAGATCATAGGAGCAAAAAGTAGCGCAAAGTAAGGAAAAGAGGGAAACAGGCAGCACTAGAGGCAGCACCACCCCATGTGTCATGATGATGCCATGAAGAAAGCAGCAGATGGAGAATGTACCACCCAATTGCTAAGCACAGAGGGAAGCGGTGTCTCCTAGGAGCTGCCATGTCTCATGGCTTCTAGGTTCCATTTCCAGTGTGGGCTTCTGGCTCTGCTCAGTTCTGGGGATGAGCTTCCTAGAGAACCAAAGTATGCTGATCATCTGTGGCAATTATAAAAGTGAAGGGAGGCCGGGGTGAGGGCAGCTCCTTTGAGAGCCTGCACAACTCTTTGGAGAGAGATTCCCAGAGCTCTGACACAAATGCTCTAAAGCTATGCATTAATGCCCACATAGATGTTTTACTACTTATAACCCAGACAACTCTAAAGCAGCCGTGTGAGGCAGTGGAGTCACGGACTTGCAAGGAAAGGGGAACAAGGGGCAGGGCAGGTTGTAGGCAGTTTGGGAATCAGGAGAGAACAGCCTCCCAGCTAAAAACCAACTGAGACAAAAACACAAAGCATGCTGTACCTACCGTATGGCCCATATGATGGAACAGCTGCATCAGGGACCAGTGGCCAAAGCAAGGGAGAGATAAAAGGAAGAGGAGAGAAAGACAGAGACAGAGAAAGAGGAAATAACAAGAACTGAACAAGGCCCACTGCAGAAACATTCCCCACTGTACTGACCTGTAGTTACCCTTTCATCACCCATAGATCTCATGTCCCCCCACTTCAACCACTGCTCTTCCAAAACCTCTGGGGTTGGCTGGGATGGAGGGGTCACCTACACTGACACTGCACAAGGGCTGCCGTGTTCCAGCGCCTCAACACAGATCCCCCCAGAAGGAAGGAAGCCCTTTATTTGGAAAATACTGCATAGAGTAGGCAAAACACCCCCTTTTCCCAGAGATAACATCCATCTTCCTCTTCCCCAAAATAAGAATTTTCCTTATAGCAGCCCAGCCCTCACAAAGTCATTACAGGAAGATCCTCCTCCTCCGTGACAAACATGTTGCCAAAGCACAGCCTCATCTTCCCAAGCCAGATCCAAAACAGAGCCTGTTTTAGGCCCTGTCCCTCCTGCCTTCAGTCTGTTACACAATCTGGAGCAATGGAGTTCCCCTTTGGGGAGACAGGAAGAAGGACAAACCCATTCTACCGAAACAATGCAACATCTTACAGCCCTCAGGTCTGCAACGAGTTGTCGTGGGTGGCATACTGGGGAACTGAAAAGGGAACAGTGTAATTGAGGCAAGGTTTCTGCCCTGAAGAGCTGTTGCACAATAAATCTGTTCAGACACCACACAGGAGGGGATGCGGTGTTTTCCAAGCTATCAGGTTGGGAGCCATATCAGTGTGCTGCCTGCCTGAGGGACCAGTCTCCACCCAGTCTCACTACCAAAGAGACAAACCATAGGCACTGGCATGCTTCCTACCTTGGGCATCAATCCTCTTGTCCACATACACCTTGTATGTGAAGGCGTGGCGCAGGGCAATGGCTGCAAAGAACATCTCCACACAAATGATGAAGTCTTGGTAGCCAGCAGCTACTGTGCCTTCACCCACAGACACATTAGCAGAGTGGATTTTGGGGATGGCACCACACTTTTCCAAGATGGCCAACAGCATCCCTAAACAAAGTAATAAGTTCATGTAAATGTGCAGAAAACATGGTCTCACAGTAACTGCAAAGAATGGAAATAGCTGTTTGTGCTGTATGTCCTAGACACAAGACCACTCACCACAGGAGCTACAAACAGAGTGGGCTACAAACACGCACCTATGGTCACTTGTACAACAGAGAAAGGAAGAATAAAACGAGACAAATACATTTAGACAAAGAATGTTCAAACACTGACCCTCTTCTATCCCCAGCTGACACAAACTGTGGAACTAACTGCTGTAGGACTTGATTAAGTCCAAAAGGGTAAGAGGAGTCAGATATTTCTGTAAGCAATCCTGTGATCTCAGTGTTGTCCCAAAATAGGTTCTTTCACACAGTGTGCAAGAGGCCAATTCACACAAAGGTATTTGGCTTATTTAGAGTTCTGCACAGAAAGGGGTGCTGGCTGGCAAATCCACAAAGCCAGCATGATGACTACCAAAGCTTTTTGCTATTTATACATTTTACCAAACAAAGCCACTAATGTTCCTTGGCTAAAAATTACCTAATTCTCTTTTTAATTAGTATTCTGTCTTCTATTGGCTAATGGACCTCTCCCTGCTCGTGCTAATTAGTCTGCACGCTCAGTCCCTCTCTCCTTTCCAGTCGGTGGTTTCTTGGGTCAGTGGCCATGATCTCCCCCTGCCAGAATTACCTTTTACTCTGTTGGAGCTGATTCAGCACAGTTGCTGAGCTGTCTTTATTAGTTTCTTCCTTACCTTGGGGGTTCTGCCAAATGTCTTTGTGGCTTGTAAATTCTGGATTCTTTGTGTCCACTATCTGTGGTACATCCCTCTTCCCAAGCTTTGCCGACCTCTCCTGAGGTCACTGAAAAACGTTGATCCCTAACCTTAACAAGGCAGTTCTACTGTCAAGTAATTTGTCTTTCTAACATCTGGACATCACTTGGAGCTTGTTTGTTAGCTCCTGTTTCACAGATTAAACCTCTTTTCTTGTTGATTAGACTTGAAAGCATACAAAGATCAAACACCAAAGAACATCCCTCCTTAAGAAAATTTTGATGTATTCCACCTTTTGCAACATCAGCACTTGCACTAGCTAGAACAAAAACTGAAGTAAGAGAACTTTTCATTTAAGCATATTAGTGTTTTGACAGGTTTCTCCCTGTCCACAGCTTGGTGGCTGAAGAATTTCAGAGAAGACAAAGTGTGTGACCAGATGCCTCAAGATGATAAACCAGACAGCTTATTAGTTTGTCTGTAAACAGGGAGGATGGGCTACACTCCAACAGCCTGAATTCCACCTAAGTTCCTACTCAATTAGTCTTTGAAGTACAACTCAGTAAACCTAAGTAGGGCATTGAACAGGGAAATGCTTAGAGCCAATTAGTCAGAAGCACTAAGCTTAGGTGGAATTTCAGCTTTCTGACTCTGCCTCTGCTTCATGTGTATGAATTCCGAGTGTCCTTCTCCCAGCAGTGGTTCTGTGGCAGTAAACACTGCATCCAGCCAGCTTGCTCCTTCACATACACCACAGACATACCATTAAAATTTTATTTTTAGAGCACTAAAAAAAAGCACTAAAACTTTTTAGATGTGTCACTTTAATCAATAAAATGGCAGCATGCAGATAAAATGCTGGCAGCTTGTGCTTTATGATTGTTTCAGGAATGCAGAGAACTCTTCAACCTATCAGCTGATTTTGCCAAATACATGTGCACACACACACAGGGATAATAAGGATTCAGGAGCATATAAACAAAAATTAAACTGTGCAAAACAGCTTTCCCAGAGAAAAGCAATGAATGGCTATAAACCAAATAGAATACAGGAAGACATTTTGTCTAATAATCAACATCTGCTCCATCAACTCTTGTGCCTGAGCCCCTGCAGAGAGCTCTTTATGCCTACCAAGGGAAGGAAAAAGCAGCTCACCTTGCCAGAAGGACAGGAAGATGACAGACTTCACCATGAAGAACTTGAGGACTGGGCTATAGGGACTGAGCAGCTCTCGTGTGGCAAAGTAGAAAAGGAAGAGGGCATACAGTGCCAGGCTGACAGAGATGTTGTAGATGATCGTCACATAGAGGTAGCCACTGGTTACACTGAAAATAGAAGATACATATGAATGCCTGAAACTTCAGCATGTTTTCCCCTTGCCACTGCCAATGGAAAGTTCGAAGAGTCCCTTTCCTTCCTGCCTCCCCATCCCATTTCCACCCCCAAACCAAGGTAGAAGAAACATGAAGCTAAAAGAGGGCTACCTCGCCTTCTTTTCTCATGCACATCAACCCGTGTACTCCCATCTTTTCCCAGCACACACACAGACAATAAGCAAAGCCAGGCAGAAAAAGGGCAGCCAAATCTTGCATGTTTAATAAATAAACTTACTCAAAGTCACCATCCTGGTACTTGCCGAAGGCCTGAAGGATGACTGTGCTGATGGCCATGAGGGGCTTCACCACACAGAACTGCAGGGTAGCCTACAGGAATGAGAGGGGAGGAATGAGAAGGCAGGTGGTGTAAGAGGACAAGCTGCCAACAGCATCACAATGGAGTGTCCACTGGGACCACTCAGCAAGGCAACACAATCCAGCCTCAACAAGATGTCTGCCTCTGCCACTTGCTAATTGATTCTGCTTGAGGACTGCAGCACCCAGGAGGTGAAGAAGTTTCAGAAGATGTAGATGTGCTATCTGCTTGTCCAGAATAGGAAGAAAAACCTCTCTGTAGGGTAGTTCCTAGAAGCTGTCAGCCCCACTCTTCCAGAGCTGCTTTTCACAGGCTGTGCTGCAGCACATTTATGCACTGTAACAGTACAAAAAGCAAAAAATCTCACACTGTGCTGTGGCACAGACACAGCAAGTTTAACAGAGGCATACTGGGGAAGGAAAGCAAACTCCAGTCCGTAGCTGTCACAAAGTAAGGCAAGAAAGTCCCCTGGATCCGAGGGGAACCCCGCTGTTTGAGGAGGAACTTTTTACAACTGCCACAATATTCAGGCGTTTTGTAAACACAGCAATGTGTGTTGCCACACACAAGAGCTATTCTGTTGTCATCCACATGACCTTTACTGAATCTCCCCAAAGATTCCGTGGCACTTGGGACCAGCTCTATCCATTCTGCCCGTATAAACTACTGCTCCTATTGGGACTGAGTGTTCTCTCAAAGCCACCACATTCCTCAACTTTCTGCAGATGTTGAACTTCAAAGTCCTAAAAAAAAGAAAGACTTATGGACCTAAAAATGTCTCCCTAAAGAGATGTGACCTGTGCCTCCCTGAAGGAGGCTAGAAGAGCCTGGGTAGGTGCTGACCTGTGTGCATGCGGGGAGGGCTATGTATGGAAAGAAGGTAAAACCAAACAGTAATAATTGCTTTGGATACGATGCAATTTGTTAGTGGTCATAAGACTTCAAGGAGATTAAAAACCCCAGCACATGCCAGTTAGTGAGTCACTTTAAATATGTGAACTGGAAAAGGTCAAGCTAATTGGTAAACAACTCCATCCTCTGAGCTTCCCCTCCTTCTAATCTGGGGACATTTTAACCATTTCCCTGCAATCCAAACCACCACATACTATTTTTAGCTGCTTCCCTAGAAGATGCTATAGCATATGGGAGGCACACGGATGGTGTGTGACCCATGTGTGAGGGTCACCAGACAGAGGCTCAGCAAAGAATCTTGATCAAGACATCTTTACAGAAACAAGCTGTTCCTATTTCACACCACACACCACCACACTGCTGGAGGTCCACAGGCAACACAGGCAGACTGACTGACCCACAACAGGCACCTGCCTGAGAAAAACTGGGGGGGGACAGAGTGAAGGTGGTAAGAAAAAAAATTTATAACACACAGATTCCTTCAGGATGAAAGGGACCAGAAAGAGCAGAAAATGGGCATGTGGTGATGGGAGGCAAAAGAAGTGCTGGAGATACTGAGAACAGGGCTATAAAGGGCAAGGTGTTCCTTTTAGCATATTCCTCTTCCTGATCATCACCATGGTGATACTGCACAGGTCAGCACTGACATTTGTTCTGTTGCCCTTTCACACCAGCCTTCCCAGGAATCTACCTTGAAAGGACTTCCCCCAAAATCCTGAAAGTCTAGAAATACCAGAAAGTGAACCTTGGCATCAACAATTTCTCACCAAGACAATATTAAAGTTCAAGCCAAGAAGGACTGAAGTATTTAAGCATCTCTTTGCAATACACCTCCCTCACAGTCTCCACACAGACTTAGCAGTTAGCAAAGGGCAGGCATGAGCAGAAAAATTGCTGCCAGATACCAGCAAAAGGAAAGCAAAATATCTACCAGAGACAGTTACCAAAAGAGCTGGGATTTGTGGAGGCCAGCAGAAAAAACACACCTTCCCCATACCCCAAGGTGTGCTTCTAGTCTTCACTGTTGTGAACAAACTTTCAAAACACAGACATGTGCAACCCAGGTAGTGACTGCAAGAGGCTGTGGGACACGAGAAGCAAGAGTCTACGGGAAATTATTTCACCAGGATCATTCACTTTCATGGGTGAATCTTCTTACAATATATTTAATCTACTTACAATATATTTAAAAGATAAAAATTAACATTAGGAGCAAGAAGAATAGGTAATGCAGTGAATCAGCCAAAGGGTGTCCAGATGAAACACATGAGAAACAGCTGAAGTAACATACTGGGTTCAGACTAGAAAAGAAATTATGAGGCAAGAAAACAGAAAAGCTGTAAGGACAAAATATGGGGCAGAGACAAATAGAACACGTATGCCAAAGAAGTGGTCCTTTGAAAATGGCCACTTGTGCAGCACAGCTTAACACTGGATATTACCATGAGGCTGCACTGTACTTTTGATGTTCCTGCATACTGCTAAAACACAGAAGATGGGCCATGATGTTCAGGAGAAGCCACGGCAGATGACTGAAATTACAATGACCTGAGCCCTTTCAAAGGGCACCAGACCTGCTTCACACTGCCTCCACAGAAACCTCCTGTGTTCATTTCAGCAAGTGAGTAAAGCCTTGAAATTCACCTGCTGCTTCATGACAGCCAGAGGTGACTGACCTGCAATGAGCAGGCAAGGGCTGTATAGAGGTTTAGGCCTCCCCCATTCACCCGACCTCGACATACCCAGTTCAGCACAGACAGACACACATGGTGAGCAATACTTAGTTCCTCCTACAAACCAATGTGTCATGCTTAACCTCCACCCCTCCTCAGCTCCAAACCACAAAAGCAGCAGTGGGAATTCAAGAGGCTGTTACACAACTGTGGGGTGTCTGCGACACAACACAGACATCAATTTCTTAGAGTTGGGACCTCTCTAATCCAGAAATGAAAAGTTTCTGCCTAGGATTAACATCAGTTCCAGGAGAAAACTTGTGTCTAAACTAAGGCCTTCCTCATGTGGGGCTGAGTAGAAAATGTTAAAATAATTCTTAACATATTTAAATAATTCTTAACACCAAACCAACCCTGAAACACCTCCTCTTCTCAGCAGTCTGCAGGCCTCTCAAAATGCTATTAGAGCCCCTATCAAAAATCTCAGAAATTCAGCAGCAAAAGGCACCGCTGCCACCCCCACACACTTAATTTATGCAGAATGTCCCAGCCCATACCTGTTTGCAGAATCTCAGGAATCCAATTGAATATGTCTTTCCCCACAGGCAGCAAGTCCCATATACACAGCTGGACCTGAAAGAACCAACACAAGATGACAGAGTTCACAAGCAAGATTTGGGCAAGAGTTAAAGATTCCTACCCTCTTTATCTACCTCTCTGTAGCCAAGTTGCAGGACTGGTGCTTTCTCCAACAATGACTGCATTTACGGCCATACCCTCTTCTGGAGACGTGTCTAAAACAACATCCTGACTATACGCTGCAACATTTTTTTCCTGTCACCAAATAGCATGGGGAGAAATATAAATCCTAGAGGACACACACAATCAACTGAAGACAGAAGAGATTTAAAGGAAGAGAAGGGTGTCAGAAAATAAACAAAGGAACAGGCAGGTGTCCAGAAAAACTGTGAATCAGTCCAGCTTGCCTAAGAGGATGTGATCAGCCTGATCTGTCTCAGAGCAAGGTACTGGTAAATCATCATCATCCATGCTGGCCAGTTCCAGCAGACATTTGCCACCTGACACAGTTTTTCAGGACAGGGATAGAGAAATAGTAGATGGGCACAGAAGGAGGACAGCGTCATGCTGTAAGCACAATAAATACTCACTCAATTGGTTTCCCTCTGATCTCAGACATGATGGAGCTCTCCCCTCCCAAGTACTCATAGCAGAGGCTGAGAAAGTTGTATATTACAAAGGCTGCAAAGACATCAATCACAGTAAAATGACAACCAACTTCAAAACAGGTGCAAGGACGAAAAGCACAGGCAATAGACCAAACATTAGCAGGGACTGCTTATGCAGCACCTTTCTCTTCAAAGCACTCCAGATTTTCACTGCATTTATCATCCTACCTCAGCACTCACAAGACTATCTGAATGGGAGTTTGGCCAAGGTCCCAGGCCAGTTCCACGACTCATGCCAAAAGGGTCACAGAACATTTAAAGCTGTGGTCAGTCTCTGTTTTATTTGGCATTTGTAAGATGCCATTCTTTACAGGGTTCCTGTGCATTATTCCAGGACATAACACTGGTACTAAATAATCTGGAAAAGGTATCACTGGTCCATCAGCCATATGCTATCTCCTGTATTTAACCTTTTAGCTAATGAACACAGTTTGTCTCTGCCAGGTAACCAGGCTATAGACATAACAGCTGGAGAAACAGAGAGTTTATAACAATCAGTGAAACTCTGTTTTCATGTCTTGTGGGGACTTTTGCAAAACAGGCTCTGTGCTTCATTTTCTCAAAAAGATGAAATTTCTTGTGTGCTGAATAAAATTCTCCTTAGGCTACCTCTTTTCTGCCTTCCCCAGAAACCTGTTACAGATGACAAACAGACTGACCACTAACACTGCCCCACTTCAGTTCCCCATAGCTACAGATTTATCTCCTTCTTATGGGATCCAGACTCACATAAATGTGCATGAAGTGAGCCTGTATACACCCTGTCTGCCACTCTCTTGACTTGCAATTGCTGTTGGACCCTCGAAGTTGTGAGATTTTTTTGGGCAAGGATTGTACTTCTGCATTTGACACAGACAGCCCTGGGGTGAAATGACAGACCAGATAACCCTTCTTGCAACATTATATTCTATGGTCACCTGCATCTGGACATTCCCTGGAATGACAACACCCAAATCCTGGGTTTTGCCCCAGATAACTGGGATAGAAACAGCAGTCTCAATGAACTTTAAAAAAAGAACAGAAACTTAATAATGTACAACACTGAGAAGCTGATCTCCCCAAGCAGCCAGTTATTAGACCTGAGGTCAATTTTTCCACATGAATGATCTTCCAAAGTCAGACAAATTCTTCTATAAGCATCTAAACTATGCCCTGGCAAAGAGATACTCCATGGTCCCCAAAACACTTACAGTCTCAAAACACTGTACTAATGGCTTGTAGACGTGAGTAGCTGGCAAGACTGCTATGGCACATAAAAGCCAGTGGTATACATGCTTCTATGTATGTAATTGGGATATTGTTATTCTATCTGTAATCCTTATTATTGAACGAAGTTCACACAGTAATAATTTTGCCAAAGCTTTAATTAGGACCAAAAACACCAACCACAAAAAAATTATTTAAATAACTGTGGTAACCCCTTCTGCCTTCAATTTTCCTGCAACTTAGCTGACAGCAGCCAGCACCCAGAGGAAGAAAAGCTAAGCTTTTCCTATTGTCCTCCAGTGACCCCTGCCCTTTGATGTGGTCATTACAATACCAGCTGCCCATTCCCCAAGCACTAGGGAAAAGATGACATCAGAGGAAGAAAACAAAACAAGAGGGAGAAATATCTGCCCATTCATCCCCAAAAGAAGTGCTAACTAGCAAAGCTCATCACACCAGCAAAGAACTCTTCTCCCATTCCCATCCACATCCATCAGATGGTATTCATGATATCAACATAAAAAATACCCCCAAACAAACCCTACTTGTGTCAGTGTTTCTGACACCCTGGTTGGTATAGAAGCAGTGACATGAAAGAGTAAAACCAGAACAGGCTGCTCCTAACACACACTACAAAATATAGTCCATTAACAGCTTAAGACAGCTTTCAAAATTTACTAGTAGGGTCTTCTTCCTCCATTCCCTAATAGCCCACTTTGCAATGTAAAACCTTTCTAAAATATAAAGAAGGTGGATGGCAAGAGACAAAAAGGCTATTTTGAGCAATCCCCAGAAAAAGTGAGGGAGAGAACCTGCTTTCCAAAGGTGTGTCTTCACCTCCACTTGTAATTTACTTACAGAGGCAAACGTGCTGAGGTGGAGCACTGGCAGCCTCCTGAGCAGATGCTCAAATGCTTGCAAACTCCCAGGGCAAGAGAGGCAGAGGGACAGTGGCTGTTGCTAGGAGAACAGCAGGCTTCCTGCTAGACCCATACACACGCACAGGGCGGGGAAAGAAAAAAAAACAGGCCCCAAACAAAGATGCTTTCTTGAATCATGCGTGCGCATTTGCCATCTGCTGCTGCATCCAGAGCATTGTTGTGGACGTGAAGGAAGGCCTGCTGGTCTCTTCAGCTGAACTTGTTCACATGGCCAGGGGCAACTCTCTGCATTGCAGATCTCACCAAAACAACTGCACCAATGATTTAGGATTTAATGAGGGTAAAATTGTCCTCAAAAGACACTGCTAGAGTATCTGCTGAGTGGGTAGAGGATTCTTACAGGATGAGACCAGGAGGGAAGTTACAATAGCATTTACAGGAAAATAACCATTTCCCTCACATACAGTGCTAGTGGTATTACATCACTGCAGCAGATAACCAAAACCAAGCAGGTGCTCATTCTGAACATGGCACCCTCTCTTCTACAGGACTCCAAAACACTTCACACTTCACCAGCCCCAGCACATGGCCACTGTGCTACCCTGTGCAAGCACACTAGCGGCCACAGGATGGACCAGAAGAATACACTGCTAACAAGCTGTACTAGGAACACAGGACAAAGCAGTGTCTGGCTGCTAAGTGCTCTTGAAGGAGGCAGGAGCTAAGAAATACTTTCTAACACCCAGATACCATCAGATTTTTTGGCTTCACCAAAAGCTTTTACCTTCCAGAAGCAAAGGACCACAGAAAACCATAAACTTAGTCTCTACAGAACCCTGGAAGGAAGGCTCATGCTCAGAGGCCAGTGAGGGAGAGGATCAAGTTGGACAGGGCTTTGAGCAACCTGATCTAGTTAAAGGTGTCCCAGACCATGGCAAGGGTGCTGCACTAGAGCTTCAAAGGTCCATCCTGAGACAAACCACCCTACCATTCTATGATTTTCAGTCACTAAGCAAGCCATGGTCATCCAGTTAGGCACAGCATTCAGCAGGTGACAGCGATGCTCTCTCCAGAAATGCTGTTTTCAACCAGAAATAAAGTTCTCTCAGGGCAGAGATATCCCACCCCCCTCATTTTCTGCCTGAGCCCTCCTTACCTTCATAGCAGTCCCGCACTGTGCCAAAGTAAACATAGTACTGGTCATTGGTGAAGAACAGGAGACTGAGCCATGAGTCAAAGGCATAAATGGGCACGATGAAGAGGATCCGCACGATGTAGCGCTGTTCATTTGGGCAGCTATAGCAGCGGAGATGCATGTAGATCTGAGAGACGGAGAGGGGAGACCGGGATCAGCGGTATATGGAGCACAGAGGAGAAAGCAGAACTGGAGAGTCAATTGGGCCAGGAAAAACAAACTCACTAAATCACCCCTCGATTGCCTCTAGCAGCCTCAAGGTGATGAACATAAAAGAAAAGATATATCACTGTTATTGTATGGCATTGATATAGCAACCCTTAGTTTGCAGACGGGGGGAAGGAGAGGGAAGAGAAAATGGAGGCATCCAATCTAGTTTCTTATAGGGAATAGATTTATTTTTACATAACCTTGCCCATATTCTTTTTATTCATACCTTTTTTTCCAGTCATCAGTTCTACATCCCTGCTATCCTCCTTTAAGTACCTAAGATTCATTACACTGCAGGCTGCTTTTCTCTGAAAAGAGAAGGTGCAGGCACACTTGTGAATACTCATTCTTTTGGCTGTTTTGGATGCTTTCGAGACTTTCACCTGAAACAACCTAAGAGAGTCCTTTACAGCACATCCCAAAGTTGATAAGCCACAGCCCTTCTGCTCAAAAGGTGTTATTCTGCATATGGGTGACAGCACAGCCACAAAGGGTCAGCCATCTAGGGAGCACTGAGCTCATGCAGTGCGCTCAAAGGAACCACACAGTTTGTTCGGTCTGACTGCACACATGCCGATCCCTCTAAGTCACTGGCTGGGGGGGAGCACAGCATCCCCACCCTTCCCGCTCCCACCACTCACAGTTCCTTAGCCATCATTAAATTCCACACCTAAGATGCTTTTTTACAGAATACCCACCTCCCCGAAAAGGTATTGACCACAAGCACACCCTGAAGATGAGCACAACCCCTGCAATGCCCTAATAACCCAGGCAGAGCTTCAGCACTATTTGTGGGTATACTCTCTTGACCACGGAGTCAGGAGAGGCAAGGCCTCTGTACAGCAATTCTCACTGAGCTGCTGTCCCAGCTGCTGGAATTAGCAACAGCCAGCTGATTACATATGTGCCTCATCATTGACTGATTCTGCTGCCTGAAGAGGTACAAGCATTTGTTTGAAGCTTCACCCTGCATTTTGGAGTGCTGTGAGGATTCTCCAGAGACTAAAAAAACACACACTCTCATCTTTCCCCTGTACGGGAGAGGGGCTTGTGCCTCCCCAGCTGTCTGTTGCTTGTTCCTCCCTGGTCAAAACTGACTGAAGGGCTCAAAAATATTTCTGTTTCCTTTTCCTATGAAGTGCTCAAAAATACTTCCGATTCCTCTTCTTAACCCATGAGGAGCTCACAAATAACTCATTTCCTGAGGAGAACAGGTCGAAAATAAGCTAACAAACCTTAGAGATATTTTTGCCTTGCGACAATCCCACTGACACATCTCATCCAGCACAGAGAAAGCTGACACCAGAGTTCAGATGACTCCAAGCTTTGCCCTTGGGATGTCAAAAGAGCCCAGTGATCCGTGTGCCTGGGAGAGCACAGGAACTGCTGCCGTGTAAGAGGACAACAGCACATTTCAATCGACAGTGTCTCTCTGGCACTGACCTCCATGGGTTTCCTCAGAGAAGGCCATTAATGCCTAACTGTGCAATGTTATACTGCACAGGAAAATTTCTTCCTACCCTCAGCAGGTGATCAATTTGACAGGAGGATCCATGGCACTTGTAATTGTTACCCAAGCTGGTGAAACTGCAGGTGTTACTCTTATTCATCTGTGACTAATCCATTTTTTACCTTCACTAGCCCCTGTACTCCACCAATAGGCTGTACTTTTCTACATTCTAGTCATCACTCTGGAATCTACAATCCAACAGGTACAAAACATGGGTTGATAAATAACAGGGCTTGTGTTTCCCCACTGTATTTTTCAGTTCACATGACAACTGCATGAAAGAGAGGTATAGAACAGGATGCAGGGTTTGACTTACTCAGGCTCCCAGGACACCTGCCCCAGAGAGAGGGGAGGAGGAAAAAATTAAAATGAAACATTTCCTGCTACTCATTTCCACAGCAGAGTTCAGCCTGTGGAATCCACTGGCATGGGAGATCAAAGGAGGAATGTCAAACAACAGGCGACTAGGATCTTTTAGCTAACAGCTGACACAATAAAAAATGGAAATATTCAGCTAAAGACCTGTGAAAGGATGACCTAAGATAACACACCTTTCTGCAGACCTTCAAGAGATGGCCAAATGTTTTACACCTGCTAGTTTTTTAAAGTGTGCTTTCTCTCCATTCACACTATGGAAATGGTCTGTTCTGCATGTGGGGAAAAGGAAAGGATGAGAAGTACAAGTGACAGGGTTTTACCTGATGGCAGGTGATGAGCAAAGCTGTCCATACAAAGAAACCTGAGATAGCCTGAGCAGCAGTGGTCATGAGGAATATTGGCTGCTCCACAGCTGTGGGGCTGCCATCCTCTGGCATCCAGGAGAAGTTAGGAGCCGCAGCTGGAGTGGTGGCAGTTGACCCCAGTCTGGGGGCTGCAGTGACATCAGTCATCATAATCATGGTGCCTTTTGGTGTGAGGTTCCAGTTGGGTTTGCTAAAGAGCTGCCCACAGGCCAAGACCTGTCAGGGAAGAGAACCACAAAGCAATTGAACCAAGCTGAAAAGAGTCAGGAATGTAATAGAACTTTGCATCTCTCACATGCCTTCCACCAGGCTGCTCACATCTTTGTGAGCAGGACCTGGGTAAGTCTGCCACTGCCACCCCTTGTGATACAACAGATCATGTGATACTCAGGAACCTCTGACAGCCCCCCAGAGATCATGAAATTTGGCCACTGCCATCATCACCCCCCTTCTGCAATAAAAATATATAAGATGAATACAGCATTCACCAGAGATCACAGAATCATAGAATGGTTTGGGTTGGAAAGGACCTTGAAGACCATTTAGTTCCAAGCCCTGTGCTATGGGCCAGGGACTGCTTCCACTAGACCAGGCTGCTCAGAGCTCCAACAAACCTGTCCCTGAACACTTCAAAGGATGGAGCATCCCTAAGTCCTCTGGGCAGCCTGTGCCACTGTCTCACCTCTCTCACAGCAAAGAATTTCTTCCTAATACCTAATTTAATCTACTCTCAGTTTACAGCCATTTCCCTTAGTCCTATCACTACACACCCTTGTAAAAAGATCAGAAGGAAGTATCTAAACCTACTGGAAGATGACAGGCATAATTAAGTTAACATCTCTATTTTCCATAAGAGTACAGGCTATTCTGCTGTGTCCTAGCATCATGGTTAGCCTGCCAAGCAGCAACAAGCAACAAGAACATGTGCCACAGTGTCCCTGTGCAGGAAGGGGGCAGGGGGAAGAATATCCTAATTTCTCCAGCAAGCAATGCCCACCTCTCCTACAGCCATGCTGAAAACCACCCCAAAGCACTCTCATTGAAGGATATGCACTGAAAGCTCTCCTCACTTTGACAGTGTGAACAGCAAGAAAGTCATGCTTTTACCAAAATTTGTATGGCATGGTACATTTAGCCAGCCTGTCATTAATGTTACTAACTTTGCACTGTTTTCTACAGGATGTGAATTTAATCTGATTGGTTTTTAAAAGCCAGCTGACACATAAAAACATACAGAACACAAGAATATGCAAGATTCCAAACCAGCATGACCCTTGGCCATTTCTTGGCTAAAAAGCTATTTTCTTTCAATGGAAAAAATTCTTGACGGTCTAAGATCTAAAGTAGCTATTATTTTCAATTTGGTCATAAGCAGCTCTAGTGTGACCTCTGGATTGTAGGAAGATAATCCACTTAAACCAAGATCACAAGCAGGCAGCCATTGGTCGTATCCATTAGAAGAGCTGCTTCTGATCCCCCTATCAAAGGAAACAGCATAATATTGCCTCCCTCTGATAACCTCCTAATATTCTTCAGAAGAGCACTTCTATAAAAGCTCAAGTCATTGCTTTTACACAGGCCTTTATAATCAGAGGATGGAAAGGGCTTTGGAAAGGCCAATGATCCATTGCCAGTTTACAGCTGCACCAGGGAAGGACACATCTGTCACCTACTGACAGGTTGTTACAGAACACAAAAGAGAATATATGTTCACAGAGGAACTGTCCCAGCCCTGCTCCACCTGAAGCCACAGCACAAACTAGGGAACACGTACCCAGTGAAAGCAGAGTGCCAGTAGCAAGTCCTTTCCACATGCACACTAAGGCACAAAAATGGCCCCTTTAGCATAGGCTTTTCCAAGGCACACACTCGTATCACCAGTGTGCAGCAGTCTGATGTTACCTTATGTCACACTCCACCTCCTTTCTGCTTTCTTCCATGGGGGAAAAAGAAAAGTCCTGGGAAACACTCAGATTTGTTTAAGCATGTCTTACTATAGGGGGAGCTGCACAAGTGCTGTGCTTTAATTTACAAACTAATCGTCAAACCTGGCTTTTCTTTCCAACAGATCCCTGCTCTGAGTTATGCTTTCCATAACTGCATGTACAGTAGGATAATTCCTCTCCAATCCTGATCAGTACAGAAAATGTAACTTAATTTTTGAGCTTCTAAGCATACACACACACACACATTTCATCATCTGTACTATATCTAAATATTTGGAGAGATGGAGGCTGGGTGGAGATATCACAAGTTAGCAAGACTTTTATTGCTTTTAAAAGAAAGGGATTTCTACCCAAGTAATTTCTGAAGCAACTGAATATGCACAGTGCTGAGAGTGATTCCACAAAGCTCAAGAAGGGCACATCTAAAATGAAATCAGAGCAGATGCACCTGTGGTTAACCTAGCTCTAAATAAAGTCCAGCCAGCTGCAGTCCTGCACATCCCAGTGCACTTTGGGAGCTATGCAAGACAGGAAGCTGCTAAGCCCTTCCAAAAGTTCATGGGGGAGAGGATCTGTACAGCAGACCACAGGTGCCAGGAGAAACAGGACCTGGACCTCCACACTCCAGCTAATCAAACCACATCAGCAGCAGAGACCCAAATGCAGCAGCAGTAACATCAAGAGAACCAATGATCTGAAAGGGAATTCTTCTGTGTCTCTGCACTCATTTAAAAATAAGTAAAAACAGCAAAAAGTGATCAACAAGCATTTTGTCATGACAAGGGTTATGTATTCATAAGCAAGGTCAGTCATAAATTGAAGTTGTGTATGTAATCTTAACACTGCCCCCTTGTGATTATACATCAACAGCCATTAATTACAGGATTGTGCATCATTCTTCACCTAATCCCCTTCAATTCACACAGTCATTGAAATTAATAACTTTTTCCACCACTGTGTTCTGAAAGAAAATATACAAACCCTCTTATAAAACAGGGTTTACATCTGTCACCTTGATTTTTTAAGATTTTCTAAGTTTTCTGATGTTTACATTCTTGTAACGAACTTTCTCACACACTTTCTGTAAATAGCTTATTGTTTTGCATTCTTTATGGAAGCAGAGAAATTTGATAGACTGTTGGTTGGTCCAGTGTCATTGGAGAGGTGGCACTGTCACCCTCCAATCCACTGTCACTTTTGGAAATCTATAAATGTTGGAGTCAGAAATTAAAAAGTCTCTTTTTACCTTGAAAGAGCAGCGTGTCCGTGTCGTGTTATTTCATGTCTATAGTGACATTCTACTCAAACCACCTCACCCATGAGCACTCAGGGCTGCCCCTGAGGACAGCATTTTATTTCCTTCACACCTTTTATTGGTTCTATGCATCAGTTTGCAGCTCATTCTCCTTTCTAGTGAAACACTAAGGAATGCTGTACTCCAAAATCCACAAAATTAACATAAGCCTTCCAAATTATCCCTTCTAATCTCCTCAAGTCCCACACACCACAGGTGACAGGTGTAAGTAGCGCACAAAGCTGTTGTTATGAAATTCTACTGTATGCAAGAAGCTGAAGCTATAAGAGCAATTCCAGTCCATACTTAAGAAACAGGTAATAGCACAGATGACTGGAGCCTTAATCAGGAAAGTGGATTTCAGCTCATTCACTGCCACCAGCTCAGTCTGCTAGCTCCTCTTCTGCCATTTTAAAAAGAGTGTTGTGAGGGTGGGCTGTGGCAACTCATCTCAACAGGCCTTGCTTCTGAGATGTCTCTTCCCACTGTGCAACAGGACATAAGTCCAGAAAAGGCCAGAAAAGCTGGTGCCTGGGAACATGTCACAACAAAAATACTGCCTTGATAAGCTACAGATCCAGTGCCTTGGTATCAGCAGCTTCCCTCTTACACTGTGAATGTGTTTTGACATTTATTTCTTAGGCACCTACCTCCATCACAGCCCAAGCCAGCACCACAACACACTTTCCTGCTTACTCTCATGCCTGGGTAAAAAGGTACTTTCCAACAGCTATAAAGCTATTCCCTATTCACCTCCATCACCTCCTGGCTGTGATCTCTTTCCTGGTGCTGCTCCCAGCTGGCTGTATTTCTCTGTTGTTTCTTGTGCATTTTAAGCTCCCTGGGACAACCATCTTTTTGTTCTCTGTCCATACAGTTCCCAGCACTGCAAGGTACCAAACCACGAGGAAAGCGCTTGAAATTACCATATGTCAAATTAGGGGCATTTGGAAACCCAAATTACCAATGCAATACAAACCAATCTAATGCATAATAAATTTTGAAGCATTTCTTACTCTTCTACCATATCCTGTTTTCTCTTCCCACCTGTTTTATCCTTGCTTTCAGTTCAAGGAAGAGTAAATCTCCTTGCACACTTATTCTCCCTCTCCGGAGAGCACTCCTAAACATATCAAAGGAAAATATTTCAACATTTCTAGATTTCACTCCTGGAGCTTTCCCCATCTCCAAGTGACTACCTTGCTCCCCCCGGAGGTAACCTGCAACATAACAGGACCGTGACAGAGACCCCAAAAAGCACCAAAATTTGGAAACAGGAAACAAGCACACATTAAAGTACATCTGTGTAAACACACAGGACTTTTGGACACAGGTTAGGTGTATTTCAGGATGGCCATAAGAAATCTGGATCAGAGCTAGTATTATTCTTCTACATGGGTTACAGGAGTTTCTGGCAGTACTGAGGTCGATACACAACCACTTCCCAACATGGAAGGGACGGATCACACTCCCATCCCCTACAAGCTGTCACCAGTTCCTGCCCAGATGTCATCACAAATTATGTACATTAAAACAAGCTGCCAGGGCATTAGCTTAAACACCACACTAGTACCTCTTACACTTATCTAACACATCTTCTGAAAACACTTTGGGAGTACTCGGGGCACTCTCAGTGCAAGGAAGGGAAAAGAAAACAGAACAAAGCCTGTGCTATTTCTATCAAGACAACTATCCTGATAAAACCCCAGAGATGCAGAACACTGTTACAAATATTCTTGATAGAGAAGAAGCTGCAAATGGCATGGGGACCAGTTCTCTTAATGATACCACACACATGTAAAGTAGCAGGGATGTGTCCACATGGCCTGCATCCACAGAAAAACCAGCATACTAATTCTCCATCAGGAGCAGATTGCCAGTCCTGTATCTTTGGGAAACAGAGACCTCCAGTCTCCAACATTAACATGGCAGCTTCTTCTGCTGAAAATAAACTCAAAACAGAAAACAGACAGGATGTGGCAAAAGTGAAAACAAAAAACTTAATTTCTGGCTTGCATAAAGGCATGGAAAATGTTACCACTGAGTAGGAGCTATTTCTACATAAACATAAATAAGAAAACCTCACTTCTGACACAACAAAAGTGATGTAAGAGGAGGGAAGAAAGGTTCATCCTTTAGTTCCATGGGGTACATCTGAATATTCCAACACAATCTAGTAAAGGAGGAGGAGTTTGCCTGCTCTGATCAAGACCTACCCCAGTGGCAACAAGAAAAGAACCCCAAACAGCAGGACTCAGAAGCTGTTCTCTCCCATCTGCAAAAACAATCTGTGGTTTTAAAATAGATCATCTCATCCGAGGCTGAAAGTATTTAATTTCTAAACTGCTGAGTGAGCAAAGAACGATACACAAAGCTATCCCATGAAAGAGTCTTAACAGCTAAGCCTCCTTCTGCTGTACAAGACACAAACCAAAAAAACACACACAACCTGGCTGCAAGGCTCTCCTGGAGAGCTACGAGACAAGAAAATGTTCTTTCCTTTAAACTTACTCCACAGTTATATTGATTTAAATGTCCACCATACTGAACTTTGTTAAAATACCAGAAAAACATTTTCCATTCCCCTCAAATTCTTATTTCTTCAAGAGTTTCTCCATTAAATTATCTTTATTCTGGATCCAAAAAGGCCAATACAGAAGTGCCATGTAGTAGACAAATCAGAGCCTGAACTTTCTGCATTTATTAGGACACAAGCAAGAGCTCTATATTAGTGAAAGCAGAAGCTTAATGTTTTTGACAATGTGCCCTAGACTTAGAAGGAATACAAAAACACAGGACAAAATGGTTCAATGTTTATTTTAGATCATTTTAATTATAACAATGCCTAGAACTGCCAACTGGGACCAGCTCTTTCTATTGTGCTAGATATATAAGATAAATAATTAATCTGAGGTGTTTTCAACACCCAAAGGGATGGCATCACCAGCTGAAATGGCAAAAGAGAGGAAAAGGGGCAGGTAGATAGGACAAAAGAGCACTACACAGTAAGAGAGTCACTGGCACAGCTGAAATCAGTGATAGCAATCCAAGTAAAATCAAATGCTTTCACATTTATTACTTCTTAAATTGCTTTTGCTCTCTGGGGTGGCATCTAGTTTACTTAGCTATGAGACATGAAAAGGCCCCAGCAGTGCATTTTTAAGCTCTCCAGCAGCACTCCCAAAACAATCAGAGTTAATATGTGACCTGGCATGCAATTTTACCTAGTAAAACTCATCTACATTTTACTGCTTACATGCTGGGCAAAGCTTTCTTAACTTCAAGTCGGTCAAAGTCAGCCCACAATACACACCTGACACACAGGCACACATGGATAACCCTGAACACACATGAGCAATGCTGTGCTCAGTCACAAGACAGGCACTCACCAGACTCACAAACACACCCAGTGCTTGCATCTGCAGCTGCTGCACCCCATGTCAACTTAACATGCTTGTCTGTCTGCACAACAAGTGCAGATTCAAATGCAGTTCTCCTCAGTGTTATTTCTTCAGAGTGAGCAGTCTGAAGAGATGCCTGAGTCACAATTTCACAGCTGTCGGTACAGTCAGTGGAACAAGGGGAAAGTGTCACTGGGACAGAAGACCACTAGGGTCAGCAAGAGTGGAGCAGGGAGCCATTAGCTCAGAAACAGAAGGTAGAGGAGTCAGGCACCTAAGGCAGACCAAACCACATGGCAAGGTACACACCTACTAAGCCATACTCAAGAGATGATCCCATGCCTACATACACATAAGACCGCACTCACACACAAACAATTTAACCTTCAACACGGTCACACCCCTATGTTCCTCATTTTAGGGAAACTAAAATCTGAGAATACCACAAAAATCTTCTGCACATGCAGTTCACACAGCCCCCACCCATTTTGCTAGCCTATAGTCATCCTAAGAGAAGCTTCACCTCCCCATGCGCCCATTAAAAAACTCAGAATCAACAACAAAACCCTTTTACCCTGAGCCATGCACTCTTCTTTCCAGAGTTTTTTTCTGCTCTATTAATTTCTGTTGTCTCACTGTATTTGCACAGCCCTCCTCCCCCCATCCTCCTCCTCCTCTTTTTTTTTTTGTGGACTGACCCACATTGTGATAGGTCAATATCTAACATCCAGTCCCTTTTTTGGAAGAAGACAGGAAAAAAGAGAGAAAGGGGGAGGGAGAGGAGGAGAAGGGATGTTCCCCAACCTTCTCTCCTTTGAGAACAGGATCAAACATACTTAGGCCACGCACTGCATCCCTTTCCCATACTCCCAACAGCCCAACTCCACACAAACCAGGCAAGCCCTCTGCTCCCAGGGGAGAAACAAAGAAAGAGTGTAAAGATATTCTGCCACTGGCAGAGGGGAAAGAGGCAAGAAGAAAAAAGGATGTGTTGTAAACAGTTGTGTCCCACATGACAGAGGATGTTTGCATTTCATTTTCCAAACTCTCAAGAACAAAGTCAAATCAGAACTTACTCCACCAACACTTGCATTCATTGTTTCCCACCTGTGAGTGCCAAGACAGGGTAGACAATAGTTTTAAAGTTACCACAGGGTATACAGCTCTTTTAAGAAGAATCAGAACTCAAACTCTACAGCAGCATGGAAAAGTATTGAACTTGTGGCAGTCACACACAACGGAAGTTTTTCTAATACATTAGAGTATACTTTTCCACCCAGAAGATGACATATAGAATCTATCAGATCAGATCCATACAATCTAGCAAATAAATGAGCTGAAAGAACCCAGACATCTTATCAGAGGTCTAGGCAACTGTGCAGTGGTGCATATGAGGGCAATGGCACATCTGACTTCCCCAGCAATCATTCTCTGACGCAGACATGTAGCAGTGATGAACACTGCAGGAGTAAAATCAGTGATTCTCAACAAAGCATGCAAGGCCACACTTCTATAAAGCCATTTTGTTATTGGTGGCTGGCTTCTTTTTGTTTGTAGTTTGTTGCTCTTTTTTTAATTTTTTTTTTCCGCTAAACCTTTGGACTTAGGACACAAACATCCTTCCTAATTCCTCAAAATCAGGAACTCCTAAATTCATTGCTCCTATCTAATAGCCCCTCTACACTTCTCCCCTGCCCTGCTACTTCATCAAGAAAAATAAAAATACTACAGAGGCAAAGATCTGAAAGCCAAATTAGGACCTTTGTATTCCTGGATACATGGGAGTCTCTTTATACCAAAAGCCATCAGCAGCAATGCATCTTCTCTATACAGAAAAAAATCATGCCAAGCATCAACCCAAGAGGGTGCATGCTTAAAAAAAAGGACAAAGCTTTAACTCAATGTTTCCAGACACTCTGACATTAAATTATGCAGTTGCATGAAGTTACTTGAAAGGGAATTTGTATAAATGACTTTTGGCTTAAGATTCTTGTAAAATCAGTGCCATCACAAAGTCATTGGGAGGGGGGAAAGGAAGTCTGTAAGTCAGGAGAGTTTGGAGGAAGAGAGACATCACTCCCAGCTGACAGGACAAATAGCTGCAAATAGCTTCACCCACAACTAACTAGTCTTTCATAGCAAAAAGTGCAAGGAAGAGACAAGATATGGTGATCCAAGAAGAGAAATTCACTCACTTCTAACCTGCCTCTTGAAGTGACTGACTTGTCCATGTTCATTTCAAGTAACCTGGACAGAGACACAGCTACATTACTGCTACTGAGGCTGTATCTGTGTTGGAGATGACCAGGCAGCTGCAGGCTCCCAAGCAATCAGCTCAGCAGCCGCCAACAGCATCCATGTCATGTTCTGCAGCCTGAGGAGGGAACACTGGGTCTGCAAGGTCAGCTTTTAAGGTATTATTTCATCTCATCTTCTTGAAGCCTCACTGCTGCACTGTGTAACATGTTGCAGTCATTTTCTTTGCTGAATCAGAGGGATTTGTTGTTTTGTTTGTTTTTTTTTTTACTAGCGAGTTGATCAGGAGCCACCACATACAAAACACCCAGGCAGAAATGGACGCTTTGGGGCTAGACACAAAAAATGCGAGGCCGTGACACCAACTCTCTGTGCTCTTGGTCACTCTTCATTACACAACATCCTCAAATAGCTGATCCTTTCCGTATCATCAGACTCCCAGGCACTGTGACTGTAAGATAATAATAGCAACATTCCCATCCTTTCAATACAGAGACAGACTTGAGGGTGGGGAGACAAATATCCAGGTAGTGTATGGGTTAATACTGCAGGTAGAATGTCAGTTATTTCCCTTCTCAGGTTTCCTGTGAATTATTTCCCTCTGGGGCTATAAAGACCTGGTCAAAGCCAGATACAGCACAGTCCCTAAGCAGCTTGCCTATACACTGTATTTTCCCTGGACA